>NC_091384.1:2385125-2482079 GCF_038502225.1 Cherax quadricarinatus | reverse complement strand
TATGATGGTTATGCTCAGCCATGAATTAGCACTTCACAGCTTCTCTTAGGCTTTGAAGAACTGTCACCATCACAACTTTTGTGCTTTGGGTTCATTATTAAGCAAAATTAGGGGTTATTTTCAAGCCACAGTAAACTATGGATAACTGAAACTGCAGAAACCAAATTCGTGGATATGGGGAGTTCTACTGTATTGTATAACGCCACAATTTCGCTTTTTCTTCATAAATGTTTTGCATTTTCTCTTAATATGCATTGATATTAGATGACCTAGATTTTATAATACTGTGTTTTTTATTTTACCAGTACTTTTGTCGGCTGTGTAAACTTTACGATGACGAGGACAAAGATCAGTACCATTGTGATGGTTGTGGTTTGTGTCGCGTGGGCGGCCGAGACAAGTATTTCCACTGTGACACCTGTGAACTGTGTCTCCCCAGGGATATCAAGAATAGTCATAAGGTTAGTGTTTGATGGTAATGCATTGTGTGTTTCAGTGCACCCATAGTAAGTCAAAAAATATCGTAAGTTGAAAAGGAATATATGTATTCTAAATAAGTAAATAACTCTCACTTAATAACTAAACAGATAATTACTGTAACTAAATACCAAATGGTTTTTAATACTTGACGTGCTGTTGGAGTGTGAACAAAGTAACATTTATGAAGGGATTCAGGGAAACCGGCAGGCCGGACTTGAGTCCTGGAGATGGGAAGTACAGTGCCTGCACTCTGAAGGAGGGGTGTTAATGTTGCAGTTTAAAAACTGTAGTGTAAAGCACCCTTCTGGCAAGACAGTGATGGAGTGAATGATGGTGAAAGTTTTTCTTTTTCGGGCCACCCTGCCTTGGTGGGAATCGGCCGGTGTGATAATAAAAAAAAAAAAAAAAAAAAAATACCAGTATTGAATAGTAAATAAATGAATACAAGTTAGGAACTTGCCGCTATTGCTGGGTAATTATCTTAAGTTTCATCTCTAAAGTAACTGCTTTTGCAGCCTCATAAAGTCAAAATATTGTAAGTTGAACTATTGTAAATAGACGAGCACCTGTACTGGGCTTAATACGAGGCCAAAAAAATATGGCATTCATTCCAATTTCTCTTATCACCTCCATTTGTGCCACTGACCAGTTTTTATTATGCTTGTACAGTGGACCCCCGGCTTATGATATTATTTCATTCCAGAAGTATGTTCGGTGCCATTACTGAACGAATTTGTTCCCATAAAGAATACTGTGAATTGGATTAGTCCATTTTAGACCCCTAAACATACACGTACAAATGCACTTACATAAATACACTTACATTATTGGTCGCATTGGGAGCTGATCGTAAACCGGGGGTCCACTGTATTTGGGTGTACAATATACATACATTTTGATTTACTGCTTCATTTTCAGTGTATTGAAAAAATGAGCAAAACCAACTGCCCGGTTTGCCTAGAAGATATCCACACATCAAGGATTGTGTCACATGTTCCTCCTTGTGGACATCTCATACATCGACCATGCTTTCACGATCTCATTAAAGCAGGATTCTACGCTTGTCCGACATGCGGCACATCCATGATTAAAATGAAAGAGGTATGTATGATTTTTGAATGCAAAGGCATTTGGTCATTAGTATTGAAGAAATGGTACATAATGAGTAAGCTTTTTCTGTGAAAGTATTTCCTTCTGTGTAGAGCTTTATTGAGCTTGACACAAAATTAATTGAATTAATCTTAGTACTGAAATGTATAACTTCACTTGTATGCACTGATAGAACTAAAAACAGGTACTCTACAAGAAATGGAAGAGGGGTCCTTGATGTTGATCCAAGGCTTTTAATCAAAGGCAATGGAGTTACCTTCTTGGATTAAACTTGATTAACAATCGGTTCCTCCCATTTCGTAGGTGCTGTATGACCCTTATGGGTTCAGCAATTCTTATTTAAGTTATTGATTAATGAATGTGTTCATATATTTGGAAGTGGACGTGTTGGTGGATGGGTCTATGAAAGATAAGGTGAACCATAGAATTGAAGAGAGGGGGGCAGAGGAAGGTGGGTGGTGCATTGAAGCATCTGTGGAAACTGAACATAATCATTGGAGGCAAGAGAGGAATGTGTGAGAGTACAGTGGTACACTCTTATATGAGTGTGAAGCATGGGTTGTGAATGTTGCACTAAGGAGGCTGGAGGCAGTGGTGATGTGTCTGAGGGCAATGTGTAATGTAAATATTCAGAGAATTAGTAACTTAGAGATTAGAAGGAGGTGCAGTATTAGTAAAAGTGTTATCCAGAGAGAGTAGTGGAATTGTTGTGGTGGTTTGTACATTAGAGGGGATGGAGCAGAATAGGGAAACTTGGAGGGTGTATAAATCTGGGATGCAGGGAAGGAAGGGTAGGGGTCATCCTAGGAAAGGTTGGAGGGAGGGGATAAAGGAGGTTTTGTGAGCGAGGTGCTTGGACATCAAACAGGCGTGTGAGCATGTTACGTAGGAGCGAGTGGAGTCGTATGGTGTTTGGGACTTGACAAGCTGTTGGAGTGTGAGCTAGGTAACATTTATGAAGGGATATAGGGAAAACTGGTTAGCCAGAGTTGAGTCCTGGAGATGGAAAGTACAGTGCCTGCACTCTGAAGGTGTGGGGATATTTGGAGTTTGGAGGAGCATCTGAATTGTTGTATTGTTGTGCCTTTGGCAAGACAGTGATAGTGAGTGATGGCAAAAGTGTCTTTTTCTGGTCAGTCTGCCTCAGTGGGAGACAGCCAGCATGTTAAAAACAAAAATATAACAATAGCACAGCTAATGTTTTGTAAAGAGACATGTGCGGGAAACTTTTTTCCCTTATAACGTTGCTCGTTCTTACAGCTTTGGAAGTCACTGGACGAGGAGATTGAGGAAACTCCAATGCCAAGCGAATATGCTGATCTCTACTGCAATGTTCTCTGTCGGGATTGCCACAAGGTATTGCATTCTACATTGCACGTAAAGTATCTAGATAAGCTATAATTTGTCTTTGATAATATTTTAACTAATGAACTCTCCTGTTTGATTAATATTCAAGGTAAAATCAAATAGTGGTACCCCGAGTTTTGGCCGCCTCCCGATTCGACCAATTATGTAAGTGTATTATTGTAAGTGCTTTTGTCAGTGTATTTTTGGGGGTCTGAAACGGACTAATCAAATTTATGTTATTCCTTATGGGAACAAATTCATTTGGTAACAGCACTCGAACAACCTTCTGGAACGAATTATGGCCGAAACTCTGGGTTCCACTGTACTGTACTTGTATAAGAGTGAGCTTTTCAAGGAAATGAAGGGGTGCCTTGATGGGCTCTTGCTTCAAGGAGCTGGAGCTACACTTCCCTCCCTTCTCCCAATTTTCCTCCTATTCCTTAAGCACTGTATGATTCCTAGTAACCCCCATGAATGAAGAATCCAAGGCACCACTTGAAATAATTAATGGCTATAATAATAACTAAATTTTAAAGGGGTGGACTGGTAAGCCAATAAGAACACAAGAATGTAGGAACACTGCAGAAGGCCTACTGGCCCATACGAGGCAGGTCCTTATCAAAACGACCTTTACCTAAAGGTACCCAAGAAATAACTCCCGTACCCCATGACACCAATCAAACCCAGCCCCTCCCACTCATATATTTATCCAATCTCTTCTTAAGGCCTCAGTCAGCTGACTAAATGCTCCAGCTGTGGGTCATCATATGACTAAGACCCGCATCAGGAGACACTTGTCCTGTTTCCCGACATACCTTACCTAGCAACATTTGAGTGAGCTTTGAAAGCTCCAACAGCATGTCAGTGCTGAGGCTTATAGCATACATGTACCTAACTCTCTCAAGAGAAAATTTTAATTCATTAACGGACCATACAGTACCGTCGAGTTGATGAATGACTCTCGTACAACACCTGCTTTTTTTTTACTTACGGAGACAGTGGAAGATGGGGGTAATCAGTTCCTCAGCATTGATAAGTGTTCAGTCCCTTAACCTAAAAATCAAGGCTAAGGGATTGATTACCTGGTCTTCCACTGTCTTCAATATATAATCTATGCTGAATAAAGAAGCTACTGGTCTGCAAATGTCCTTCATAAATATACCCAAGTGTTGTATACATCTTATAAATAGAAGTATGTATAAGAATGAATTAAAAGAATAAAACGAGGGATAGTTACTTATACATAACCCAGAACCTAACCTGCTGTATAATAGGGTCCTTCTGTACAAGTTCATTGCAGCATTTTGATTTTAGGTGCTGTGTATAATTTGACAGAACCTTTTACAGAATCAAAATATGAAAATAGATTTCAAAATTTATTGGGCAGTTTCCTGTGTAATACAGTGCATTATTTCTTTTATTTTCCCTCAGGAGTCCTTGACGTCATTCCACGTATTGGGCCACAAATGCTTGGAGTGTGGGTCATACAATACTGTGAGAAGTAAGGGTGGTCTTTTCCGCAAGCAAGGTAAGTCTCCAGAACTTGAAGCGATTGCATTCCTGATTCAACTCATGAAAGTCATATATAACCCTGAACTGTGTTTTATATTTAATCACTGGCCTTCTCCCACCAAGGCAGGGTGAGCTGAAAAAGAAACTTCACTATCGTTCACATTATCACTGTCCTGCCAGAGGCATGTAGATTTGACAGTTTAGAGGTCACTTTAAACAGCAAATGTCCCCCTTCCCCCCTTAGAGTGCAAGCACTGTACTTCCCACTCCAGAACTTGAGTCCGGCTAACTGGTTTCCCTGAATCCCTCCATGAAATGCTCACACTTCCTGGAAATTTATGGTTAAAATGCTTACTATATAATATCTTCATCTTTTCAGTGTCTAAACCCGAGCGGAGTGAGGATCCAAGGAGCCCAGGCTCCAGTGCAATGGGAGCAGAAGGATTCAGCGATGAAAGTGACAAGGCTGAACACTAAGCAATGCATTCCATCTTGCGGA
This sequence comes from Cherax quadricarinatus, assembly GCF_038502225.1. Classification (NCBI taxonomy): domain Eukaryota; kingdom Metazoa; phylum Arthropoda; class Malacostraca; order Decapoda; family Parastacidae; genus Cherax; species Cherax quadricarinatus. The sequence goes on along the minus strand of NC_091384.1, from coordinate 2,477,131 downwards.
TTTTGCTAAGTCCACAACTTGGACGGGAAACTTTAGAATAGGTTTCATTGTGTCCTGGACCAGTGTTTAGTTGCGACTTAGACCATGTTTTAGTCCATCTTCGACCATTACTAATGTTTCCTCTCTAAAGTGTTGGTTAATAGTAAATTATTTTAGCCGCTGTACTATGACTTCTACACTAAATGGTTATCACGAATATAGGGGCCATTTTTCCCAGCCTTTTGTAAGTAAGGAGAAAATGGCAGTTTACTTGCAACTTAAACAGCCGTATAAAAAGCGATCGTTAATGATGGTTAAGTCATCTAATGTAACATTAAATGTAGTTTTTAATTTGTACTCCAAATGTAGTTGTATGTACATGTACGTGATTTCTAAATGACCGAACATGTCACTAAACGTGTCATAATGTTGACTTTTTTATGGTGGTAATTAGCCGATTTTTTTAAGACAAATTATTTTTAATTAAGTTCCTGCTTGTTATGAATTCTAGATACTGTACCTCTATAGGCTTTTTGACCTGTTAAAAATAGGACACGTCCACTGGCCTATATGAACTACATATCTTGCATGAAAATAATGTGTGACTGAAGGTTTTAATCGCTCTATTTGTTTTCGAAAAGTTAGATATAATTTTTTTTATTTTTTTTATAGACTTGAATGTGTTAGAATTTTTAGAACGGATGCATGATAAACTTTTAGGAACACTGTATGATAATTGAGGCACTAGAAATATGCCGTAAGTTTTAACACTCGTGTAAGATATTCTTTGTAAGGTACAGGACATTCTTGTTCAAAGAATTGCTGATGCAGTACTTGTGTTCTTGTCGGAGAAATATATATATTGTATCCAATACATTGTGTACATTGAGCTGAATATATACATAGCTGATTTTTACCATTGCAAGATTTATATACCTGGTACTACTGTATTGTAAACTAATTGTAAACTGTACTTATTACATAAAAATGTTATATTACAGTACAATAAACAAAAATTGTATACACAGTACTAGTGTATGACGTATTTTGAGTACTGTACGTGTCATTCGTCAATATTTATGGCACTATTGTATACACGTGCAATGAAATTATAGATAATTAGTGTGGAAGCTCTCCAAGAATTTTTTCTTTATTCTCTGGTCACATTGACTGAAGGAGTACATTAAAGGGTTCGTGGGCAGCTTTTTATAATGCTTATTAATTTTAAAGGTTTTTGCACATTTCAATTTTTGTCATTTTTTTTTTTTTTTCCAAAATGTATGTAGATTTAGCCATGCTGCATAGCAAGAACTTTCACAACAAATACAAATAAAGAAAATATATTACAAATCTTTCAGGAAATTTTGTATATAACTATCGAGTTAAAAATCACCGAACCAAGTTGATTTTTCAATTGGTGTGTATATATGAAAATCCAGCTAATAGCAATGGTTCATAGCTAATGGAGGTGCAAACATTTTTATAGTGTGTGTATTTTGAGGTAGTCTCAGATTTTTGACAGTGTAACTGCTAGTATTTTCAAGAAAAAATACATTTTACATAAATCCTGGCATGAAATGCTTTGAATTCATTTTTTTTTTTTATATATATAATCAGGGTACCTGATTTAATAAGTCAGATTGGTGTTCATTGTGATAATATGCTTGTAAAGTTCTGTACTTACAATAGAGGGTTCTTTGATGGGATGTTTTGATGATAATGACCCCATTCCCTGGTGTTGTATGGCTCTGGGTGTGACACTTCCCATGAATATCCAGTTCCCTGGTGTTGTATGGTTCTGGGTGTGACACTTCCCATGAATATCCAGTTCCCTGGTGTTGTATGGCTCTGGGTGTGACACTTCCCATGAATATCCAGTTCCCTGGTGTTGTATGGTTCTGGGTGTGACACTTCCCATGAATATCCAGTTCCCTGGTGTTGTATGGCTCTGGGTGTGACACTTCCCATGAATATCCAGTTCCCTGGTGTTGTATGGCTCTGGGTGTGACACTTCCCATGAATATCCAGTTCCCTGGTGTTGTATGGCTCTGGGTGTGACACTTCCCATGAATATCCAGTTCCCTGGTGTTGTATGGTTCTGGGTGTGACACTTCCCATGAATATCCAGTTCCCTGGTGTTGTATGGCTCTGGGTGTGACACTTCCCATGAATATCCAGTTCCCTGGTGTTGTATGGTTCTGGGTGTGACACTTCCCATGAATATCCAGTTCCCTGGTGTTGTATGGTTCTGGGTGTGACACTTCCCATGAATATCCAGTTCCCTGGTGTTGTATGGCTCTGGGTGTGACACTTCCCATGAATATCCAGTTCCCTGGTGTTGTATGGTTCTGGGTGTGACACTTCCCATGAATATCCAGTTCCCTGGTGTTGTATGGCTCTGGGTGTGACACTTCCCATGAATATCCAGTTCCCTGGTGTTGTATGGCTCTGGGTGTGACACTTCCCATGAATATCCAGTTCCCTGGTGTTGTATGGCTCTGGGTGTGACACTTCCCATGAATATCCAGTTCCCTGGTGTTGTATGGCTCTGGGTGTGACACTTCCCATGAATATCCAGTTCCCTGGTGTTGTATGGTTCTGGGTGTGACACTTCCCATGAATATCCAGGTCCCTGGTGTTGTATGGTTCTGGGTGTGACACTTCCCATGAATATCCAGTTCCCTGGTGTTGTATGGCTCTGGGTGTGACACTTCCCATGAATATCCAGTTCCCTGGTGTTGTATGGCTCTGGGTGTGACACTTCCCATGAATATCCAGTTCCCTGGTGTTGTATGGTTCTGGGTGTGACACTTCCCATGAATATCCAGGTCCCTGGTGTTGTATGGTTCTGGGTGTGACACTTCCCATGAATATCCAGTTCCCTGGTGTTGTATGGCTCTGGGTGTGACACTTCCCATGAATATCCAGTTCCCTGGTGTTGTATGGCTCTGGGTGTGACACTTCCCACGAATATTTGTTATTTTTATTTTTTAATGTTAGGGTTAAAAAGTGTCTTACTTTCTGTGGTATCTTTAGAGCTAGTCATACTCGTGTTAAGGTCTTGGATTGTATCACCCTTAGCATAATAAGATGCCTTGTTATATTGTGAAAAAGCATTGCCGAGTTTTAATTAATGGTAAATTGATGCAGTGTTCTGAGTAAGTCTTTTTCCGTGTTCAGACAACATTTTCTTTCGGTGGTGAGCTTTATGAAGTCGCAACTTGCATGCAGAATATAAATTCTGACAGTATTTCACTTTGCAACAATGTGTCAAGTCTTAATCTTGATAAAGCCTAAAGAAATTCAAGAATAGACTCAGTGTGGTGCATGCATATAACAGTCCCCGCCAGGCAGTCTCATGAGTTTACAATAGGATGAGTGGTTATGCTGGTCCTGCTATATGCATGAATCGCAGTTTGACTCCCAGTCTATTCTTCTGTTTATTCATTGACAGTCATTAAGAATTATCTTGGGTTTCTTAAAATTTTTAATAGTGGAATGTATTTGCAGGTTGCTCTGTGTTTTTTGCTGCATTCTGACAGCACCTCTCTTGTATTCAAGTTGCAGCTTGCTATTGCTCACCCGAGAGAGGTATCATTAAGATCTAAACATTCTTTTTCTTTCTCTTTCTCTCTTCTTTTTCTTTCTCTTTCTCTCTTCTCTCCTCTTTGTTTTCTTTTTTCTTTTTTTTTCTTTATACTATACTTATTGACACCATTTATCAGACAAATAATTTAGTTGCTACTGTATTTGTAAGTCTTTGCATTGGTAGAGATGTATCGAGACTGTAATAACTTTTACGGTAATTTCTCTTAGCATCTGAACTTCTTCCAGCTGCACCTCTGAGGTCTTTTATTTATGTGCCCATCATGATATTTTTCACAGTCTGGAGACTGTTTAGCCAGCATAATAAGGTTTTTTTCAGCCAGTGGAGAGGAAAACTTGTATTGAAACATTTGTATCGTAAAATCTCGTACAAGAGAAGGTAATCGATTTTTTCACTGGATAAAATATGGTATAATGGTAGGCATTTTTATGACAAGCATGTATATTAATAATAATAATATAATGCTGTAGTAGTAATTTTCCATGATGCTTCACTATGTTAATTGTTGAAAGGATGAGTTAGCGGTTTATTCCTGTAATGTCATTGCCCATAATTGTAGCATAACGTTGAAGAGGGGGAAGGGAAGGTAAGAATAGATGCTGGTGAAGGGCTTTTGATCCAGAGACCTGGAGCTACATTCCTTCCATAAAACAATCATGATTACCTGCATTATGCCCATGTGCTGTACAACCCCTAGGATGTAGTTACTTTACTGCAAGTAAAATGTCCTTAGTATGCCTTTCAAAGGGATGGAGGAAGTGGTATGATGGTGCTAATGGAAAGCTCTTGATCCAAGAAGTTTGAGCTGCATTTCCCCTTTGATCAGGCATGACCACTTTCCATTCCCTCAGGTGTTGTATGGGACTTATGGAGACTGCTGGGATTGTGACTGGTTTCTGGTCAAGTTTTGGTTTTACATACAGGAGGTTAGGTTCTGGGTTACTGCTGTACAGGAGAGCCCTGCTTATACAGCAGGTTAGGTTCTGGGCTACAGCTGTACAGGAGGGCCCCACTTATTCAGCAGGTTAGGTTCCAGGCTACTGCTGTACAGGAGGACCCCAATTTTTTTATACAGCAGGTTAGGTTCCAGACTACTGCTGTAAAAGAGGGCCCCCACTTGCACAGCAGGTTAGGTTCTGGGCTACAGCTGTACAGGAAGGCCCCACTTATACAGCAGGTTAGGTTCCAGGCTACTGCTGTACAGGAGGGCCCCAATTGCATAGCAGGTTAGGTTCCGGGCTACTGCTGTACAGTGAAAGGCAATATGGCAACTGGAACAACACACGGATAACCCCCACATAGGAGAGTTTAGAATAACATTACGATCCAATTTGGAACTGTTTACAAAGTCGTAAGCTTCTCGATATGTGGGTTTCTTAGGAATTTGAAATTTATTCTTCGACCAGTTATTGCTCTGAATAACCCAGATGGGTTTAGCAGATAGTAAAATAAACTACCAGGCATTAATTTTAACCCATTCTTGTCTGTGATTTATGTATTTAAATTAATTTATACACTGTATATATAATATACATAGCATTGTTTATTTTGCTTGCTGTAAAGGCCGAGTTTTTTTTTTTTTTTTTTTAGAGAGAGAGAGAGAGAGAGAGAATGATCACTTTTTATGGCTAAAAATAATAAGTTGATAGTATAAGCATTCTTAAACATAATATATATATTTGATTTGATGAGAATGATGAATGTTTTTTTTTTTTTTTCTGTTTTCGTCCAGCCTCGGTGGGAAATGGCAGACGCATTAAAAACAAAAATATTAATATCAAAATACAAAAGATTCAGTGTGCAAAAGTTACAGGCTGTTGTCTTTTTATTCTCGAGATGCGTTCAACAGAAATCTATAAATCTGCAAATGAATTCTGCAGTAATTTGTACACTTAAAATGTTTAGCAGAAATAAGGGATCATTGTAGAAGAAATAAATTAGATAATAACTTAGGTTCTAATTACAGTATTGTACTTCAGAGTGTTCTTCAGATCTGTGCAATATTATGTTAGGAAAAAGGACCAGGTGATGTATGTAGTGCTCCCTTGTGAATGTAACAGGAAAATGAATGTTGCAGAATTACAATATCTCTATTGCTTAGTTTTTTATATTTCACTGAATGACCCGTACAAGTTGTTATTTTACTAGTATAATTTAGTTATTTGTCACAATTTTATTATTCTGATATAAAACAAGACATGAGGATAAAGGTGTTAAGATTACTGATGTGGTATATTATACTCGCTGGAAATTGTCAAACCTGTGAGGGTCGTTCAGCACCTAGGCAGTGGGAAGCAATCAGGTTTGATCTGAGGAAGGGGAGGGCAGCTCCAGTTCCTTGTATGAAGAGCCTTATTCCAGCATCAGCACTCAAAGGGAAAAGTATGAAGAGATGTTGTACACAAGAACGAGCCTTAATTTTAGACCTTTCTCTTAACGATCCTTCGGGGGAAGGGGGTGCCTTAATACCAAGGAAGGGCTCTGAATCGAAGAAATTAGACTGACCCTTCCCTTTCTTGATCCAAACCTAATTGCCTTCCATTCCACATGTGCTTCATGACCCCTGTGAGTTTAGTGCTTCATCCTGAGCATAATAAAAATGAGTGTTATGTTCCATGATTCTGTGTGAGAATTTTGTTTATTACACTGGTAATGTACATCATTTTGTGAATATATACACTGAGAATTATATGTTGCCTGGTGTATATACACTGAGAATTATATGTTGCCTGGTGTATATACACTGAGAATTATATATTGCCTGGTGTATATACACTGAGAATTATATGTTGCCTGGTGTATATACACTGAGAATTATATATTGCCTGGTGTATATACACTGAGAATTATATGTTGCCTGGTGTATATACACTGAGAATTATATATTGCCTGGTGTATATACACTGAGAATTATATGTTGCCTGGTGTATATACACTGAGAATTATATATTGCCTGGTGTATATACACTGAGAATTATATGTTGCCTGGTGTATATACACTGAGAATTATATGTTGCCTGGTGTATATACACTGAGAATTATATATTGCCTGGTGTATATACACTGAGAATTATATGTTGCCTGGTGTATATACACTGAGAATTGTATATTGCCTGGTGTATATACACTGAGATATGCATTTGTCTCAGTGTATATCTGTGTGTTGAGAGATTGCTATACTCCCTAATTTAAGTAGCAAGATATTTTTGCCATGAAGAGGCAACACACAGCCTTAATGACCGCTCATGTAGTTGATAGACCTTTAAACCTCGTTAACCAACCATTTGTGGAGAACAGGCTCATCAAGAGAGGTACCTTGATGCCAGTGAAGGGACCTTGATCCAAAGAGTTTGAGCTATTCTCCCCTTTCTGACTGTTTCTTGTTTCCCAGTGGCTGTAACCTTTCTAGAATCAAGCCTGATTGTCTCCCATTCCCCAAGCACTGTATGGACCCTACAGGTTTAGCACTTTCTCCTAAATATAATAAGAGTATGACCCTCATGACTGTAATATATTTGTTTTTAATTTATTTAAATTTAGTGATGGATTTTGTAATTTAGTGACACTTGTATTAAACACCTGCATAGCTTAGATTGTTTTTTTTTGTCTGGAATATTGAATTTTGTCTTCAAGACTTATAAATGTTTATTTGTACATGTGTTAAATAAACATTAACAAGCCTAGTACGTATATTTTTTTTCCTGATTTTTTGTAAATTTGCACCCCTTGGGGGAGGTTCCTTGATGCTGGTGAGGAGCTCTTGCTCTAGGGAATTGGATCTGTGCTCCAGTTTCCCGAATTAAGCCTGAGTGCCTTCCATATACCCTCCAACCAAAGGCACTGTATAATCCCTACAGGTTTAGCGCCCCCCCGTGATTACGAATTAGCAATGCCTTGGTGTCGGTGAGGGGCTCTTGATCCAAGGAAGCAGACATTTTCTTCCCTCACCTGGATCATATCTGAATCCCTCTTGTTCCAGGCAATATCTGGCCCCTATGGGTTTAGTGCTTTTCTGTGATTACAATAGACATAAATCTTAAATGGTATTCCCATCAATGTCTTTGGTACTTTCTTGGGTTACAAATTCTCTTCCAAGAAAGGTGGCTTGATACTGATGATGGGACTCTTGATCCAAGGAACTGGAGGCTGCCTTCTGATTCCTTAGATCAAACTTAATTTTCCCCCATTACCAAGAGTTTCCAAGGTATGTTACGACACCAGCCACAGGACAAACTCGTCAAAACCTGTGGCAACAGATGGTCGAAATTTGGACTTTTTCATATACCGAGTCATCACTGTACAACCCTTGATGGTTTAGTGCTTAGTTTTGATTATAATAACCCTTAAGGGTTTAGCACTTTATGATTTGTGTACATGTTTGGAACTAGTTCCTCTAGGATTTTCCAAGTGTATATCATGGATCTTTTTTTGCCAGCATTTCAGGGCAAATCAAAAGACTGGGCAGACGATGCAACATCCCTCCAATGAAAAGCAAGGGTGTCACTAGCACGTTGAGAGACAATACAATAAGTGTCAGGGGCCCGAGACTGTTCAACTGCCTCCCAGCATACATAAGACCCCTGGCAGTCTTCAAACTGGCACTGGACAAGCACCTAAAGTTGGTACCTGACCAGCCGGGCTGTGGCTTGTACGTTGGATTGCATGCAGCCAGCAGTAACACCCTGGTTGATCAGGCTCCGATCCACCAGGAGGCCTGGTCACAGACCGGGCCGCAGGGGCGTTGACCCCCAGAACTCTCTCCAGGTAAACTCCAGGTAATCACTGTACCAATTTAGGTACACATTTCTTAATTACTGCACCAATTTAGGCACAATTTGCTTAATTACTGCACCAATTTAGGCACAATTTGCTTAATTACTGCACCAATTTAGGCACAATTTGCTTAATTACTGTACCAATTTAGGCACAATTTGCTTAATTACTGTATCAATTTAGATACACATTTCTTAATTACTGCACCAATTTAGGCACAATTTGCTTAATTACTGTACCAATTTAGGTACACATTGCTTAATTATTGTACCAATTTAGGTATACATTGCTTAATTACTGCACCTATTTAGGCACAATTTGCTTAATTACTGTACCAATTTAGGCATAAGTTACCTAATTACTGCACCAATTTAGGCATAAGTTACCGAATTACTGTACCAATTTAGGCATAAGTTACCTAATTATGGTACCAATTTATGCATACATTACCTAATTACTGTACCAATTTAGGCATAAGTTACCTAATTACTGTACCAATTTAGGCATAAGTTACCTAATTACTGCACCAATTTAGGCATAAGTTACCTAATTACTGTACCAATTTAGGCATAAGTTACCTAATTACTGTACTAATTTAGGCATGTTACCTAATTACTAAATTACCTAAATTGGTACAGTAATTAGGTAACTTATGCCTAAATTAGTACAGTAATTAGGTAACTTATGCCTAAATTGGTACAGTAATTAGGTAACTTATTTACCTGAAGTTTACCTGGAACTCTCTCCAGGTAAATAAGTTACCTAATTACTGTACCAATTTATGCATAAGTTACCTATTTACTGTACTAATTTAGGCATAAGTTACCTAACTACTGTACCAATTTAGGCATAAGCTACCTAATTACGGTACCAATTTAGACATAAGTTACCTAATTACGGTACCAATTTAGGAATAAGTTACCTAATTATGGTACCAATTTAGGCATAAGTTACCTAATTACTGTACCAATTTAGGCACAAGTTACCTAATTACTGTACCAATTTAGGCATAAGTTAACTAATTACTGTACTAATTTAGGCATAAGTTACCTAATTACTGTACCAATTTAGGCACAAGTTACCTAATTACTGTACCAATTTAGGCATAAGTTACCTAATTATGGTACCAATTTAGGCATAAGTTACCTAATTATGGTACCAATTTAGGCATAAGTTACCTAATTACTGTACCAATTTAGACATAAGTTACTTAATTACTGTACCAATTTACACATAAGTTTCCTAATTACTGTAACCATTTAGGCGTAAGTTACCTAATTACTGTACCAATTTAGGCATAAGTTACCTAATTATGGTACCAATTTAGGCATAAGTTACCTAATTACTGTACCAATTTACCAATAAGTTGCTTAATCACAGTACAAATTTAGATATACACATAGAAACACAAAATACAAATTAACAAGCCATTAAAACCTTCTTCAACCAACATATTAAGATTCCCAAATGCCCATAATTAGGTAAAATGATCATTACATAGGCCCAAAACAGTGAAATAATTAAAATATATTGAAAAAAGTTGGTGGTAATTATCTTATCAGTAATAAACAGGAAGTTTGGGGCGGTGCTGTTGCTGTTTCTCACTTATCATCTATTTTCACCTTATTTCGTGAGTTTAGGGCACTTTTAGGTGTCTTATTTACCATTTTTGGATTCCCAGGAAGTTTTTACATATGTTTTATGGGGAATTTAGTGATTTTTTGTTATTTGAATGGTGTAAATTAGGCGAAATAAGAGTCTGGTAATTCCCATTTTGCTTCATGATTCGGGATTATTTTAATTATTTCTTCCTTATTTCGTAAATTTATTCTAATTTTCAGTGTTATATATTTTTTGGGGGAGTTTTTGCACACGTTTTATGGGGAATTTAGTGGTTTTTATTTATTTAAATGATGAAAATGAGAGAAAATATGATGAGGTTGATCCCGTGTTTGTTCATTTGAGATTATTTTAATTATTTTTACCTTATTTAGTGAGTTTAGGACAGTTTTCAGTGTCTTATTTACCATTTTTGGACCTCCAGGAAGTTTTTCCATACGTTTTATGGGGAATATAGTGATTTTTTGTTATATAAATGGTGTAAATTAGGAGAAATATGAGAAGAATTTCCCCACTTTTGTTCATTTGTCGTTATTTTTAAGTATTTCTTCTTATTTCGTATTTCTATACCAATTTTCACTATATTTTATACTTTTTTTGGAGTTCCAGTAAATTATTCCATAAGTTTTATGGGAAACTTAATTATTTTCGATTATTTAAATGCTATAAATTATGAGAAATATGACTAATTCCTATTTTTGTTCATATTTTGAGATTTTTTTTATGTATTTACCACATTAAAGGGGGTTATTTTGATGTTGGTGAAGGGTTCTTGATCCGGGGATATGGGGCTACCATCCTCCTCCTCGGATCAAACTTCACCATTGCCCTTGTATAATATAACCCATACTAGTTTAGCGCTTTTTATTTATATAATTAGTATAATTCCTCCTAATTCTATTCAGATTTGAAAAGCAAAAAACTAATTATATTGATAAATATTAATTTTATTTCCTTTTTATTACATTATTACAGGTGAGGTTCCCAAGGTGTGTTTCTGGTACCTTCATTATTTTCTGACCTTGATGCTGATGAAGGGCTCTTGATTTAGGGATTTGGAGCTGCCCTGCCTTTGGATCACACCTGTTTACCCCTCTTATTCCAATATGATCCTTGGGGGTTTAGTGCTTTCCATAAATGTATTGCATTACCCCCTATATTCTAGGTACTGTGACCCCTAGGGTTGCCACATAGCTCGTTGGTGAGAGCGCTCGACTCACAGTCGCAAGGTCCTGAGTTCGATTTCCAGTACAGGAAAACATATGTTAGCTTCCTTGCACCCTAATGAAAATACGTCACACTTTTCGACTTTGCATTATCCTAGGTTATATTCTAAATACTGATAATTTACTGTATAAAACCTTTGTAAAAGATTTAAATTAGAAGGATTAAGTAAAATCTTAATTCACCCCGTAATTCATCTAACATAAGATATTGTACGGATTTTTAACCCTGGAGGGTTAGCCACCCGTGATAACCCAAGAAAGTCAGTGCGTCGTCGAGGACTGTCTGTCTTATTTCCATTGTGGTCCACAATCTTGTCCCCCAGGATGCGACCCACACCAGTCGACTAACACCCAGGTACCTATTTGCTTCTAGGTGAACAGGACAACAGGTACAGTGGACCCCCGCATAACGATCACCTCCGAATGCGACCAATTATGTAAGTGTATTTATGTAAGAGCGTTTGTACGTGTATGTTTGAGGGTCTGAAATGGACTAATCTACTTCACAATGTTCCTTATGGGAACAAATTCGGTCAGTACTGGCACCTGAAAATACTTCTGGAATGAAAAAATATCGTTAACCGGGGGTCCACTGTATAAGGAAACGCGTTGAAATATTTCCACCCCGCTGGGAATCAAACCCGGGTCCTCCATGTGTGAAGCGAGAGCTTTGCCAGCCAGGCCGCGGGGCCAGCTATATGTTAGTTGAGTGCTGCTGGTCGCAGCAGTGAAAAAAAAAATATGTTAAAGTCCATTCCTGTTGGAATGTCATATCTCATGTCAGAAGTAAGTTTATTTAGGCACAGGTACACATTAGTACAATTATCATACAGTGTAAATTACCTAGGATAACTCAAAAAAAAAAAAAAAAAGTAACTTATTTCCATTATAGTCCTTGTATATTTAGATTGGAGTCCTGTGTAAGAACTCCAGTACACCTGCTGGAAGTACTTTCAAAATAATGAATCCTAACTAGTCATAAGTTGGCCTGTGATACTCCAATACTGAAACTATGTACTGTGCCAAAACAAAAGCATTCACATTGCTAAACTCACAAACTAGTATTTAGTCACTTAGCCATAATACCAACTTACCTCATAATTTTGTAATATTTTAAACTTAAGATTTAATTTAAGTCTGCCCGAAATGCCTAGCCATGCTAGGTGTTCTAGTGGTACACTCTGTAATGCCTAGCTATGCTAGGTGTTCTAGTGGTACACTTTGTAATGCCTAGCCATGCTAGGTGTTCTAGTGGTACACTTTGTAATGCCTAGCCATGCTAGGTGTTCTAGTGGTACACTCTGTAATGCCTAGCCATGCTAGGTGTTCTAGTGGTACACTTTGTAATGTCTAGCCATGCTAGGTGTTCTAGTGGTACACTCTGTAATACCTAGCCATGCTAGGTGTTCTAGTGGTACACTCTGTAATCATTATTTTACTACATGTAAACCACACAATAACCAAATTCTGTAAACTCAGCATTGTAATCCTTATAGAGAATAAACTTTGAATTGAATTGAATTGAATTTTTTTTTTCGAGGGGGGTGGGGGGCGGTTATCCTGCTAGGTAATTTACACATGTGTTACTGTGTAAAATAACCACAGGGGAATTGAATGATGTATTCATCGTGGCCCGGTGGCCTGGTGGCTAAAGCTCCCGCTTCACACACGGAGGGCCCGGGTTCGATTCCCGGCGGGTGGAAAAATTTTGACACGTTTCCTTACACCTGTTGTCCTGTTCACCTAGCAGCAAATAGGTACCTGTGTGTTAGTCGACTGGTGTGGGTCGCATCCTGGGGGACAAGATTAAGGACCCCAATGGAAATAAGTTAGACAGTCCTCGATGACGCCCTGACTTTCTTGTGTTATCCTTGGTGGCTAACCCTCCGGGGTTAAAAATCCGAACGAAATCTTATCTTATCTTATCTTACCTAATGACCATATGTACTGTTATTGCCTTATTAATCTTAAGTTTGCCCGAAATGCTTTGTATATAAAGGGGCTTCTGGTATGTACACCCAACTGTTATATTCCTTTGTATAAACACGTATCATGTCTAAATAAATTATTATTATTATTATTGTTAATATTATTATTATTATTATTATTATTATTATTATTATTATTATTATTATTGTTGTTGTTAATATTATTATTATTATTATTATTATTATTATTATTATTATTATTATTATTATTATAAATTAGTATAAAGATTTAACCCAGGATAACCCAATAAAATTGGACAGTGTGACTTATTTTAATTTAATTTGGGGCCTTGTCAGGTACTGGTGTTACTGTAGTAAGTCGCAATCTTTTTTCATTTTTATAAATTAACCTGTAGTGAAATACTATACAGAGACTTCCCTACATATGAACATTTATGTTGCAAACTTTTGATAATACAAACAGTTTACATACCCTAGAGTAGCCCAGAACCTAACCTGCCATATGAGTGTGGCCTCGTGTAATGTTTTTGTCGTTGTTTTGAGGGAATAAAAGTATATTCTTGTTTTTTTTGGATACTTTAGGAATGTCTTTAGTGGTAATCACTTACTGATATAGTTTCTACCATGTTAGACTTTACATATTTATGTATGTATTGACTTTGTTTGCAGGACAAACATGAAGGCAGCATTTAGCAAGATATTCGGCCGGAAGGAGACTATCCCCCCCGAATCTGAAAATATGGATATTTCTTCTCCTACCATTGTCACACACAATGTGCATGTTACTTATAATGCCAATACTCAGTCTTTTGAGGGCATTCCTGAAGCCTGGAAAAAAATGATCGGAGGTGCTATCACGTACGTTGAAGCCTGAAATTATACATTACAGTACAGCTAAGTCTTGATTAGTGAGAATGATTAATAATAATAATAATAAACACTAATAATAATAATAATTCTCCAAGGGGAAAGGAACAGAATTCTTCCTCCATAAGCCATGTTTGTCGCAAGAAGCGACTAAAATGCCGGGAGCAAGGGGCTAGTAACCTCTTCTCTTGTATACATTACTAAATTTGTAAAGAAAAACTTTCGTTTTCCTTTTTGGGTCACCCCGCCTCGGTGGGATACGAGGCAGGGTGACCCAGTGTGTTGAATGAAGAAGAATAATAATACAGTAATAATCTCTAATAATAATAAATAAATTTTCTTTTTTGGGGATTTTCTTTTTTTTTGGGTCACCCCGCCTCGGTGGGAGACGGCCGACTTGTTAAAAAAAAAATAATTAATAATAAGCTCTATTAATAAAAATAATAATATATTAATATTTTATTTCAGCACGATACAGAGTATATACAGAGATGTTTTAGTTGTACATGCAGAAAGTCATAGTTTTGCAGAGCATTTTGGGCAGCTTAACTTAAGACAACAATGGCAATAACTAATTGCTTATATATAAGGACATTAAGGGTATATAAACAGTAAATTTAGGAATTACAGGAACAAACAAATATTATTTGAATTTGGGCTACAGTGAAACTTCAGTTTTTGAATTTAAATTTGTTCCAGATGTCAATTTGATAACCAAAATCGATGCCACCCAAAGCAATTTTTCCATAAAGAATAATGTAAACAGAATTAATCTGTTCCAGACCCCAAGTGACAATATAATAATATATTAATATACTATATTATTATATTGAGTTTGGTAGGGTATGTAAAAGAAGAAAATTAAAAGTGAATATAGGAAAGAGTAAGGTTATGAGGATTACAAAAAAATTAGGTAACGAAAGATTGGATATCAGATTGGAGGGAGAGAGTATGGAGGAGGTGAATGTATTCTGATATTTAGGAATGGACATGTCCGCAGATGGGTCTATGAAAGATGAGGTGATTCATAGAATTGATGAGGGGAAAAAGGTGAGGAATCTGTGGAGACAAAGAACATTTTCCATGGATGCAAAGAGGGGAATGTATAAGAGTAAAGTTGTACCAACACTATTATATGGGTGCAAAGCATGGGTGGCGAATGTTGCAACAAGGAGAAGCCTGGAGGCAGTGGAGATGTCGTGTCTGAGGGCAATGCGTGGTGTGAATATAATGCAGAGAATTCGTAGGTTGGAAATTAAGAGGAGATGCCTGATTACCAAAACTATTATCGAGAGTGCTGAGGAGGGGTTGTTGAGGTGGTTCAGACATGTAGAGAGGATGGAGCAAAATAGAATGACTTCAAGAGTGTATAAATCTATAGCGGAGGGAAGGCGGGGTGGAGGTTGGCCTAGGGAAGGGAAGGAGGGGGTAAAGGAGGTTTCGTGTGTGAGGGGCTTGGACTTCCAGTAAGCATGTGTGAGCGTGTTAGATAGGAGTGAATAGAGACAAATGGTTTTTAGGACTTGATGTGCTGTTGAGTGTGAGCAAGGTAATATTTATGAAGGGATTCAGGGAAACTGGCAGGCCGGACTTGAGTCCTGGAGATGGGAAGTACAATACTGCACTCTGAAGGAGAGGCATTAATGTTGCAGTTTTATAACTGTAGTGTAAGTGCACCTCTGGCAAGACAGTGATGGAGTGAACGATGACGGTTTACTCAACAAATAATGCAATCGACAATCGAGGTTCGACTGTATTTGAATTTTATGTAATTTTTTGCATGATCTGAAGATTTTTTTTTTGGGGGGGGGGGGGGGGAATAAAGCTAGCATTGATTAATTTCACTGAATCAAAATTCACACTGTCCAAACTTGCACTAACGGAGACCTAGCTGTAAAGTATTTATTTCCTTCGAAAGAAACCTCTTCCATTCACGTATTTTCTTGCTTCTTGGTAACTGTTCTTTTCCACATTATGGGTGGTCTTTCAAAACCTAAGCTTCACTTAGGCTTGGAAGAACTACCATCATCATTACTTTTGCTTTTGGGTCATTATTAACCCTTAAACTGTCCAAGCAGATATAAGTTGACATGCGTAGTGCTCCAAAAGTAGATCTACTTTTTTTTTTTACATATTTTCAAATATAACAAAAAAAGTAGATCAATGTAAAAAAAAAAAAAAAAAAATAAAAAAAGATCTACTTTTTTTTTACATATTTTCAAATATAACAAAAAAAGTAGATCAAAGTAAAAAAAAAAAAAAAAAAAAAAAAAGATATAATTTTTTTTTTACATATTTTAAAATATAAAAAAAAAAGTATATCAAACTAAAAAAAAAAAAAAAAAAAAAGATCTACTTTTTTTTTTACATATTTTCAAATATAACAAAAAAAGTAGATCAAAGTAAAAAAAAAAAAAAAAAAAAAAGATCTACTTTTTTTTTTACATATTTTCAAATATAACAAAAAAAGTAGATCAAAGTAAAAAAAAAAAAAAAAAAAAAGATCTACTTTTTTTACATACTTTCAAATGTTGAAAAAAACGTATATACAGTGGACCCCCGCATAACGATTACCTCCGAATGCGACCAATTATGTAAGTGTATTTATGTAAGTGCGTTTGTACGTGTATGTTTGGGGGTCTGAAATGGACTAATCTACTTCACAATATTTCTTATGGAAACAAATTCGGTCAGTACTGGCACCTGAACATACTTCTGGAGTGAAAAAATATCGTTAACCGGGGGTCCACTGTATACGTTTGGACCGTTTACAGGTTAAATAAAATTAAGGGTTATTTTCAGGCCAGGGTAAACCATGTATAACTGAAAGCAGGTCCATGGATACAGGGGTTCGGCTGTATATATAAATGCTTGTCTTCGAACACAGTTTTTCTTCTTATATTCTTCGGCAGTTTTTGTTTTAAAATGCATGAACCTCGTGGGTTTCGCACTTAGTTTTGATTATAAAAATTTATTTGTTTTAAAATGGAACATTTAGGCAATTTTTAGACCTGATTGAATTTGAGGTAATAATTTCCTCCATATTCTTTCAGTGAAGATGAATTGGAGAGCAACCCAGCAGCTGCCATAGCTGCAGTAAAGTTCTATAAGTATTCCATACGACGGAAGGAGACGGATGTCAAGTTGATCCCGACTGAGGAAGTAATCCAGGAAGAGTCTGAAGCTATTGAACATATTTTTGAAACTGGTATGTGTTATTAAGATGAAAAAGGCACAATACTGTGGCTGGAACAATACACAAATATTCCACACATAGTAGAAAGAAATGTATGACAACATTTCAGCCAAATTTGGACCATTAACTAGTCGTTAGTTTCATAAGGCTCTTTCTCCTATGTGCTGGTTATTTGTGTATTGTATCTATTATTGTAATGCTGGGTGCAAGGAGCTAGTAACCACTTCTCTTGTGTATGTTACCTGGAGTTTACCTGGAGAGAGTTCCGGGGGTCAACGCCCCCATGGCCCGGTCTGTGACCAGGCCTCATGGTGGATCACAGCCTGATCAACCAGGCTGTTACTGCTGGCTGCATGCAATCCAACGTACGAGCCACAGCCCGGCTGGTCAGGTACTGACTTTAGGTGCTTGTCCAGTGCCAGCTTGAAGACTGCCAGGGGTCTATTGGTAATCCCCCTTATGTATGCTGGGAGGCAGTTGAACAGTCTTGGGCCCCTGACACTTATTGTGTTGTCTCTTAACGTGCTAGTGGCACCTCTGCTTTTCATTGGGGGGATGTTGCATCATCTGGCGAGTCTTTTGCTTTCATAGTGAGTGATTTTCGTGTGCAAGTTTGGTACTAGTCCCTCTAGGATATTTCAGGTGTATATAATCATGTGTCTCTCCCTGCTGCGTTCCAGGGAGTACAGGTTCAGGACTTCAAGCGCTCCCAGTAATTGAGGTGTTTTATCTCCGTTATGCGCGCAGTGAAGGTTCTCTACATTTTCTAGGTCAGCAATTTCACCTGCCTTGAAAGGTGCTGTTAGTGTGCAGCAATATTCCAGCCTAGATAGAACAAACGACCTGAAGAGTGTCATCATGGGCTTGGCATCCCTAGTTTTGAAGGTTCTCATTATCCATCCTGTCATTTTTCTAGCAGATGCAATTGATACAATGTTATGGTCCTTGAAGGTGAGATCCTCCGACATGATCACTCCCAGGTCTTTGACGTTGGTGTTTCACTCTATTTTGTGGCTGGAATTTGTTTTGTACTCTGATGAAGTTTTAATTTCCTCATGTTTACCATATCTGAGCAATTGAAATTTCTCATTGTTGAACTTCATATTGTTTTCTGCAGCCCACTGAAAGATTTGGTTGATGTCTGCCTGGAGCCTTGCAGTGTCTGCAATGGAAGACACTGTCATGCAGATTCGGGTGTCATCTGCAAAGGAAGACACGGTGCTGTGACTGACATCCTTGTCTGTGTCAGATATGAGGATGAGGAACAAGATGGGAGCGAGTACTGTGCCTTGTGGAACAGGGCTTTTCACCGTAGCTGCCTCAGACTTTACTCTGTTGACTACTACTCTCTGTGTTCTGTTAGTGAGGAAATTATAGATCCATCGACCGACTTTTCCTGTTATTCCTTTAGTACGCATTTTGTGCGCTATTACGCCATGGTCACACTTGTCGAAGGCTTTTGCAAAGTCTGTATATATTACATCTGCATTCTTTTTGTCTTCTAGTGCATCTAGGACCTTGTCGTAGTGATCCAATAGTTGAGACAGACAGGAGCGACCTGTTCTAAACCCATGTTGCCCTGGGTTGTGTAATTGATGGGTTTCTAGATGGGTGGTGATCTTGCTTCTTAGGACCCTTTCAAAGGTTTTTATGATATGGGATGTTAGTGCTATTGGTCTGTAGTTCTTTGCTGTTGCTTTACTGCCCCCTTTGTGGAGTGGGGCTATGTCTGTTGTTTTTAGTAACTGTGGGACGACCCCCGTGTCCATGCTCCCTCTCCATAGGATCGTAAAAGCACGTGATAGGGGCATCTTGCAGTTCTTGATGAACATGGAGTTCCATGAGTCTGGCCCTGGGGCAGAGTGCATGGGTATGTCATTTATCGCCTGTTCGAAGTAATTTGGCATCAGGATAACATCAGATAGGCTTGTGTTTACCAAATTCTGTGGCTCATAAAAAATTCATTTAGATCTTCGACTTTCAGTCTGGTTAGCAGCTTGCTAAAAATTGAGTCATATTGGGACTTGAGTAGCTCACTCATTTCCTTGCTGTCATCTGTGTAGGACCCATCTTGTTTATGTAGAGGCCCGATACTGGATGTTGTTCTCAACTTTGATTTGGCATAAGAAAAGAAATACTTTGGGTTTCTTTCGATTTCATTTATGGCTTTTAGTTCTTCCCGCGATTCCTGACTCCTATAAGAATCCTTTAGCTTGAGTTCGATGCTTGCTATTTCTCTGACCAGTGTCTCCCTACGCATTTCAGATATATTGGCCTCTTAGCCGCTCTGGTATTCTTTTCCGTCGCCTGTAAAGGGAGCGCCTGTCTCTTTCTATTTTACAACTATTACTCCTTTTTCTTAAAGGAATAAGCCTTGTGCATACATCGAGTGCCACCAAGTTAATCTGTTCTAGGCATAAGTTGGGGTCTGTGTTGCTTGGTGTATCTTCCCAGCTTATATCGGTTAGGACTTGGTTTACTTGGTTCCACTTTATGTTCTTGTTATTGAAGTTGAATTTGGTGAATGCTCCCTCGTGACTAGTCTCATTATGTCGGTCTGGGGCTCCACGCATACATGTCTGAACCTCAATTATGTTGTGATCTGAGTATATTGTTTTTGATATGGTGACATTTCTTATCAGATCATCATTGTTAGTGAAGATGAGGTCTAGTGTATTCTCCAGTCTAGTAGGCTCTATTATTTGCTGGTTTAAGTTGAATTTTGTGCAGAGATTTAAAAGCTCGTGTGAGTGTGAGTTCTCGTCTGAGCTGCCTTCTGGTGTTATCACTGCAACAACATTATTTGCTATATTCCTCCATTTTAGGTGCCTTAAGTTGAAATCCCCCAGGAGCAAGATGTTGGGGACAGGAGCTGCCAGATTTTCCAGACAGTGGTTAATTTTCAACAGTTGTTCCTGGAATTGTTAGGACGTTGTATCCGTAGGCTTGTAGACTACCACAATGACTAGGTTTTGGTTCTTGATCTTTACTGCTAAAACTTCCACTACATCATTTGAAGCATTAAGCAGTTCTGTGCAAATAAGTGACTCTGCAATGTACAGGCCAACCCCCCCCCCCCCCTTTTGCCTGTTCACTCTGTCACATCTGTATAGGTTTTAACCTGGGATCCATATTTCGTTGTCCAAGTGATCCTTTATGTGGGTCTCAGTGAAAGCCGCGAACATTGCATTTGCCTCTGCAAGCAGTCCACAGATGAAAGGTATTTTGTTGTTCGTTGCTGGCTTTAGACCCTGTATATTTGCAAAGAAGAATGTCATTGAATTGGTGATACTGGGCGGGACTTTTCTTTCCGGCACTAATATCTGTATCTGTTAGTTTGGAGTGGAAGCCATTGACTGTGGTTCCACTCCAGAAATGACTGGATTTGGTGTACAATTTCTGCCATTTCCTGCCAGTTTTTTGTCCTTCCGGGCACTGAAAAACCTCTCCCTCTTGAGTGGCTGTGGCTACCCAGGTTTTCCCATGACCTGGATGTTTTGTATCTTTTTGTCCCCTTTAGATGGTGTGCCTGGCAATTTAAGTTATATAAAATTAAAATTTCTTTCTTGAGTCACTCTACCTCCGTGGGAGACGGCTGGTGTGTTGAAAAAAAATATTATTGTATGTATGTATTTTTCCTTTGTTTAATTTAGTGACAATTATTAGGTCTTATAGTTCATAATTGGCCATATTATAGGTAGGCCCAAGGCTAGATTAAGGCATGGGCTTTAGGGGCTGAATCTCAGGGACCTCTGCCAGCTGGAGGACCTCCGCCAGCTGGAGGACCTCCGCCAGCTGGAGGACCTCCGCCAGCTGGAGGACCTCCGCCAGCTGGAGGACCTCCGCCAGCTGGAGGACCTCCGCCAGCTGGAGGACCTCCGCCAGCTGGAGGACCTCCGCCAGCTGGAGGACCTCCGCCAGCTGGAGGACCTCCGCCAGCTGGAGGACCTCCACCAGCTGGAGGACCTCCGCCAGCTGGAGGACCTCCGCCAGCTGGAGGACCTCCAGAGATATTTTGGAGAAAATTGTTTTGAAGAAATTAGGCAAAGCAAATTTTTTAATTGTAATTGTGGTTAACCTTGCAAAAATAAATTTAATATTTATCTAACTTTTTACCTTTTGAAAATATCAATAGGGGTCTCAGAGTGCCTGTAGCCCAGGGGCCTACAATATCTTAATCTGGCTTTGAGTATGCCATTTGAATTCAAAACAGTATTTTACTCATAGCCTCTCTGTACTTAAAAATATCTTTTGCTGTGACCACTGGTTCTGTTATAAATTAAAAAATCTCCATCACTCTCGCCACAAAGCCTTGACATTTATTCTGACCTCTATAGTTGTTTGGTATTGTATTACATGTAGTTAGGTTAGGTAAGGTTCATCAGGAAACAGGACGAGTGCTCCATGACGCGGGTCTTAGATGATGACCCGCCATTGGAGCTTTTAGTCATCTGACTGAGGCCTTCCGCTGGCTTACATATGTGTTACATACCACAAATAGTGTACCAGTATCTTTTTTGTATAATAAAATGCTTCACATATCTTGTGGAGAGAAAAGATCGATCCTTCAACTGCCAGTTGTGAAATAAACATGGTAGCCAAATGTACTTACGTGTATCTATATTTTTCCCGCAGAGTTTTCCAGTATATACAGTACAGTGGACCCCCGGTTAATTAACTTTTTTCATTCCAGTAGTATGTTCAGGTGCCAGTACTGACCGAATTTTTTCCCATAAGGAATATTGTGAAGTAGATTAGTCCATTTCAGACCCCCAAACATATACGTACAAACGCACTTACATAAATACACTTACATAATTGGTCGCATTTGGAGGTGATCGTTAAGCGGGGGTCCACTGTACTTAGTAAAATAATTTGTTATATTTTATGATTTTTTTTCAGTTAAAGAATCCAGTGAAATAATTGAGAACAATACATCGGCAGATAAGGTAAGATTTAATTTTCTTTTTATCGTGGCTGTGAAAACATGAGTATATAATGATTGTAAATAAACAAGTTAATACATTATAATGAAATAAAATGGGCATAACTAAATGAATAAATATAATGGAAGGTACATAAGAATTAAAAGGATAAATTAGTAAGTTGTTTATGTCCAACTTTCCAGAATTAAGTATAGCATCTTAGGCAAATGTACAGTGGACCCCCGCATAGCGAACTTAATCCGTGCAAGAGGGCTGGTCGTTATGCGAAATGTTCGCTATGCGAATTAATTTTCCCCATAAGAAATAATGGAAATAAAATTAATCCGTGCAAGACACCCAAAAGTATGAAAAAAAAATTTTTTTACCACAAAAAAATGTTAATTTTAGTACACACAAACTGAAAAAGGCATGCACAATTACATGACACTTACTTTTATTGAAGATCTGGTGATGATTGATGGGATGGGAGGAGGGGAGAGAGAGTGTTAGTGTTTAGAAGGGGAATCCCCTTCCATTAGGACTTGAGGTAGCAAGTCCTTTTCCGGGGTTACTTCCCTTCTTCTTTTAATGCCACTAGGACCAGCTTCAGAGTCACTGGACCTCTGTCGCACAACAAATCTGTCCATAGAGCTCTGTACCTCCCGTTCCTTTACGATTTGTCTAAAATGGGCCATAACATTGTCATTGAAATAGTCACCAGCACGGCTTGCAACAGCTGTGTCAGGGTGATTTTCATCCATAAAGGTTTGCAGTTCAACCCACTGTGCACACATTTCCTTAATTTTTGAAGTAGGCACAATGGATTCCACAACTGGCATAGGCTTCTCAGGGTTAGCCCCAAACCCTTCAAAATCTTTCTTAATTTCCATACTAATTCTCACCCTTTTTACCACAGGGTTGGCACTAGAAGCTTTCTTGGGGCCCATGGTCACTTATTTTCCAGAAACAGCACCGAAAACACTGTAATAATACGAAATATTCCGAGTGTATGCTTGAATGTTACCGCGGAGGCTGGCTGGTAAACAATGGACGCGTCTCGGACGAAGGTCGCTGAGCGGGTTTTTGTCCACTATGCGGGGCAAAATTTTGGCGAACAAAGCGTTCGCTATGCGGATTGTTCGCTATGCAAGGCGTTCGCTATGCGGGGGTCCACTGTATTTTATGTATGTTGCTTGTAAATCCAAATTGCTGCAGTGAAAGTTAATACAGTTCATATTTTTATAGATTAGTAAATCATTAATATGAGTTTTTTTTTATTATCCTAGGTTGTAGAAGATGAAGTTGGCAGCAAAGAGGAGGAGGAGGATTCTGCAAACCACGTCTCCACTGTCCCCCAGATGACAGTTGATCAGGTTGACAGAGCGAACGTTAATGACATTGAAAGCCCAGTGCAGGTTATTATCCCTATAAAAATAATTCACGTTCTCCATTATTTGTGTAACTACCTATTTACGATTGCCTGGGGTAAAATCACTACAGGTGCTCCTCGACTTACAATGGGGATTACGTTCTAACAAACCCATCTTAAGTTGTAAGTCGAATATGATATCCTAAATGAGTAAATAAATAACTACTGTCACTAAATATGTAAATAAATAATTACTATAACTAACTAAATACTAGTATTGAAAAATAAATGAATATAGGTTATGGATTTGCCACCTTCATGCTGGGTAATTATCTTAAATTTCATCTCTAAAGTAACTGCTCTTGAACCATCATAAATTGAGAAGCACCTGTATATACTTTGTGATAGCAAACGTGAATACCAAAGCGAAACAACGATGGGACAGTAATTGTAATAAAGTTGGTAGAATTACCGACAATATGTAAAGTAAAAGGACACAAGGTAATGGCTTGATAAAGCTCCTGGAGAGCAAAACGTTGCCATAATAAATGTCACATTAGTGGGATAGTAATTGCTGGGAGCTTTCGTGCATTTACACACAAGTCTTTCGAGGAGTTAGTTTTTTTAAAGCAGGGTTTCTTAACCTTTTTCTGATTACAGACCCCAGTGCCCAGTATGTCAATATATCCTTATACCCGTTTTCACCATTATTATTACATGTATAATGTAGGGGGAAGAGCTAAACCCATAGGATTATACAGCACCTGTGTGGGGGGGGGGATGTGGAAGGTATTCAGGCTTAATTCAGGGAACTGGAGCACAGATCCAATTCCCTAGATCAAGACCCCCTCACCAGCATCAAGGAACCTTCCTTAAGGGTGCCCCCCTTCACCAGACTGTCAAAATTATCACCATCACCAGTCCTATTAGATACCAGTATCACTTCGAAAGATGTCAATACAGTGGACCCCCGCATAACGATTACCTCCGAATGCGACCAATTATGTAAGTGTATTTATGTAAGTGCGTTTGTACGTGTATGTTTGGGGGTCTGAAATGGACTAATCTACTTCACAATATTCCTTATGGGAACAAATTCGGTCAGTACTGGCACCTGAACATACTTCTGGAGTGAAAAAATATCGTTAACCGGGGGTCCACTGTAGTTTGGTTTCACTTTACATATGGATAACTGGCAACCCAGTAGATGATAGTTTATTCTAATCTAACAGTAACTTTTTCTTTTAAATTGTTCAGAGATGGAGTTGCATACCCTCATTATTCTGTTCCCATACCCTCCATTATTGTTCCCATACCACCATTATTTTGATCCCATACCCCCCATTATTGTTCCCATACCACCATTATTTTGATCCCATACCCCCCATTATTGTTCCCATACCACCATTATTTTGATGCCATACCCCCAATTATTGTTCCAATACCACCATTATTTTGTTCCCATACCCCTATTATTTTGTTCCCATACCCCATTATTTGGCTCTCATACCCCAGTTAAGAACCCCTGATCTACAGAAAGGATTAAGATATATTTTTTGTTACTCTTCATTGGATTGTCTGTTCAAGTAATTAAAGAACAACAAATCACAGTACCGTGGCTGGAACAATTCACAAATAAACTGCACCTAGGAGAGGAAAGTTTAGATGACATTTTGGTCCATCGTAGACCACTGTCACGGTGCAGCTGTGACTTGGGACTTGACATCTAAACTGTCGTATCTGCGTACCTCTGACAAGACAGCAGCGGTGTGAATCAGGGTGAAAGTGTTTCTTTTTTGGGTTACCCTGCCTTGGTGGGACGTGGCCGGTGTGCTAAAAAACATCAAATAATGTCTTTTTAAAGTTCTCAGTGGTTGTATCATTTTATATTTCCTCTTGTAACACATTCCACTGTTTTTCGATTCTGTGAAGAAGAAATTTCTAATATCCCTTTAGAACCTCTTCTTCCTTCATGTCTTAGTGTGTGTGGTTAGAAAATAGACCAAGTCGGTCCAAAATGTCGTCATAAGTTTCTTTCTCCTGTGTGCAGGTTATTTGTGTACTCTTCTTCCATAGTTTTTATTTATAGTATCTTGTTGTCCCTATAGATGGTGCTAGGAAATCTATGTAATTTCTTTACTTAGTTAAAATCTTCCATTTTGGGTAATTATTTTCTGATTATAATTATATTCATTGCCGGGAGCAGGAGACTAGTTCTCCTGTATAAATTACGAAATATAAAAAGAAGGAAAACCCTATAACAGTGTTTCTTCTTTTTCGGGTCGCTCTGCCTCAGTGGGAGACGGCTGGCGTGTTACAAAAAAAAAAGATTAGAATTTGAAAAGTATTCATTTCTGTTACTTCTTCTAACAGGTACGAATGAAGCATTGCGGTAAATTGACTGACGAACAGATAATGGGCCATTTTAAGCAGATTTGTTCCCCAAAGAACCCAGAAACAGTGTACGAGAGAGATAAGGAGCTCGGTGCAGGGTATGTAAGGCTACTTCATGTTCTGTACTTATACATATACATATACTTATACAGTGGAACCTCAAAAATCGAACTGCTCCCAACACAACCAATTATGTAAGTGTATTTTTGTAAGTGCTTTTATAAGTGTATTTTTAAGGGTCTGAAATGGACTAATCTAATTTACATTATTCCTGATGGGAATAAATTCATTCGGTAAAGGCACTCAGACTTCTGGACCGAAGAAAGTTTGATATTTGAGGTTTCACTGTACATATACATATACAGTTAAAATAAACAGTTGAGCAGTTATAGTCATGGTCTGGAGGCCCTGCATATATGGCGCCTCTTTTTGGTGTTCCACTTTTTTGTTGGCTTTCAATTGAGCCATTGTTTTATCTGTCAATGACTATCACCAGCGGATGAAATATAATAAACAATGGCTCAGTTTGAAGCCAACGAAAACACAGAATGTCGAAAAGAGGTGCTGTACTTGTGGGGTCGTCCTGTTCAGAAAACTATACAGTGGACCCCCGCATAACGATTACCTCCGAATGCGACCAATTATGTAAGTGTATTTATGTAAGTGCGTTTGTACGTGTATGTTTGGGGGTCTGAAATGGACTAATCTACTTCACAATATTCCTTATGGGAACAAATTCGGTCAGTACTGTCACCTGAACATACTTATGGAGTGAAAAAATATCGTTAACCGGGGGTCCACTGTACATGTAAATATATAGCAAGACTAATAGAGAACTGTCCAAAGGTCCATTAAAACACAATACTGTTGTTAAAAATAGAATAAAAAAGAACTTCAGTATTACTTATTCTAATATGGTACTATACACACACAAATAACAGATACATTACAATCGAAATTGAAAAAAAGGAGTTAAAAATAAAATTTACCAAATAGATTTTTTGCTCATTATGGTATTTTAGAAAAGCATTATATTGAGAGCATAATGTACACCTACCATCCGACTTACGACCGAGTTCAGTTCCGAGAAACCGGTCATAAGTCGAAATGGTCGTAAGTTGAACTTTACTACTGAATATCAACAAAACATTTTTGTAATGACTTTATTTTATTGTTTTATTTTGGTATTTCATGTTTTACTTTACTTTTTATGTTGTTAGTACTGTATTTTATACTGTAAGGTTTAGGATAAACACTGTGTACAACACTAATACTTGTTTATTTCCCAGAAATTTGGCATAAAAAACACTGTCGTAAGTCGAGTGGTCGTAAGTCGAGCAGGTCATAAGTCGGATGGTAGGTGTATTTGTATGGTATGAGTTGTGTATGAGGTGTGAGTTATAACAATACTGGTGCATTTTTCCTCCCTAGAGCATCTGGCACAGTGTTTATAGCGCAGGAGAGGGCCAGTGGTCGCAAGGTGGCCGTCAAGGACATTGATCTGGACAAGCAGCCAAAGAAAGAACTCATCCTCAATGAAATTCGAGTGATGAAAGAAATTCGGCATGAAAATCTGGTCAATTTCCTCGATGTATTCCTCTTAAACAATCACCTATGGGTAAGTTAATATATATATATTTTTGAACCCACCAGCCATCTCCCACCTGGGCAGGTGACTCAAAAAAAAGCAACAGTAGTTAATATTGTGCGCTATTTGTATAATAATAATAATAATAATAATAATAATAATAATAATAATAATAATGTAAACATTGCCTAAAATGCTCTGCATAACCATGGGCTTTCTGCCTTCACAACTAAATGTCCTCCATACACAAATATCCCGCACGTGGAAGAGAGGAGTTTACGATGACGTTTCGGTCCAACCTAGACCATTTACAAAGTCACACTAACGAAAAGGAGAGCAAGATGGGTATATATAGGCAGGAGGTGGTAGTAGTAATAGTAGTAGTGCTCTTGTGTGTTCTTGCTCTTACCCTCTGTGGGCACCTAGCTCCCTTGCAGTGCTCCTCTTTCATAGTACAGTGGACCCCCGGTTTACGATATTATTTCATTCCAGAAGTATGTTCGGTGCCATTACTGAACGAATTTGTTCCCATAAGGAATATTGTGAATTAGATTAGTCCATTTCAGACCCCCAAACATACACATACAAACGTACTTACATAAATACACTTACATAATTGGTCGCATTGGGAGCTGATCGTAAACCGGGGGTCCACTGTATTATTATTATTATTTTATTTTTTTTATTATCACACCGGCCGATTCCCACCAAGGCAGGGTGGCCCGAAAAAGAAAAACTTTCACCATCATTCACTCCATCACTGTCTTGCCAGAAGGGTGCTTTACACTACAGTTTTTAAACTGCAACATTAACACCCCTCCTTCAGAGTGCAGGCACTGTACTTCCCATCTCCAGGACTCAAGTCCGGCCTGCCGGTTTCCCTGAATCCCTTCATAAATGTTACTTTGCTCACACTCCAACAGCACGTCAAGTATTAAAAACCATTTGTCTCCATTCACTCCTATCAAACACGCTCAAGCATGCCTGCTGGAAGTCCAAGCCCCTCGCACACAAAACCTCCTTTACCCCCTCCCTCCAACCCTTCCTAGGCCGACCCCTACCCCGCCTTCCTTCCACTACAGACTGATACACTCTTGAAGTCATTCTGTTTCGCTCCATTCTCTCTACATGTCCGAACCACCTCAACAACCCTTCCTCAGCCCTCTGGACAACAGTTTTGGTAATCCCGCACCTCCTCCTAACTTCCAAACTACGAATTCTCTGCATTATATTCACACCACACATTGCCCTCAGACATGACATCTCCACTGCCTCCAGCCTTCTCCTCGCTGCAACATTCATCACCCACGCTTCACACCCATATAAGAGCGTTGGTAAAACTATACTCTCATACATTCCCCTCTTTGCCTCCAAGGACAAAGTTCTTTGTCTCCACAGACTCCTAAGTGCACCACTCACTCTTTTTCCCTCATCAATTCTATGATTCACCTCATCTTTCATAGACCCATCCGCTGACACGTCCACTCCCAAATATCTGAATACGTTCACCTCCTCCATACTCTCTCCCTCCAATCTGATATTCAATCTTTCATCACCTAATCTTTTTGTTATCCTCATAACCTTACTCTTTCCTGTATTCACCTTTAATTTTCTTCTTTTGCACACCCTACCAAATTCATCCACCAATTATTATTATTATTATTAATTTTTTTTTTTTCAACAAGTCGGACTTATTCACGATATCCCACATGTACAAAACTCTCTAAACTACCCACGTTCACAATTACAATCAAGGTACTCCAAGCAAGTAAACTTTTACGACCACTTTATTGTGTTACTCTAGGCTAAATTACATAAGGTATTTTTTATGTGCCCATAATATCTTTCTTTTTTGGGTCACCCTGCCTCGGTGGGAGACGGCCGACTTGTTGAAAAAAAAAAAAAAAAAAATATCTTGTACCGTCAAGGTTATTGTAAAGAAATTTGTACATTATGTGTTGAAAGCCTAAACAAAAACTGGAAAAAAGTGTGATACATAAACACCATTTATACTATTGTTTATGTATGTAAGCAACTTGTTTGTAACTTGATATACCAGGAATGTATGTTGTTTGTAGGTTAGGGAGCTCTCATGAAAACAGAAGCATCAGTACTTGCATAACAGTGTTGCTTGATTTACTGCTATTGTTCATCCATCTCTGTGTAATACAGTGGACCCCCGGTTAACGATATTATTTCATTCCAGAAGTATGTTCAGGTGCCAGTACTGACCGAATTTGTTCCCATAAGAAATATTGTGAAGTAGATTAGTCCATTTCAGACCCCCAAACATACACTTACAAACACACTTACATAAATACACTTACATAATTGGTCGCATTGGGAGTTGATCGTGAACAGGGGGTCCACTGTACTTTTGTGAAAGCAAAGAAGCTTGTTGTAGAACGAGCAATTATTGGACAGCGTTTTTCTGTTTTGAGAGTTTTATTAAGTCATGTGTTGCTTCATGTAGAGTTGTGTATAGTCGAATCTGATGAATTAAACCTTAAACGGTCCAAACAGATCTACGTTCAAATTCGTAGCTACAAAAGTAGATCTACTTGTTTTACATATTTTCAAATATAACAAAAAAAAATGTAGATAAAAGTTTTTTTACACGTTTTCAAATGTAAAACAAAAAAAAAAAGATCTACATTTTTTTTACATACTTTCAGATGTTGAAAAAACGTATATATACGTTTGGACCATTTAAGGGTTAAAATATACATGAGTTTCGGGGTTTGACTGTACAGCGCAACATGTTTATTTAGCAAATTAACATTCACCTCTCTTATATACCTCCTTTAAATGGTGCAGTTTTTTGTATGTGTGACTGCAAAAATGCATGGAAAAATGCATGGGAGGGGGGGATGATTCACTTGCCACTTATAAACTGTTTTTGTCATTTTCTTATGCTAACACAAATAATTTATTGGAAAATTATTGATTTATTGTACTTGTAGGTGGTGATGGAGTTGCTTGACGGAGGACCACTGACAGACGTAGTGACGGAAACTGTAATGAAGGAGTCACAAATCGCTGCCGTGTGTCACCATACTCTGCGAGGCATCAGTTACCTTCATCTAAATGTATGTCAGCGAGCATAAGCTTTGTCCTCTAGATTTTTATCATGTGATTCCATATTAAAATCAGAGTAAAGTTTTTTGTAGCTGTTTTCCCATGTGTTGGGGGACCTCAATAAAAAGAGGAAATGCATTCACCATTATTCAATCAGTTGCTGTCTTGCCAGAGGTGTGCTGACAGTTCAGATGATCCTTTGAACCACAACAGTCCTGCAGGCACTGGACTTCGACCTCCAGGACTGTAACATCCTCACTCATCCTTAAGAGTGCAGGCACTGGACTTCCACCTCCAGTACTGTAACATCCTCACTCATCCTTCAGAGTGCAGGCACTGGACTTCCACCTCCAGGACTGTAACATCTTCACTCATCCTTCAGAGTGCAGGCACTGGACTTCCACCTCCAGAACTGTAACATCCTCACTCATCCTTCAGAGTGCAGGCACTGGACTTCCACCTCCAGGACTGTAACATCCTCACTCATCCTTCAGAGTGCAGGCACTGGACTTCTACCTCCAGAACTGTAACATCCTCACTCATCCTTCAGAGTGCAGGCACTGGACTTCTACCTCCAGAACTGTAACATCCTCACTCATCCTTCAGAGTGCAGGCACTGGACTTCCACCTCCAGGACTGTAACATCCTCACTCATCCTTCAGAGTGCAGGCACTGGACTTCTACCTCCAGAACTGTAACATCCTCACTCATCCTTCAGAGTGCAGGCACTGGACTTCCACCTCCAAGACTCAAGTCTGGCTAACCAGACTAATCAGTTAACCAAGTGAAATTGAATGCAGGATTATACAGAGTTTATACAGGATTTAGAAATAATTTGTGAATTGCAGCTGCCTTCTCCTTGGATCAACCCTGATTACTGTGCCTCTCATTTACAGGTTTAGTGCTTCCTCCTCAACATAATAATAAAATAAAAATATCAATAATGATGATGATAATTCTCCCTGGAGGTGGGAAGTACAGTGTCTGTACTCTGAAGGATTGAGGATGTTAACAGTCCTGGAGGTGGGAAGTACAGTGACTGTACTCTGAAGGATGAGTGAGGATGTTACAGTCCTGGAGGTGAGAAGTACAGTGTCTGTACTCTGAAGGATGAGTGAGGATGTTACAGTCCTGGAGGTGAGAAGTACAGTGCCTGCACTCTGAAGAATGAGTGAGGATGTTACAGTTCATTGGGTCATTTGAATTACGATATTTTCACGCTTTTGGCAAGACAGCTATTGGATAAAATGAGCGCTAAGTGTGTGTTTTTTTTTTTTTAGGTTCCCTTTCCTTGGCTGAAAATGGCCAGTTGTGGTTAAAACAATAATAATATTGTGGAACTTATTGTGATTTGCTTTTTAGGGAGTAATTCATCGAGATATCAAATCAGACAACATTCTTCTTGGGAAAGATGGTTCTGTCAAGGTAACGGACTTTGGCTTCTGCGCGAACATTTCTGGAGATGAGAAGCGTCAGACCATGGTTGGTACACCCTATTGGATGGCCCCTGAGGTAATGTATTGAATATTAATGCTATGCTGCCTAAGAGATTTACTTGTCTTAAAAAACCACTGTATGGGTGGGGTTAGAACCCATTGCAAGCATGTCATAAAACTCCAGGCCAGTGCATAAGCCTGCCATACCATGGGTTGTTTAGAATCATGTTATTACGATTTCGTGAGTTATGTGTTGAGTTCACTAGCTACATACCCATGAACTTAATGCATACACAGGTTTCTGAATAGGCTTTTATTGAGCCAATATTTTGCTACATATGGTCATACCTCGTTAATACGGCACTCACCTTATAGTGCTTTGCTAATACGGCACTTATCAGTTATATTCATGTTTATTGTTTTCAGTGATTGCCTTGTTCTTAAGATGGTTTTTGGCAATTTTTAAATTTTTATTTATTATTTTTTAATTTGTAATTGCATTTTTAGGCCTAGTGCTATTGTATACTTAATAAATGATAGTGTAAACATTTTTTAGGCTTTTATATACACTTGCAAGTGAAAAAAAGGCTGTGATTCACTTTAAGGCAATATTGGCTTTACGAAGCGGTCTGGAACCTGACTCGCCGTATTAGCAAAGTTTGCCCACATAAAGATTTATCATTTATATTCTACATTTATATTCTATCATTTATATTCTGAGCACCTCTGCAAAAACAGTGATAATGTGCGAGTGTGGTGAAAGTGTTGAATGATGATGAAAGTATTTTCTTTTTGGGGATTTTCTTTCTTTTTTGGGTCACCCTGCCTCGGTGGGAGACGGCCGACTTGTTGAAAAAAAAAAATTCTACACAGAGTACAACGTCCAATAAAAACCCATTCAACAACCTGTGTATGTTACTGTTACTATCAGTATACTACAGGTCCACATTCCTTTATCCAAAACTCTTAGGGCCAGTATTGTTTTGAATTTCAGAATGATTCTCAACACCGCCACGTGACCCAGCACTGAGATGACTGACACTCCACACTCCACGAAAAACCTTTGGTTTTCGGAACATTTCCAGTTTCAGAATTTTGGATAAAAGGTTGTGGACCTGTATTTAGATCTACCTTTATAGTTTTAAATAGGTTTATGTGGGCTACAGTTAATATTCTTACTATAATTATACCTTTATTTAAGGTTAAGTGTAATTACACTTACAGGATCAAGACTTTGCTTAATATTCTTGGAAACACAAAAACTCTGTAAAATATTTTTGATCCAAGTACCGAAGCTTTCCACATTGTTTACACTACAGATTATTACTGTTGCCGTTAGTTTAACATCTGCATTATGCAGCCCATACCCATCCTATGGGCAGTAGTCAAAGGATTACAGAGGTAAATAATGGGTCCAGTGACTGGTACATAATGGGTCCAGGGACTGGTATATAATGGGTCCAGGAACTTGTGCATAATGGGTCCAGGGACTTGTACATAATGGGTCCAGGGACTGGTACATAATGGGTCCAGGGACTTGTACATAATGGGTCCAGGGACTTGTACATAATGGGTCCAGGGACTGGTACATAATGGGTCCAGGGACTTGTACATAATGGGTCCAGGGACTTGTACATAATGGGTCCAGGGACTGGTACATAATGGGTCCAATGACTGGTACATAATGGGTCCAGGGACTGGACCACAAAGTTTTGATAGCTGAACAAGTTAGTGGTAAGTGCTGCATAATACGTCATAACATAATTTTGTGGTATTAATTTCCCTTGTGTATATTTTCTGAAATCCAAGTAAGGTGGCAGTATCAAACCATGGAATGGACCGGGTTTCAACCCATGGCAAATGAGTGATGAAACTCCAGGTCTGGAGTTGTAGCACTCACCAGGTTCAAACCCCATCCGTTCTGTGGTTTGTAATCATGTTGTTGCGATGTCATGAGTCATAGTGTCAGTATCATTATTAGCTTAAATTTGCCTGAAATACTCTTCATATTAAGGGGCTTTCTGCATGCACATTTAAATGTCATTTACCATTATACAAACATTATATTATGCTGAAATAGAATTTTTAAGCTTTATATGATGTAAATGGTTTAGAAAATTGACATGTTGCAGAATGAGACACTTTGCAACATTTAGAATCTTTATTCAGGAAATATTTTTCCAGCCAGCGGCTTCTTCAGTCCAGTTAGAGAATAACAGAGGAAGATGAGGAAGAGTATGAGGTAAACAGTCCCTCAGCCTGGAGTTGATGTGTTCAGTTTGTCTATTCTCAAAACTGAGGACTGAACACATTGATTCCACACTAAGGGACTGATTATCCCATACTCTTTCTCATCTTCCTCTGTTAACCTCTGTATTGGACTGAAAAAGCCAAAAGTGTCTAATTCTTCAATATCATTTATATTTCATAACACATATCATACAAGGAAAAATGCCTTGTTCTAAAGATTTAAAACTATCTTCCTTGAATCAAACCTGATTACCTTCCATTCCTCAGGCACTGCTTGACCGCCCATAGCTTTAGTGCTTCCTCATTAATATAGTAATAATCTTATACATCATGTCTCACTGGAAGTTTACTCTGCAGGTTGTGAATCGTAAACATTATGGCAAGAAGGTCGACATATGGTCGCTCGGTATTATGGCCATTGAAATGATTGAAGGTGAACCACCTTACCTGAAAGAGACACCACTTCGAGCATTGTATCTCATTGCTTGTAATGGCAAACCTGAAGTCCCTTCATGGACTAAATTAACTCCTGAGTTCCAGGTAACCCAAAGAACAAACAAAAACACACAATACCGTGACTGGAACAATACACAAATAACCCGCACATAGGAGAAAGCAACTTATGACGACTTTTCAATCCAACTTGGACCATCACCTAATCTAAGTCGAACTGAAACGTTATCATAAGTTTCTTTCTCCTATGTGTGGGTTATTCGTGTATTGTTCCAGGTAAACTGTTTGCCTGTCTTTATACTGCTTCTTCCTACTTTCTGTACTGGCAGCTGTACTAGGCTCGGTCAAGTCATCAGTACTCAGTTCCTTGTATGGATGCGCATCCCTGCATGCAGTATCAATAATTCCTCACAGCATCATAGTTTTGTGTTCCAATTGCCTGACCCCTGCCTTATAGTGCTCCAGTAGCCTCCTCTTTAACCTGATATTATAATAAATTTGGGTTGGATTGTGGTGATAAATAATTCCTAATTTGTAGATTACAATTTAATCAGATTCTTCTAACTTGAGGCTCTGATGTTACCTACACAGGACTTCCTCAACCAGTGTCTTGAAGTAGATGTGGATAGACGAGCATCAGCAGAAGAGCTCCTGGCCCATAAGTTCCTCACGAAGGCCGTCAGTACGACTACTCTCAAACCTCTCATCGAAGCTGCTCAAAAAATCCTCGGGAAGCGTATCAGCCATGCCACATAGCTCTGTGTATATATTAGTGGTTGTACTAAGCACTAGGACAACATTCTCATTCATTACATTCAGGTTTATAATAGATTACGTGACATTCACTTTAAAAATCCCACGTCCATGAATCAAGTCTGTACTTCCTGTTGACATTCTTAACTTGCTAGGCTTCTATAATTCCAAGGTTATTCAGTTTTGTGCTGTAGATAAAAAAAATTCATTAGGAGGCACTGAAGTCTCATCTTCACAAGATACATAATTACAAATTCCGTTACTGTATTTAAAAGGTGTGGACAAAAAAGTGCAGAATGAGATGAAAATAATTTTTTGTATGTAAATAGGTTGTTTTGGTGGTATATATTTTTTGGTGGTATATATTCTTTGGTGGTATATATTTCTCAAATTTTGGGTCATATTCTTTCATCTTTGATGAGAATTTTGCAGTTTTTTATTGTTTTCAAAGAGGGTGCCATGATACTGGTAAAATGTTCTTGATCTAAGGAACTGGAGCAACCCTCCCCTGTTTACTACCCATTAATGACCCCTATGGATTTAGCAGTTAACTGTAATAATAATTCACAGATAGTTATTGAACCTCTCTGTCTCTCCAGTTATCTAGTTTTCATTATTAACATTATATTCCTTCCTTGTGATAATCAGTTCACATTTGATATAGGTGCAGTTCCATGGGTGATTGAATGAGTGATGGTGAAAGTGATTCCTCTTTTTTGGATCACCCTACCTTAGCAAGAGACAGCTGGTGTGTTAAAAATAATAATTATATGCTGCCAGTGTGTCTCTGCCTTATCAGGTCATCTTAAGTATCTTGTATGCCATAATTGTATCTCTGCCCTATTGAGTCGTCTTAAGTATCTTGTATGCCATAATCGTATCTCCCCTGGTTCTCTCTTATTTATAAGGAGTTAAAATTAAAATTTGAATATCGTTTAAATATACATTCCACTTAATTTTAAAACCTGCATTTTTAAACCATTTACATCTCATATTTCTAGCATTTATTAACGTGTCTTCCTTCTTTGTGTCGCTTTGCCTTGGTGGGAGATGATCGTTGTTTTAACAAAAATTGTAGCATTTATAGCAAACATATTGCTCAATATATATAAGATTTTGTTCAGGTGTTTATCATATGTTCTTCAGACATCTAACTTTTATTAGTTTTTTTTTTTCCTTTCAGTATTTTCTGAAGTCTGACCTTCACGGGTCTTTTTTTTCTCCTCTTGAAGTATTTTCTGAAGTCTGACCTTGACCGGTCATTTTTTTTCTCCTCTTGAAGTATTTTCTGAAGTCTGACCTTCACGGGTCATTTTTTTTCTCCTCTTGAAGTATTTTCTGAAGTCTGACCTTGACCGGTCATTTTTTTTCTCCTCTTGAAGTATTTTCTGAAGTCTGACCTTCATGGATCATTCCCCCCATGAAGTATTTTTTAAATTTTGATTTGGTGGATAATTTCCCCTCGTAAAATGCTGTCTGAAATTCTACTTTGATAGTTTTATTTCATGAAGTATTTTCTGGACTTTTACATTAGATTTTTATCATCATGAACTATTTTTTGAAGTATAAATTTGACATTTAATGTTACCTCATGAAATATTTTCTGAAAGTCCACTTACGGTAGATAATTTTTTCATATTATCCGCCGATTAGGTCAGATCTTGGAATTTTCTTGTGTATAAATATAATTTTGAAAAGACAAAGCAGGCAGTACAAAGCTGTGACTGGAAATTATAATTGAAATTTAACGATGAATTTATTGAGAATTTTTCTAATTGCGTTGAGAATTTTACTAATTTCATTGAGAAATTTAATTTTTCACTCTTGATTAAAATGTATTGCTTATTTTAGGTGTTCAAAATTATTTTGGGATCCGAAGTATTGCTTATCATCTGTAAGTCGATTTTTTTTTATCCAAAAAACAAGGCCAGTGTTGTATTACTTTAATTTACAATCAAGGTGTATAAATTTTTCTTCGCAAATTTAAAGGTCAGGATTGGACCCTTATTTCTCGTGATAGGTGTAAATTATCTGTTGTCTATCAAGCTATCCCTTTCAGTTGGGCTCCTTGATACTAGTGAAAAGCCTTTGATGCAAGGAATTGGAGTGAGGCTTGGTCATGGACCGGGCCATGGGGGATATTGATTCCTGGAACACCCTCCACATTTCCCAGGTGTTATATGATCTCTGCCAGTTGAACACTTCCCATGAATAATAATAGTCACAATAATAATCATAATAATAATACAGTGGACCCCCGGTTTACGATATTATTTCATTCCAGAAGTATGTTCAGGTGCCAGTACTGACCGAATTTGTTCCCTTAAGGAATATTGTGAAGTAGATTAGTCCATTTCAGACCCCCAAACATACACGTACAAATGCACTTACATAAATACACTTACATAATTGGTGGCATTGGGAGGTGATCGTTAAGTGGGGGTCCACTGTAATAGTAATATTTGTGAATGGATTCAGGGAAACTGGTTAACTGGACTCGAGTCCTGGAGGTGGGAAGTACAGTGTCTATACTCTCAAGGAGAGGTGGTAATATGTTACAGTTTTACTTAACTGTAGTGTCAGTATGCCTCTGACAGGACAGTGATGGAGTGAGTGATGGTGAAAGTGTTTCTTCTTTTTTAGGGTCACTCTGCCTCAGCGGAAAACGACCATTGTGATCAGTTATGTCCATCATGGTGGACTTAAAAAAAAATTACAGTATTGATTTCAGTAAGTTTTCCTGTTATTGAAGTTAGTCGAAGTCAAAGATTAATTTCCACACGATACAATGTTTGTACAGAGATGCAGGGACGGATCTACTTTGAAACTAATGAAACCTAAGCCTCAGGGCCCCTAATTCCTAATGAGCCTGAAGCAGCTTCAGTCCTCATTGTTTAAAAATTTTGGGTGTACTGTATGAGAAGAGTTTTTGAAAGATAATAATAATAATAATAATAATAATAATCAAAATAATAACAATAATAATAATAATAATAATAATATAGTATAATTCAACACAGGATAATAGTTAAAATAAAAATTAAAAGGTTATTAAAGTATTATGTAAGCTGGCCGTTACTGGTTGCAAAGGTGACCCCATAACAGTTCAGGTTTCAGGGCCCCATAACAGTTCAAGCTTCAGGGCTCTCATAACAGTTCAAGCTTCAGGGCTCTCATAACAGTTCAAGCTTCAGGGCTCTCATAACAGTTCAAGCTTCAGGGCTCTCATAACAGTTCAAGCTTCAGGGCTCTCATAACAGTTCAAGCTTCAGGGCTCTCATAACAGTTCAAGCTTCAGGGCTCTCATAACAGTTCAAGCTTCAGGGCCCCCATAACAGTTCAAGCTTCAGGGCCCCCATAACAGTTCAAGCTTCAGGGCTCTCATAACAGTTCAAGCTTCAGGGCTCTCATAACAGTTCAAGCTTCAGGGCCCCCATAACAGTTCAAGCTTCAGGGCTCTCATAACAGTTCAAGCTTCAGGGCTCTCATAACAGTTCAAGCTTCAGGGCCCCCATAACAGTTCAAGCTTCAAGGCTCTCATAACAGTTCAAGCTTCAGGGCTCTCATAACAGTTCAAGCTTCAGGGCCCCCATAACAGTTCAAGCTTCAGGGCTCTCATAACAGTTCAAGCTTCAGGGCTCTCATAACAGTTCAAGCTTCAGGGCCCCATAACACTTCAAGCTTCAGGGCCCCCATAACAGTTCAAGCTTCAGGGCTCTCATAACAGTTCAAGCTTCAGGGCTCTCATAACAGTTCAAGCTTCAGGGCCCCCATAACAGTTCAAGCTTCAGGGCTCTCATAACAGTTCAAGCTTCAGGGCTCTCATAACAGTTCAAGCTTTAGGGCCCCATAACACTTCAAGCTTCAGGGCCCCCATAACAGTTAAAGCTTCAGAACCCTCATAACAGTTCAAGCTTCAGGGCCCCCATAACAGTTCAAGCTTCAGGGCCCCCATAACAGTTTAAGCTTCAGGGCCCCCATAACAGTTCAAGCTTAAGGGCCCACATAACAGTTCAAGCTTCAGGGCCCTCATAACAGTTCAAGCTTCAGGGCCCCCATAACAGTTCAAGCTTCAGGGCCCCCATAACAGTTCAAGCTTCAGGGCCCCCATAACAGTTCAAGCTTCAGGGCTCCCATAACAGTTCAAGCTTCAGGGCCCCCATAACAGTTCAAGCTTCAGGGCCCCTATAACAGTTTAAGCTTCAGGGCCCCCATAACAGTTCAAGCTTCAGGGCCCCCATAACAGTTCAAGCTTCAGGGCCCCCATAACAGTTTAAGCTTCAGGGCCCCCATAACAGTTCAAGCTTCAGGGCCCCCATAACAGTTTAAGCTTCAGGGCCCCCATAACAGTTCAAGCTTCAGGGCCCCTATAACAGTTTAAGCTTCAGGGCCCCCATAACAGTTCAAGCTTCAGGGCCCCCATAACAGTTTAAGCTTCAGGGCCCACATAACAGTTCAAGCTTCAGGGCCCACATAACAGTTCAAGCTTCAGGGCCCCCATAACAGTTCAAGCTTCAGGGCCCCCATAACAGTTTAAGCTTCAGGGCCCCATAACAGTTTAAGCTTCAGGGCCCCTATAACAGTTCAAGCTTCAGGGCCCCCATAACAGTTCAAGCTTCAGGGCCCCCATAACAGTTCAAGCTTCAGGGTTGCAACAATGTAGGTCTGTCACTGCAGAGATGGGTGAAATTTGGTTGTACATGCAGAACGACCATAGTTATGCGAAGCATTTCAGGCAAACTTAAGCCTAACTTGAGACTACATTTGCAATAATTTTATTTACTTACATTTATGGACATTATAGGTATACAAACAACAAGTTTAGACATAAGGGTGATAGGCCTAGACTTGAAAGCCATAGAAGCATTTCCTATATTGTAAATACATTGTGTGTCACATTCATTATCATTCTCATCAGCATCATTACTCATTCAAGAGATTACCGTATATTAGAACCTAACCTAACCTAACCTAACCTAACCTAACCTAACCTATGTACCTGGAGTCTACCTGATGGGTGCTCCAGGGGTCAATGCTCCCCACAGCCTAGTACATGACCAGGCTTCCCAGTGTTGGACCAGGTTAATTAATTGCAGGTGCGGCCTACTAGATGTAATATTCACAAGTAATAGTCTGGATTACCTCCCATATCTCAGGTGCTGTATTATCTTTGTGGGTCTAGCACTTCCCAATTAACCCTTAAACTGTCCAAACGTAGATCTACGTTCACGTGTGGGGGCTACAAACGTAGATCTACATTCACGTGTGGGGGCTACAAACGTAGATCTACGTTCACGTGTGGGGGCTACAAACGTAGATCTACGTTCACGTGTGGGGGCTACAAACGTAGGTCTACGTTTTTTTTTTACATGCTTTCAAATGGGGAAAATAAAGGTTGGAGTGCTACGCACATCAACATAGATCTACGTTTGGACAGTTTAAGGGTTAATATAATACTTATTTTTTATGTATAATCTCAAGATGCAGTTTAAGTCATCTTCCCTCAAGTGCCTTCCTCACTTGGTATAGGTAATGTTTTTTGAATATTTTGAATCCAAAATTTTGATCATTGCTAGATTTTATACATAAAATTATCTAGTCACTGAAGGAAAGCATTTAAATTTGCAATGGTAAGAGGAAAATGTTTTTATTGTATCAAAGTAGTTTTGCTAGATTTTTTTTCTCATTAATTTTTTAATATGTATTTGTAACTTAAGAAAACATCAGAAAAAAATAAATTTAAGAATAATTTTGCTTATGGGTAATATTTAGTGAAGGGATTCAGGGAAACCGGTTATTTTATGTAGCCGGACTTGAGTCCTGGAAATGGGAAGCACAATGCCTGCACTTCCCATTTCCAGGACTCGAGTCCGGCTGTCGTATTCTGAGCACCTCTGCAAAAACAGTGATTATGTGTGAGTGAGGTGAAAGTGTTGAATGATGATGAAAGTATTTTCTTTTTGGGGATTTTCTTTCTTTTTGGGTCACCCTGCCTCGGTGGGAGACAGCCGACTTGTTGAAAAAAAAACTTTGCTTATGTAACTGCATTTACCATACCATGTTTGAGTTGTTATTTTCAGTACTAAGTGTAAATCATTTACAGTATGACAAAAGGATGCCAAATTGAAAAATTTAGCAGAACACAAACACATGACCACTCACGTGCATTTACACACACATT
Source organism: Cherax quadricarinatus (assembly GCF_038502225.1). NCBI lineage: Eukaryota > Metazoa > Arthropoda > Malacostraca > Decapoda > Parastacidae > Cherax > Cherax quadricarinatus. The sequence continues at coordinate 2,435,487 of NC_091384.1, read as the reverse complement.
ACTTGAGCGCCTGAGGACCTCTAAGAACCTGACTGACAATTATGAAGTTCGACTGTAAACAAGTTGGTCGATTATCACGTTTGGTTTGCGGTGTTATACACAGTATTTTTTGAGGAACCAATTTCTCTCAAGATGTTTGTAAATGCGTCGATTCACCCACTCATTTACACACACATTACTTGAGCGCCTGAGGACCTCTAAGAACCTGACTGACAATTATGAAGTTCGACTGTAAACAAGTTGGTCGATTATCACGTTTGGTTTGCGGTGTTACACACAGTATTTTTTGAGGAACCAATTCTTCTCAAGATGTTTGTAAATGCGTCGATTCACCCACTCATTTGTTCTGTTAATTTTTTCACTGCTTAAAAAGACATCAGTAGATCTTAACCCGTAAACGGTCCAAGCAGATCTACGTTCACATGTGTTGTGCTACAAAAGTAGATCTATGTTTTTTTTTTTTTACATATTTTCAAATATAACAACAAAAAAAGTAGATCAAAGTATTTTTACACATTTTCAAATGTAAAAAAAACAAAAAAAAGATCTACTTTTTTTACATACTTTCAAATGTTGAAAAAACGTATATATACGTTTGGACCGTTTACGGGTTAATTAGTATGATGCTTGATGTATATGAAGCATTTATAAAAGTCTCCCCTCTGTGTAGGGGAGACTTTTGTAAATGCAAGTGAAAAAGGTCATATTTATGTTGGTAGAATTATTGAGAATATGTTAGGTAAAAGGTCACAAGTGAAGCTAATGTGACATTGTATTGTGGCAACGTTTTGCTCTCCAGGATCTTTGTCAAGCCGACAAAGCTCCTGGAGAGCAAAACGTTGCCACAGTAAATTGTCACATTAGCTGCACTTGTGTCCTTTTACCAAGAAAGTTCATAAAATTGAATAGAACATGAACAAAAAAGGCACAATACCATGACTGGAACACACAAATAACCGGCATATAGGAGAAAGAAACTTACGACAATGTTTCAATCCAACTTGGAACATTAAGATTATGAACGCCTTTGCATATGCTATTCAGTTTTAGGCAAACTCTTTCGTGCAAATTATTAAATAAATAAAACAAAAAACAAAAGAATTACACTGCATATAGAAATTTATAAGAGAGTTTACTGTAGTTGATATAGAAACGTGTTGGTAAAATATCATGGTAACGTCATACTAATAAAGGGTTCCTTTCTGTGCTGTAAATTGGTTGCAGTAATAACCATAATTTTTGAAGTGGTAGAGTGATAAGCCGGTAGAAGGCATCAGTCAGATGACCAAAGGCTTCAGCTGTGGGTCATCATATGTTTAAGACCCATTTTAGGAAACACTTGTCCTGTTTTCTGGCACACCTTACCTAACCTAACCTATCCTATCCTAACCTAACCTAACCCATCCTAACCCATCCTATCCTAACCTAACCTATCCTATCCTAACCTAACCCATCCTATCCTAACCTAACCTAACCCAACCTAACCCATCCTATCCTAACCTATCCTATCCTATCCTAACCTAACCTAACCCATCCTATCCTAACCTAACCTAACCTATCCTATCCTAACCTAACCTAACCTAACCCATCCTATCCTAACCTAACCTAACCTAACCTAACCCAACCTAACCCATCCTGTCCTAGCCTAACCTAACCTAACCCATCCAATCCTAACCTAACCTAACCCAACGTAACCTAACCCATCCTGTCCTAACCTAACCTAACCTAACCTAACCTATCCAATCCTAACCTAACCTAACCTAACCTATCCAATCCTAACCTAACCTAACCCATCCTAACCTAACCTAACCTAACCTAACCCATCCTAACCTAACCTAGCCTAACCTAACCTATCCTAACCTAGCCTAACCTAACCTAACCTAACCTAACCTAACCTAACCTATCCTATCCTAACCTAACCTAACCTAACCTAACCTAACCTAACCTAACCCATCCTAACCTAACCTAACTTAAAAGGTGTGTTTTGCTGTGTGTGGCTATACTTATCTACTCTGCCCTATCTCAACTAATTATTTGACTATAGTCATTTTTTCCTATTTATAGTCATGTGTCTTATAGTGATGTCTTCCTATGTGCAGTATCTTAATTGAAAAGTATATAGTGTATGCTCCAGAAATACACTTCTTTTTACTACGTATAGAAACGTGCTGTAAAATATTCATTATTTATTGTAATCCTGTGCCTGGTCAGCCAGATTTGTGATAGTTATGCCTCTGGGCTGCTGTAAACAACAGTCTGGCTGATCATGTAGCAAGAAAGAAGTCTGGCTTCTAGACTGAGCTAGAGGGGGGAGGGGATCCCCCAAAACAGGTTGTAAACAATTGTTCCCCATGAAGATCTCGATGATTTAGTCATACGGTGAGAGTCTTTCATTCCCTTCAGAAGGTTTGTGACTTGAGCTTTTATTCTCTGTTTTTGCTTATTTACTTAGAGATCTAATTAATACAGGTGCTCCTCAACTTACGATTGCTCGATTTACAATATTTTGACTTTACAATCGTACAAAAGCAATTACTTCGGAGACAAAACTTAAGATAACTATCCATCAAGAAGGCGGCAAGTCCATAACTTGTAATCATTTATTTACTTTTCAACTCTGGTATTTAGTTACAGTAATTATTTGTTTATTTACTTATTCAGTGACAGTAGTTATTTATTTAGCATATCATATTCACATGCGACTTACAATATTTTTGACTTATGGGTTCGTTGGACTGGAACTACGTCGTAAGTTGAGGCGCACCAATTTATCGGTAATTAATTTATTGTTATTGCTTAAGTTGTCAGTTAAAATCACCAAACATGAACCTTTGTTACGAAGTAACCCATTGGTGCCAGCAGGGACCAGGCCAAGAGTGGAGGGTTCAAGGGGGGACTGAAGCCCCCAAAAAGCTCTGTTAGCCCATATAAAGTCCCTCAAAAAAAAAAAAATATATAATGACAGTGCTTCAAGATAAGTTCCCTGGCTCCCTCCCCAGTCCTTCTTCCAACCAAGTTGCCACCCCTGAGCCCATCCTATATAAACCCTCTGGAGGCTTTCCCGGTGCCAGTATCGATGCAGTAACACGACTAAGCAACGTGTCTCAGGCACTGCATTAGAGTGGAGCAGTCGATAGTGTACAAGCTATGGCAACAGAGATCGCTGGCTGGCCCATGATGGACTAGGTGGTATGAACGATTGATTTTCTGTATGAAATTTTTCTTGTATTAAAATATGGGCGTACCTCACTAATACTGTGAATTAGGTTCCAGACTGCTGCCGTAAAGCCAATACAGTGGACCCCCGCTTAACGATCACCTCCCAATGTGACCAATTATGTAAGTGTATTTATGTAAGTGCGTTTGTATGTGTATGTTTGGGGGTCTGAAATGGATAATCTAATTCACAATATTCCTTATGGGAACAAATTCGGTCAGTACTGGCACCTGAACATATGTACTTCTGGAGTGAAAAAATATCGTTAACCGGGGGTCCACTGTATTTCCTTTTTTTTCATATCGCCTTTTTTTTCACTTGCCAGTGTATATAAAAACTTAAAAACATGTTTACACTATCATTTATTAAGTAATCAATGTCACTAGGCCTAAAAGAACAATGCAAAAATAAAAATAATGAATAAAATTTGGAAATTTCAAAAAAACCATCTCAAGAGCAAGGCAAGCGCCAAGAACAATCAACAAGAATAAAATCGAAAACCTCTATATTAGCGAAGCGCTCTAAAGCGAGCTCCATATTAATGAGGTACGCCTGTAATGATACTAGCATTTTCATGTACGCTTAATTTGTTTCATCAACCGTCTCGCCAGGAAAGGGTGACCCAAAGAAAAAAATATATTCACCTTGTTTCATTTAATTGTCACCTTTCCAGAACTGCGGACATCACAAAATTTTTCATACGTTTTAAATATTTCTTCTATGTGTATAATATCTAATATTCTTTATCCGTACTGTATAATAAATTTATTGATAATTTTTATTATTTTTAAACTTGGAAAAAACTTTGGGATATGTAATCAAAATATTTTTTTTTATTATTCTCGAATAAACGTCTCTTTTTTGTACGTGATTCTCAATGATGTTATTCTCATAAATTCTTATGCCAAAGTAAGTTTTAGCAGTATTCATCAAAGTAATTTTACTAGTGAGTGCCAAAAGTAATTGTGCCAGTATTTATCAAAGTAACTCTACCAGTATGTGTCAAAGTAACTTTACCGGTATGCCAAAGTAGGACAATAGGGGGCACATGCCTATGTCTTTAATATGTACAAGGTAATGCACAGTAGTGTTACATAAATTACATTGTTACTATTTTTTGCAGTGTACATATACTATTTGTTTAAACTACTGAAGTGCTCTATTGCATTATTTTGTGGCAATGTATTGTGATACAGCTGTGTGTTTTATTATCCTTATTACTGTATCAGCAAATGATTATTTTATTTTTACGGGGAAGTGCAAAAACCGTAAGGGGGGCATTGGTGCTTTGGGGGGACGCGTAAGGCAGGCATGTCCAGTTCCTGGAAGGGGCGGGCGTTGCCGGTTATGTGGGTCAAGAGCCCCTCACTGGCATCAAGGACCCTCCCTGGGGGATATCCACACATGCCCCCATAGGAGGTTCCTTGATCCAGGGAACCTGTGTTTGGTAACCCCAGCTCTATCGACGTCTGCCTGTGCACTCTTGGTAGTTGTGCACTTCTTAAGACACCTGTTCACTCTCTTTGGAGGTTGCCTGTGCACTCTCCTTGAAGGTTGCCTGTGCACTCTCCTTGGAGGTTGCCTGTGCACTCTCCTTGAAGGTTGCCTGTGCACTCTCCTTGGAGGTTCCTGTGCACTCTCCTTGGAGGTTGCCTGTGCACTCTCCTTGGAGGTTGCCTGTGCACTCTCCTTGAAGGTTGCCTGTGCACTCTCCTTGGAGGTTGCCTGTGCACTCTCCTTGGAGGTTGCCTGTGCACTCTCCTTGGAGGTTGCCTTTGCTAATCTTCCCCTGGGATATGTTTTGCCTACCAGAGAGAGGCTGTCTGAGACTTAATTACCCTAACTACTGCTGGATTAAAACAGTTAGGGCAGGGTGGGTTACCCTTCAATGGCTATATATAATGTGTATATACAGTATATGTAATATATATAATGGATGGTTGTATATGTATATGGAAGAAATCACAATAAAATGCATGATTGCAAATATGTAAAAAATACCACAGTGAAAATAGGAAATAAAACCCGAGCGCTTTCATGTGTTTACACACGTCTTCAGAGGAATAAGGGTTTAGTGCTTCTTTTTGATTGATAATAATTCAGAGGAATAGGAAGATGTGGCAAGAGAAGCACATTTTGCATGATAAACCCTGAGGTGACACCTCACTCAGAAGACAGCACCTCACACAAACCTAAACTACATCAAGTCAGATTCTTCACCTGACACAGAACACAAACTATTTGTGAAAAAAAAATATTTTTACCATCAAGATTATGAACAGTATTGCCGCATGGCCCTTGTCGGTTTAGCGCTTTCTTTGATTATAATATGAACACCTCTTCAAGGGGGGCTCCTTGGCGTGGTGAAGAGGCTCTTGGTCTGAGGAATTAGCCCTGTCGGTCTTCTTCCTCAGACCGAACCTAATTACCCCCCATTCTCCCCTCCCCTATCCCATCCTCCCCATCCTCCCCTTTTTCCATTCCTCCTCCTCCTCCTCACCCCTCCCTTTTGCCCTTCCTCTTTTTAGCCTTCGTGATTTCTCCCACAGGCGCGCTAGTTCCTAGGTAGGGGAAAGGACACCGGGGTCCATCCCATTCCGTTGAGGTTTCTTGGCGGTGGCGTAGTTTGCCGTGGAATCTGGATTGCCTAGGGATGTCCCGATCCCTCTCCGGTATCCCGGAGTAGCTTTGGGTGTCTTTTGGGCGACGGGTGTATCTCTGGAAGCCACCTTTCGGATTCCGGGGGTGGTGGCTGAAGGAGGTATGCTTTGTGGCGGATATCCGGCCGCCCTCTCTTTTGTCCACCGAGGTAGCTCGGCAGATGTGAGGTTGCTATCCCGGATTGCTGGTTTACTGGCATGAAGGGTAGGGTATGGCACGGGTTCCATGCTGCATCTGCGCTACTAGCGGTGTCGAGTCCTCTTGGGCGCGGAGGGAGATTTCCGGCCCTTTCATTCCTCCTGGGAACTATTCCTCCCCGCTCCCCCCTTTTTTTATTCTTTTTTTTATTTTTATTTTCTTTTCTTCTTTCTTTTTTTTTCTTAAAAACAAAAAGCAAAGGAGTAACCTAACCATGGCAGCCCTAGTCCATGAAACCACTACCCCCGGGCCCCTTCTTGATACCGCACCCCATTCTGACCCTGCCTTGTGTTTAGACCACTCTTCGGACACTCCTGATGCCCCTGTACCTCTTGCTGGTGCTGTTTCCTCACCCGCTTCAGGTACCGGGGCTTCGACTGACTCCTTCGATTTGTCTGAACTCCGCTCTCCTTTGACTATGCTTCCGGCTTCTCCCTCTACGGTACGGCAATTTTCGAATCGCCCACCCATTTCATGCCGGACCAACTCCGGTCCTACTCCTAAACGCCAACGTCAATCTCCTGATGATGCTCCGTCGTTACCTTCCCATTCTACTCGGAAACGACCGACACGTCAAGCACTCCCTCTCCACGCTCAGTTTCGGACCACACAATGGACTAAATTCTTTACTTTAAGACCAACTTCTTCTTCTGCCTACCTTTCTGACCATAGTATTGCCAAAGCGCTCCTGCGTCATGTTGGCAGAGATATTTCATTTCACGCTCTCAAGAGCGGTACGCGCATCGTCACTGTCCAGAATGCTACCCAAGCTCATGATCTTTCTCTCCTTTCGAATATCGATACTACTCCTATCACTATTGAAAAACATCTTTCTCTCAATTCTTGTAGTGGTACTGTCATTCTGCCCCATACCATAGTCCAACAGAATTTCCAGTCATGTGGCAATGACATTTTTGAACAGCTGGAACTCCAGGATCTCCCAATCCTCAAAGTAGACACTTATGTCCTTCCTGCCCGGGGGCGGAGACGTTACCCTTGCAATGTGGCTCGTTTAACTTTTGACAGCCGAGAACTCCCGTCCTCTGTATATGTCGCGGGACATCGGTTACAAGTTCGAAAGGTGATACCTACACCGCAACAATGTAGAAATTGCTGGCGTTTTGGTCACCCAGCGAAATATTGCAGATCTATGGCCGAATGCCCAGTCTGTGGTGCCGACAACCATTCTAATACATCTTGCAGTCAACCTCCATCTTGCCTTAATTGTAATGAAGCTCACCCTTCGTACTCCCGCCGTTGCCAGGTCTACTTAAATGAACGTGAAATCCGTTGCCTCAAAGAGGCAGAAGGTCTCCCTTATGCTATGGCAGTTACTCATCTCCGCCTCCAAGGGAGACTACCCCGTGTTTCTTATTCTCGTGTTTCCAAACGTCCCCCCACTTCTGGGGTCCCATCTTCTGCAGCCTCCTCTGTTGTTACCCCTCCCATAGCCACTACGGCATCTAATCCTTTTGCTGTCCTTGGCTCTGACGTCCCGACTACAACTCAGTCTGTTCTCACATCTTCGCGTCCTTCCTCACAAGCCCCAGTATCGACAAGACCTCGTACGACACCTAATACCAATCGCCCCTCTACTCAGAAGTCCAAAAAATCCACATTGCTCAAATCTTCTTTGCCCCTTCCTTCCCTTCTTCCACCTCCACACGTTACCTTTCCAGTCTCTGTACCTAGTTCTTCCCCTCTCTCTGGCTCTATTACAAGTGTGGAGATTCACCCTCCTCCTCGTACTATGCCTTCCACCCCCGTCCCCTCCCAAGTTTCTCCCTCTTCTGTCACCTCCCAGGTTTCTACCTCTTCTGTCCCCCCCCACACTTCATCTCCAGTCCCTTACACTTTTCCCTCCCCCTCTACTTTGGTACAGTCCATTACTGTCCCAATCTTTACTCACCCTCCTCCTCCTATCTCCAATATGGTTTCCCATACATCTTTGAATTCAGAAACACTTGAAGCCATTTCAGAATATATTGCAGAGACTAAACCTTCAATGGACACTGATTCACTTCCTGTTCCTTCTCTTCCCTCTCCTCCATCTTCACAACCCCATTCTTCGCAACGCTCCGTTCCTTCGCTACTTGAACATCTTCCAATGCCACCACACGTTGACTTTTCTAACCCCTCTAGTCCGTAGGTGCCTTTACCTACAGATTCCTGATATTTTCTTCATCGCCAATCATGGCCTATTTACAGTGGAATATCCGCGGCCTCAGGGGTAATCGGGGTGAGCTTCAGATGTTGCTTTCCAGGTTTTCCCCTGTTGGTGCTTGCTTACAAGAACCAAAATTACACTCGGCTGTTTTCCAACCTATCTCAGGCTATAATTTATTGTATTCTTCGGATCCTTTCTCAGATGGGACCTTTAATGAAAGTGCCCTTCTTCTACGCAATGATATTCCGTACTGTCAACTATTTGTCCATACCTCGCTGCATTACACTGCAGCCCGTATCCACTTGAATAAGTGGTTTACAATATGTTCTTTATATCTCTCTCCTTCTCGAGCATTTTCTATCCCAGACTTTGCCTTTCTTGTTTCATCCTTACCACCACCACTTCTGTTACTTGGTGATTTTAATGCCCACCATTTCCTCTGGGGGGGGTCTCATTGTGACTCACGTGGCATTCAGTTGGAGGCTTTTCTTGCCTCTCACCCCCTCCATGTTTTAAATACGGGTACTCCCACCCATTTTGATCCTCGTACTCATACTCTCTCTTGCATCGATCTATCAGTCTGCTCTTCCTCCACTGCACTAGACTTCACCTGGTCTGTTCTACCAGACTTACATGACAGCGATCATTTTCCGATCATTCTTACTTCTCCTTCCTATTCACCACCTTCCCGTAGCCCTCGCTGGCAATTTGATCGGGCAAATTGGGATCTTTACTCACACCTCACTGCTTTTAGTGAGGTTCCTTCTTCATCCTCCATTGATGAGCTCCTACACATCTTCTCGACATCAGTTTATACCGCAGCTTCTCATTCTATACCCCAAACCTCAGGCAGGCATTCTCAGAAGTGCGTGCCTTGGTGGTCTCCTGCTTGTGCTCGTGCAGTACGTTTGAAACGTGCTGCATGGGGCAGGTACCGGTACAATAGAACCGCTGAGAGACTTGTTGATTTTAAGCAGAAGCGTGCGATCGCTCGCCGTGTCATCCGTGAAGCTAAACGCACTTGTTGGCGAGACTATGTTTCCACCATCACCTCTGCTTCTTCTATGAGTGCAGTCTGGAAAAAAGTGAGGAAATTGAGTGGTAAATACTCTCCTGACCCGGCTCCTGTTCTACGGGTCACTGGTGTTGATATAGCAAACCCTCTCGACGTTGCCATTGAACTTGGCACACATCTGGTCCGTATTTCCCGAGGGCTCCATCTATGCCCCTCGTTTCTTTCCTCAAAGTCTGCCAGAGAGTTAGTACCCTTGGACTTTTCTTCTCTCGGAGAAGAACAGTATAATGTGCCTTTTACACTTCAAGAACTGGAGGCAACGCTCTCAGCTTGCCGATCATCGGCAGCTGGGCCTGATGACATTCATATTCGTATGTTACAACATTTACATCGGTCAGCCCTTGTAGTCCTCTTACACCTCTTCAATCTTATTTGGGCACAAGGAGTTCTTCCCCAGCTGTGGAAATCTGCCATTGTTCTCCCTTTCCGCAAACCGGGTACTACAGGACATGATGCCTCCCACTATCGCCCCATCGCTCTTACAAGTGCAGTTTGCAAAGTGATGGAACGCCTCGTAAATCGACGTTTAATGTGGTATTTAGAGACTCACAACAGTCTCTCCGCTAGTCAATATGGCTTTCGTAAGGGTCGTTCTACCATAGACCCCTTACTACGCTTGGATACGTATGTTCGTAATGCCTTTGCGAATAATCACTCAGTTATTGCCATATTTTTTGACCTTGAGAAGGCATATGACACAACTTGGAGGTATAATATTTTGGCCCAGGCCCATTCCTTAGGCCTCCGAGGCAATCTACCATCCTTCCTTAAGAACTTTTTAACTGACAGACATTTCCGTGTTCGAGTCAATAATGTTCTTTCCCCGGACTTCGTCCAAGCTGAAGGTGTCCCTCAGGGATGTGTTCTAAGCACAACACTTTTTCTCCTTGCTATAAATGATTTGGCCTCTGTTCTTCCACCCAATATTTGGTCATCACTCTATGTTGATGACTTCGCTATTGCTTGTGCAGGCGCTGACTGTCACCTTATTGCAGTTTCTCTCCAGCATGCGGTCGACCGTGTTTCCACTTGGGCCACCACACATGGGTTTAAATTTTCAAGTACCAAAACTCACCAAATTACTTTCACTAGACGCTCTGTTATCTCCGATCATCCTTTGTATCTCTATGGCTCCCGTATCCCCGAACGTGATACAGTCAGGTTTCTAGGCCTTCTCTTTGACCGTCGGTTAACCTGGAAACCTCACATTACCTCTCTGAAGGCAACTTGTCACAGCCGGCTAAACCTTCTTAAAACCCTTGCTCATCTTTCCTGGGGAGCTGATCGTCGAACTCTGCTTCGCCTACATTCAGCCCTCGTTTTATCGAAACTCGATTATGGTGACCAGATTTATTCCGCGGCCTCTCCTGCTACTCTCTCTAGCCTTAACTCTATCCATCACCAAGGCTTACGTTTGTGCCTTGGTGCTTTTCGCTCTTCCCCTGTTGAGAGCCTCTATACAGAAGCAAATGTTCCATCCTTGTCTGATCGCCGTGATGCCCATTGCCTTCGTTACTATGTACGCTCTCACGATCTACACAATCCTTCCATTTATAGAATGGTCACCGATATTAGTAGACATTCTTTATTCGTTCGCCGCCCCTGTTTGCTCCGTCCCTTTTCTCTTCGCCTACATTCACTCTTGTCTTCCCTTCAGTTACCACCTTTATATGTTCATGTAGCATCTCACTTTTCCCTACCCCCCTGGGAAGTTCCAGCTGTTCGGGTCTGTTCTTTCTCACTCCCTTGCTCGAAAGCTCAACTGCCTACGGTGGCTTCCCGCTCTCTTTTTCTTGATCACTTCCACTCCCATTCTCATGCCACCGCTGTGTACACAGATGGCTCTAAGTCTTCAGACGGCGTCGGATTCGCAGCAGTGTTTCCGGACAGCGTCGTACGAGGGCATTTACTATCTTCAGCTAGCATTTTTACTGCTGAACTGTATGCCATTCTTGCAGCACTTATTCGTATTGCATCTATGCCTGTGTCATCATTTGTAGTAGTCTCAGACTCCCTTAGTGCTCTACAGGCTATACGAAAATTTGATACATCTCATCCCCTAGTTCTCCGTATCCAACTTTGGCTACGCCGTATCTCTACCAAACATAAAGATATTGTTTTTTGTTGGGTCCCTGGTCATGTCGACGTACAGGGCAATGAACAGGCAGACACTGCTGCGCGGTCAGCAGTATATGACCTACCAATTTCCTATCGAGGTGTTCCATTTCTGGACTATTTTGCTGCAATAGCTACCCACCTTCGCACCCGTTGGCAACAACGTTGGTCAACTCTGCTCGGTAACAAACTTCATTCTATTAAACCGAGCATAGGTTACTGGCCGTCTTCTTGTCATCAGTGCCGAGGTTGGGAGACCACTCTCTCCCGCCTTCGCATTGGCCACACTCGTCTTACTCATGGGTATCTCATGGAGAGGCACCCTGTTCCTCTCTGTGAGCAGTGTCAAGTTCCAGTATCGATTAGCCACATTCTGTTAGACTGCCCTCTCTATCAACGAGCACGCAGAATTTACCTCCAACGTCGTCTTCGTTCTACTACTCTCTCTTTACCTTCCCTTCTTGCTGATGGACCCTCCTTTAATCCTGACTCTCTCATTGACTTCTTGACAACGACTGATTTACTCCACAAACTCTGATGATACTTTTCGCACTCCCCTCAGCCCTTTCTGGTTCAGTCTCTTGCTGCCCTTTACCCTTTCACCATCCACTGCCCCGCTGTTATCCGTAACCTGTTGCTCATCCATCTCCCTTTTGCCACCTGATGCCCTCACTTCCTTCCTGCCCTGCAGCGCTGTATAGTCCTTGTGGCTTAGCGCTTCTTTTTGATTATAATAATAATATTCTACTCGGAAACGACCGACACGTCAAGCACTCCCTCTCCACGCTCAGTTTCGGACCACACAATGGACTAAATTCTTTACTTTAAGACCAACTTCTTCTGCCTACCTTTCTGACCATAGTATTGCCAAAGCGCTCCTGCGTCATGTTGGCAGAGATATTTCATTTCACGCTCTCAAGAGCGGTACGCGCATCGTCACTGTCCAGAATGCTACCCAAGCTCATGATCTTTCTCTCCTTTCGAATATCGATACTACTCCTATCACTATTGAAAAACATCTTTCTCTCAATTCTTGTAGTGGTACTGTCATTCTGCCCCATACCATAGTCCAACAGAATTTCCAGTCATGTGGCAATGACATTTTTGAACAGCTGGAACTCCAGGATCTCCCAATCCTCAAAGTAGACACTTATGTCCTTCCTGCCCGGGGGCGGAGACGTTACCCTTGCAATGTGGCTCGTTTAACTTTTGACAGCCGAGAACTCCCGTCCTCTGTATATGTCGCGGGACATCGGTTACAAGTTCGAAAGGTGATACCTACACCGCAACAATGTAGAAATTGCTGGCGTTTTGGTCACCCAGCGAAATATTGCAGATCTATGGCCGAATGCCCAGTCTGTGGTGCCGACGACCATTCTAATACATCTTGCAGTCAACCTCCATCTTGCCTTAATTGTAATGAAGCTCACCCTTCGTACTCCCGCCGTTGCCAGGTCTACTTAAATGAACGTGAAATCCGTTGCCTCAAAGAGGCAGAAGGTCTCCCTTATGCTATGGCAGTTACTCATCTCCGCCTCCAAGGGAGACTACCCCGTGTTTCTTATTCTCGTGTTTCCAAACATCCCCCCACTTCTGGGGTCCCATCTTCTGCAGCCTCCTCTGTTGTTACCCCTCCCATAGCCACTACGGCATCTAATCCTTTTGCTGTCCTTGGCTCTGACGTCCCGACTACAACTCAGTCTGTTCTCACATCTTCGCGTCCTTCCTCACAAGCCCCAGTATCGACAAGACCTCGTACGACACCTAATACCAATCGCCCCTCTACTCAGAAGTCCAAAAAATCCACATTGCTCAAATCTTCTTTGCCCCTTCCTTCCCTTCTTCCACCTCCACACTTTACCTTTCCAGTCTCTGTACCTAGTTCTTCCCCTCTCTCTGGCTCTATTACAAGTGTGGAGATTCACCCTCCTCCTCGTACTATGCCTTCCACCCCCGTCCCCTCCCAAGTTTCTCCCTCTTCTGTCACCTCCCAGGTTTCTGCCTCTTCTGTCCCCCCCCACACTTCATCTCCAGTCCCTTACACTTTTCCCTCCCCCTCTACTTTGGTACAGTCCATTACTGTCCCAATCTTTACTCACCCTCCTCCTCCTATCTCCAATATGGTCTCCCATACATCTTTGAATTCAGAAACACTTGAAGCCATTTCAGAATATATTGCAGAGACTAAACCTTCAATGGACACTGATTCACTTCCTGTTCCTTCTCTTCCCTCTCCTCCATCTTCACAACCCCATTCTTCGCAACGCTCCGTTCCTTCGCTACTTGAACATCTTCCAATGCCACCACACGTTGACTTTTCTAACCCCTCTAGTCCGTAGGTGCCTTTACCTACAGATTCCTGATATTTTCTTCATCGCCAATCATGGCCTATTTACAGTGGAATATCCGCGGCCTCAGGGGTAATCGGGGTGAGCTTCAGATGTTGCTTTCCAGGTTTTCCCCTGTTGGTGCTTGCTTACAAGAACCAAAATTACACTCGGCTGTTTTCCAACCTATCTCAGGCTATAATTTATTGTATTCTTCGGATCCTTTCTCAGATGGGACCTTTAATGAAAGTGCCCTTCTTCTACGCAATGATATTCCGTACTGTCAACTATTTGTCCATACCTCGCTGCATTACACTGCAGCCCGTATCCACTTGAATAAGTGGTTTACAATATGTTCTTTATATCTCTCTCCTTCTCGAGCATTTTCTATCCCAGACTTTGCCTTTCTTGTTTCATCCTTACCACCACCACTTCTGTTACTTGGTGATTTTAATGCCCACCATTTCCTCTGGGGGGGGTCTCATTGTGACTCACGTGGCATTCAGTTGGAGGCTTTTCTTGCCTCTCACCCCCTCCATGTTTTAAATACGGGTACTCCCACCCATTTTGATCCTCGTACTCATACTCTCTCTTGCATCGATCTATCAGTCTGCTCTTCCTCCACTGCACTAGACTTCACCTGGTCTGTTCTACCAGACTTACATGACAGCGATCATTTTCCGATCATTCTTACTTCTCCTTCCTATTCACCACCTTTCCGTAGCCCTCGCTGGCAATTTGATCGGGCAAATTGGGATCTTTACTCACACCTCACTGCTTTTAGTGAGGTTCCAGTATTCTGTATATGAACAACTGTACTGTATGACCCTTGTGGTTTCAGCACTTATTTTTTATCATAATTACTATAAAATTGTCAAGTTTATACATACCAGAACTCAAATTTGAAATATGTTGTGAATTTTGTTTAAGAAATGATTACACAATATTTTGAACTGTATAATTGCAGAGAATTCTTCGGCATTAGTTCAGTCGATATAATGGTCTGACCTTTGTGGGTTTACCATTTAGTTATGATTATATTGCAAAATGGCATGTACCCCTTACATAAATTTCCAAAAGAATGGTAAGATAAGATAAGATAAGATTTCGTTCGGAGTTTTAACCCCGAAGGGTTAGCCACCCAGGATAACCCAAGAAAGTCAGTGCGTCATTGAGGACTGTCTAACTTATTTCCATTGGGGTCCCTCTTCAAGGGGGGCTCCTTGGCGTGGTGAAGAGGCTCTTGGTCTGAGGAATTAGCCCTGTCGGTCTTCTTCCTCAGACCGAACCTAATTACCCCCCATTCTCCCCTCCCCTATCCCATCCTCCCCATCCTCCCCTTTTTCCATTCCTCCTCCTCCTCCTCACCCCTCCCTTTTGCCCTTCCTCTTTTTAGCCTTCGTGATTTCTCCCACAGGCGCGCTAGTTCCTAGGTAGGGGAAAGGACACCGGGGTCGATCCCATTCCGTTGAGGTTTCTTGGCGGTGGCGTAGTTTGCCGTGGAATCTGGATTGCCTAGGGATGTCCCGATCCCTCTCCGGTATCCCGGAGTAGCTTTGGGTGTCTTTTGGGCGACGGGTGTATCTCTGGAAGCCACCTTTCGGATTCCGGGGGTGGTGGCTGAAGGAGGTATGCTTTGTGGCGGATATCCGGCCGCCCTCTCTTTTGTCCACCGAGGTAGCTCGGCAGATGTGAGGTTGCTATCCCGGATTGCTGGTTTACTGGCATGAAGGGTAGGGTATGGCACGGGTTCCATGCTGCATCTGCGCTACTAGCGGTGTCGAGTCCTCTTGGGCGCGGAGGGAGATTTCCGGCCCTTTCATTCCTCCTGGGAACTATTCCTCCCCGCTCCCCCCTTTTTTTATTCTTTTTTTTTGTTTTTATTTTCTTTTCTTCTTTCTTTTTTTTTCTTAAAAACAAAAAGCAAAGGAGTAACCTAACCATGGCAGCCCTAGTCCATGAAACCACTACCCCCGGGCCCCTTCTTGATACCGCACCCCATTCTGACCCTGCCTTGTGTTTAGACCACTCTTCGGACACTCCTGATGCCCCTGTACCTCTTGCTGGTGCTGTTTCCTCACCCGCTTCAGGTACCGGGGCTTCGACTGACTCCTTCGATTTGTCTGAACTCCGCTCTCCTTTGACTATGCTTCCGGCTTCTCCCTCTACGGTACGGCAATTTTCAAATCGCCCACCCATTTCATGCCGGACCAACTCCGGTCCTACTCCTAAACGCCAACGTCAATCTCCTGATGATGCTCCGTCGTTACCTTCCCATTCTACTCGGAAACGACCGACACGTCAAGCACTCCCTCTCCACGCTCAGTTTCGGACCACACAATGGACTAAATTCTTTACTTTAAGACCAACTTCTTCTTCTGCCTACCTTTCTGACCATAGTATTGCCAAAGCGCTCCTGCGTCATGTTGGCAGAGATATTTCATTTCACGCTCTCAAGAGCGGTACGCGCATCGTCACTGTCCAGAATGCTACCCAAGCTCATGATCTTTCTCTCCTTTCGAATATCGATACTACTCCTATCACTATTGAAAAACATCTTTCTCTCAATTCTTGTAGTGGTACTGTCATTCTGCCCCATACCATAGTCCAACAGAATTTCCAGTCATGTGGCAATGACATTTTTGAACAGCTGGAACTCCGGGATCTCCCAATCCTCAAAGTAGACACTTATGTCCTTCCTGCCCGGGGGCGGAGACGTTACCCTTGCAATGTGGCTCGTTTAACTTTTGACAGCCGAGAACTCCCGTCCTCTGTATATGTCGCGGGACATCGGTTACAAGTTCGAAAGGTGATACCTACACCGCAACAATGTAGAAATTGCTGGCGTTTTGGTCACCCAGCGAAATATTGCAGATCTATGGCCGAATGCCCAGTCTGTGGTGCCGACAACCATTCTAATACATCTTGCAGTCAACCTCCATCTTGCCTTAATTGTAATGAAGCTCACCCTTCGTACTCCCGCCGTTGCCAGGTCTACTTAAATGAACGTGAAATCCGTTGCCTCAAAGAGGCAGAAGGTCTCCCTTATGCTATGGCAGTTACTCATCTCCGCCTCCAAGGGAGACTACCCCGTGTTTCTTATTCTCGTGTTTCCAAACGTCCCCCCACTTCTGGGGTCCCATCTTCTGCAGCCTCCTCTGTTGTTACCCCTCCCATAGCCATTACGGCATCTAATCCTTTTGCTGTCCTTGGCTCTGACGTCCCGACTACAACTCAGTCTGTTCTCACATCTTCGCGTCCTTCCTCACAAGCCCCAGTATCGACAAGACCTCGTACGACACCTAATACCAATCGCCCCTCTACTCAGAAGTCCAAAAAATCCACATTGCTCAAATCTTCTTTGCCCCTTCCTTCCCTTCTTCCACCTCCACACGTTACCTTTCCAGTCTCTGTACCTAGTTCTTCCCCTCTCTCTGGCTCTATTACAAGTGTGGAGATTCACCCTCCTCCTCGTACTATGCCTTCCACCCCCGTCCCCTCCCAAGTTTCTCCCTCTTCTGTCACCTCCCAGGTTTCTACCTCTTCTGTCCCCCCCCCACACTTCATCTCCAGTCCCTTACACTTTTCCCTCCCCCTCTACTTTGGTACAGTCCACTACTGTCTCAATCTTTACTCACCCTCCTCCTCCTATCTCCAATATGGTTTCCCATACATCTTTGAATTCAGAAACACTTGAAGCCATTTCAGAATATATTGCAGAGACTAAACCTTCAATGGACACTGATTCACTTCCTGTTCCTTCTCTTCCCTCTCCTCCATCTTCACAACCCCATTCTTCGCAACGCTCCGTTCCTTCGCTACTTGAACATCTTCCAATGCCACCACACGTTGACTTTTCTAACCCCTCTAGTCCGTAGGTGCCTTTACCTACAGATTCCTGATATTTTCTTCATCGCCAATCATGGCCTATTTACAGTGGAATATCCGCGGCCTCAGGGGTAATCGGGGTGAGCTTCAGATGTTGCTTTCCAGGTTTTCCCCTGTTGGTGCTTGCTTACAAGAACCAAAATTACACTCGGCTGTTTTCCAACCTATCTCAGGCTATAATTTATTGTATTCTTCGGATCCTTTCTCAGATGGGACCTTTAATGAAAGTGCCCTTCTTCTACGCAATGATATTCCGTACTGTCAACTATTTGTCCATACCTCGCTGCATTACACTGCAGCCCGTATCCACTTGAATAAGTGGTTTACAATATGTTCTTTATATCTCTCTCCTTCTCGAGCATTTTCTATCCCAGACTTTGCCTTTCTTGTTTCATCCTTACCACCACCACTTCTGTTACTTGGTGATTTTAATGCCCACCATTTCCTCTGGGGGGGGTCTCATTGTGACTCACGTGGCATTCAGTTGGAGGCTTTTCTTGCCTCTCACCCCCTCCATGTTTTAAATACGGGTACTCCCACCCATTTTGATCCTCGTACTCATACTCTCTCTTGCATCGATCTATCAGTCTGCTCTTCCTCCACTGCACTAGACTTCACCTGGTCTGTTCTACCAGACTTACATGACAGCGATCATTTTCCGATCATTCTTACTTCTCCTTCCTATTCACCACCTTCCCGTAGCCCTCGCTGGCAATTTGATCGGGCAAATTGGGATCTTTACTCACACCTCACTGCTTTTAGTGAGGTTCCTTCTTCATCCTCCATTGATGAGCTCCTACACATCTTCTCGACATCAGTTTATACCGCAGCTTCTCATTCTATACCCCAAACCTCAGGCAGGCATTCTCAGAAGTGCGTGCCTTGGTGGTCTCCTGCTTGTGCTCGTGCAGTCCGTTTGAAACGTGCTGCATGGGGCAGGTACCGGTACAATAGAACCGCTGAGAGACTTGTTGATTTTAAGCAGAAGCGTGCGATCGCTCGCCGTGTCATCCGTGAAGCTAAACGCACTTGTTGGCGAGACTATGTTTCCACCATCACCTCTGCTTCTTCTATGAGTGCAGTCTGGAAAAAAGTGAGGAAATTGAGTGGTAAATACTCTCCTGACCCGGCTCCTGTTCTACGGGTCACTGGTGTTGATATAGCAAACCCTCTCGACGTTGCCATTGAACTTGGCACACATCTGGTCCGTATTTCCCGAGGGCTCCATCTATGCCCCTCGTTTCTTTCCTCAAAGTCTGCCAGAGAGTTAGTACCCTTGGACTTTTCTTCTCTCGGAGAAGAACAGTATAATGTGCCTTTTACACTTCAAGAACTGGAGGCAACGCTCTCAGCTTGCCGATCATCGGCAGCTGGGCCTGATGACATTCATATTCGTATGTTACAACATTTACATCGGTCAGCCCTTGTAGTCCTCTTACACCTCTTCAATCTTATTTGGGCACAAGGAGTTCTTCCCCAGCTGTGGAAATCTGCCATTGTTCTCCCTTTCCGCAAACCGGGTACTACAGGACATGATGCCTCCCACTATCGCCCCATCGCTCTTACAAGTGCAGTTTGCAAAGTGATGGAACGCCTCGTAAATCGACGTTTAATGTGGTATTTAGAGACTCACAACAGTCTCTCCGCTAGTCAATATGGCTTTCGTAAGGGTCGTTCTACCATAGACCCCTTACTACGCTTGGATACGTATGTTCGTAATGCCTTTGCGAATAATCACTCAGTTATTGCCATATTTTTTGACCTTGAGAAGGCATATGACACAACTTGGAGGTATAATATTTTGGCCCAGGCCCATTCCTTAGGCCTCCGAGGCAATCTACCATCCTTCCTTAAGAACTTTTTAACTGACAGACATTTCCGTGTTCGAGTCAATAATGTTCTTTCCCCGGACTTCGTCCAAGCTGAAGGTGTCCCTCAGGGATGTGTTCTAAGCACAACACTTTTTCTCCTTGCTATAAATGATTTGGCCTCTGTTCTTCCACCCAATATTTGGTCATCACTCTATGTTGATGACTTCGCTATTGCTTGTGCAGGCGCTGACTGTCACCTTATTGCAGTTTCTCTCCAGCATGCGGTCGACCGTGTTTCCACTTGGGCCACCACACATGGGTTTAAATTTTCAAGTACCAAAACTCACCAAATTACTTTCACTAGACGCTCTGTTATCTCCGATCATCCTTTGTATCTCTATGGCTCCCGTATCCCCGAACGTGATACAGTCAGGTTTCTAGGCCTTCTCTTTGACCGTCGGTTAACCTGGAAACCTCACATTACCTCTCTGAAGGCAACTTGTCACAGCCGGCTAAACCTTCTTAAAACCCTTGCTCATCTTTCCTGGGGAGCTGATCGTCGAACTCTGCTTCGCCTACATTCAGCCCTCGTTTTATCGAAACTCGATTATGGTGACCAGATTTATTCCGCGGCCTCTCCTGCTACTCTCTCTAGCCTTAACTCTATCCATCACCAAGGCTTACGTTTGTGCCTTGGTGCTTTTCGCTCTTCCCCTGTTGAGAGCCTCTATACAGAAGCAAATGTTCCATCCTTGTCTGATCGCCGTGATGCCCATTGCCTTCGTTACTATGTACGCTCTCACGATCTACACAATCCTTCCATTTATAGAATGGTCACCGATATTAGTAGACATTCTTTATTCGTTCGCCGCCCCTGTTTGCTCCGTCCCTTTTCTCTTCGCCTACTTTCACTCTTGTCTTCCCTTCAGTTACCACCTTTATATGTTCATGTAGCATCTCACTTTTCCCTACCCCCCTGGGAAGTTCCAGCTGTTCGGGTCTGTTCTTTCTCACTCCCTTGCTCGAAAGCTCAACTGCCTACGGTGGCTTCCCGCTCTCTTTTTCTTGATCACTTCCACTCTCATTCTCATGCCACCGCTGTGTACACAGATGGCTCTAAGTCTTCAGACGGCGTCGGATTCGCAGCAGTGTTTCCGGACAGCGTCGTACGAGGGCATTTACTATCTTCAGCTAGCATTTTTACTGCTGAACTGTATGCCATTCTTGCAGCACTTATTCGTATCGCATCTATGCCTGTGTCATCATTTGTAGTAGTCTCAGACTCCCTTAGTGCTCTACAGGCTATACGAAAATTTGATACATCTCATCCCCTAGTTCTCCGTATCCAACTTTGGCTACGCCGTATCTCTACCAAACATAAAGATATTGTTTTTTGTTGGGTCCCTGGTCATGTCGACATACAGGGCAATGAACAGGCAGACACTGCTGCGCGGTCAGCAGTATATGACCTACCAATTTCCTATCGAGGTGTTCCATTTCTGGACTATTTTGCTGCAATAGCTACCCACCTTCGCACCCGTTGGCAACAACGTTGGTCAACTCTGCTCGGTAACAAACTTCATTCTATTAAACCGAGCATAGGTTACTGGCCGTCTTCTTGTCATCAGTGCCGAGGTTGGGAGACCACTCTCTCCCGCCTTCGCATTGGCCACACTCGTCTTACTCATGGGTATCTCATGGAGAGGCACCCTGTTCCTCTCTGTGAGCAGTGTCAAGTTCCAGTATCGATTAGCCACATTCTGTTAGACTGCCCTCTCTATCAACGAGCACGCAGAATTTACCTCCAACGTCGTCTTCGTTCTCCTACTCTCTCTTTACCTTCCCTTCTTGCTGATGGACCCTCCTTTAATCCTGACTCTCTCATTGACTTCTTGACAACGACTGATTTACTCCACAAACTCTGATGATACTTTTCGCACTCCCCTCAGCCCTTTCTGGTTCAGTCTCTTGCTGCCCTTTACCCTTTCACCATCCACTGCCCCGCTGTTATCCGTAACCTGTTGCTCATCCATCTCCCTTTTGCCACCTGATGCCCTCGCTTCCTTCCTGCCCTGCAGCGCTGTATAGTCCTTGTGGCTTAGCGCTTCTTTTTGATTATAATAATAATAATACTCCTATCACTATTGAAAAACATCTTTCTCTCAATTCTTGTAGTGGTACTGTCATTCTGCCCCATACCATAGTCCAACAGAATTTCCAGTCATGTGGCAATGACATTTTTGAACAGCTGGAACTCCGGGATCTCCCAATCCTCAAAGTAGACACTTATGTCCTTCCTGCCCGGGGGCGGAGACGTTACCCTTGCAATGTGGCTCGTTTAACTTTTGACAGCCGAGAACTCCCGTCCTCTGTATATGTCGCGGGACATCGGTTACAAGTTCGAAAGGTGATACCTACACCGCAACAATGTAGAAATTGCTGGCGTTTTGGTCACCCAGCGAAATATTGCAGATCTATGGCCGAATGCCCAGTCTGTGGTGCCGACAACCATTCTAATACATCTTGCAGTCAACCTCCATCTTGCCTTAATTGTAATGAAGCTCACCCTTCGTACTCCCGCCGTTGCCAGGTCTACTTAAATGAACGTGAAATCCGTTGCCTCAAAGAGGCAGAAGGTCTCCCTTATGCTATGGCAGTTACTCATCTCCGCCTCCAAGGGAGACTACCCCGTGTTTCTTATTCTCGTGTTTCCAAACGTCCCCCCACTTCTGGGGTCCCATCTTCTGCAGCCTCCTCTGTTGTTACCCCTCCCATAGCCATTACGGCATCTAATCCTTTTGCTGTCCTTGGCTCTGACGTCCCGACTACAACTCAGTCTGTTCTCACATCTTCGCGTCCTTCCTCACAAGCCCCAGTATCGACAAGACCTCGTACGACACCTAATACCAATCGCCCCTCTACTCAGAAGTCCAAAAAATCCACATTGCTCAAATCTTCTTTGCCCCTTCCTTCCCTTCTTCCACCTCCACACGTTACCTTTCCAGTCTCTGTACCTAGTTCTTCCCCTCTCTCTGGCTCTATTACAAGTGTGGAGATTCACCCTCCTCCTCGTACTATGCCTTCCACCCCCGTCCCCTCCCAAGTTTCTCCCTCTTCTGTCACCTCCCAGGTTTCTACCTCTTCTGTCCCCCCCCCACACTTCATCTCCAGTCCCTTACACTTTTCCCTCCCCCTCTACTTTGGTACAGTCCACTACTGTCTCAATCTTTACTCACCCTCCTCCTCCTATCTCCAATATGGTTTCCCATACATCTTTGAATTCAGAAACACTTGAAGCCATTTCAGAATATATTGCAGAGACTAAACCTTCAATGGACACTGATTCACTTCCTGTTCCTTCTCTTCCCTCTCCTCCATCTTCACAACCCCATTCTTCGCAACGCTCCGTTCCTTCGCTACTTGAACATCTTCCAATGCCACCACACGTTGACTTTTCTAACCCCTCTAGTCCGTAGGTGCCTTTACCTACAGATTCCTGATATTTTCTTCATCGCCAATCATGGCCTATTTACAGTGGAATATCCGCGGCCTCAGGGGTAATCGGGGTGAGCTTCAGATGTTGCTTTCCAGGTTTTCCCCTGTTGGTGCTTGCTTACAAGAACCAAAATTACACTCGGCTGTTTTCCAACCTATCTCAGGCTATAATTTATTGTATTCTTCGGATCCTTTCTCAGATGGGACCTTTAATGAAAGTGCCCTTCTTCTACGCAATGATATTCCGTACTGTCAACTATTTGTCCATACCTCGCTGCATTACACTGCAGCCCGTATCCACTTGAATAAGTGGTTTACAATATGTTCTTTATATCTCTCTCCTTCTCGAGCATTTTCTATCCCAGACTTTGCCTTTCTTGTTTCATCCTTACCACCACCACTTCTGTTACTTGGTGATTTTAATGCCCACCATTTCCTCTGGGGGGGGTCTCATTGTGACTCACGTGGCATTCAGTTGGAGGCTTTTCTTGCCTCTCACCCCCTCCATGTTTTAAATACGGGTACTCCCACCCATTTTGATCCTCGTACTCATACTCTCTCTTGCATCGATCTATCAGTCTGCTCTTCCTCCACTGCACTAGACTTCACCTGGTCTGTTCTACCAGACTTACATGACAGCGATCATTTTCCGATCATTCTTACTTCTCCTTCCTATTCACCACCTTCCCGTAGCCCTCGCTGGCAATTTGATCGGGCAAATTGGGATCTTTACTCACACCTCACTGCTTTTAGTGAGGTTCCTTCTTCATCCTCCATTGATGAGCTCCTACACATCTTCTCGACATCAGTTTATACCGCAGCTTCTCATTCTATACCCCAAACCTCAGGCAGGCATTCTCAGAAGTGCGTGCCTTGGTGGTCTCCTGCTTGTGCTCGTGCAGTCCGTTTGAAACGTGCTGCATGGGGCAGGTACCGGTACAATAGAACCGCTGAGAGACTTGTTGATTTTAAGCAGAAGCGTGCGATCGCTCGCCGTGTCATCCGTGAAGCTAAACGCACTTGTTGGCGAGACTATGTTTCCACCATCACCTCTGCTTCTTCTATGAGTGCAGTCTGGAAAAAAGTGAGGAAATTGAGTGGTAAATACTCTCCTGACCCGGCTCCTGTTCTACGGGTCACTGGTGTTGATATAGCAAACCCTCTCGACGTTGCCATTGAACTTGGCACACATCTGGTCCGTATTTCCCGAGGGCTCCATCTATGCCCCTCGTTTCTTTCCTCAAAGTCTGCCAGATAGTTAGTACCCTTGGACTTTTCTTCTCTCGGAGAAGAACAGTATAATGTGCCTTTTACACTTCAAGAACTGGAGGCAACGCTCTCAGCTTGCCGATCATCGGCAGCTGGGCCTGATGACATTCATATTCGTATGTTACAACATTTACATCGGTCAGCCCTTGTAGTCCTCTTACACCTCTTCAATCTTATTTGGGCACAAGGAGTTCTTCCCCAGCTGTGGAAATCTGCCATTGTTCTCCCTTTCCGCAAACCGGGTACTACAGGACATGATGCCTCCCACTATCGCCCCATCGCTCTTACAAGTGCAGTTTGCAAAGTGATGGAACGCCTCGTAAATCGACGTTTAATGTGGTATTTAGAGACTCACAACAGTCTCTCCGCTAGTCAATATGGCTTTCGTAAGGGTCGTTCTACCATAGACCCCTTACTACGCTTGGATACGTATGTTCGTAATGCCTTTGCGAATAATCACTCAGTTATTGCCATATTTTTTGACCTTGAGAAGGCATATGACACAACTTGGAGGTATAATATTTTGGCCCAGGCCCATTCCTTAGGCCTCCGAGGCAATCTACCATCCTTCCTTAAGAACTTTTTAACTGACAGACATTTCCGTGTTCGAGTCAATAATGTTCTTTCCCCGGACTTCGTCCAAGCTGAAGGTGTCCCTCAGGGATGTGTTCTAAGCACAACACTTTTTCTCCTTGCTATAAATGATTTGGCCTCTGTTCTTCCACCCAATATTTGGTCATCACTCTATGTTGATGACTTCGCTATTGCTTGTGCAGGCGCTGACTGTCACCTTATTGCAGTTTCTCTCCAGCATGCGGTCGACCGTGTTTCCACTTGGGCCACCACACATGGGTTTAAATTTTCAAGTACCAAAACTCACCAAATTACTTTCACTAGACGCTCTGTTATCTCCGATCATCCTTTGTATCTCTATGGCTCCCGTATCCCCGAACGTGATACAGTCAGGTTTCTAGGCCTTCTCTTTGACCGTCGGTTAACCTGGAAACCTCACATTACCTCTCTGAAGGCAACTTGTCACAGCCGGCTAAACCTTCTTAAAACCCTTGCTCATCTTTCCTGGGGAGCTGATCGTCGAACTCTGCTTTGCCTACATTCAGCCCTCGTTTTATCGAAACTCGATTATGGTGACCAGATTTATTCCGCGGCCTCTCCTGCTACTCTCTCTAGCCTTAACTCTATCCATCACCAAGGCTTACGTTTGTGCCTTGGTGCTTTTCGCTCTTCCCCTGTTGAGAGCCTCTATACAGAAGCAAATGTTCCATCCTTGTCTGATCGCCGTGATGCCCATTGCCTTCGTTACTATGTACGCTCTCACGATCTACACAATCCTTCCATTTATAGAATGGTCACCGATATTAGTAGACATTCTTTATTCGTTCGCCGCCCCTGTTTGCTCCGTCCCTTTTCTCTTCGCCTACTTTCACTCTTGTCTTCCCTTCAGTTACCACCTTTATATGTTCATGTAGCATCTCACTTTTCCCTACCCCCCTGGGAAGTTCCAGCTGTTCGGGTCTGTTCTTTCTCACTCCCTTGCTCGAAAGCTCAACTGCCTACGGTGGCTTCCCGCTCTCTTTTTCTTGATCACTTCCACTCTCATTCTCATGCCACCGCTGTGTACACAGATGGCTCTAAGTCTTCAGACGGCGTCGGATTCGCAGCAGTGTTTCCGGACAGCGTCGTACGAGGGCATTTACTATCTTCAGCTAGCATTTTTACTGCTGAACTGTATGCCATTCTTGCAGCACTTATTCGTATCGCATCTATGCCTGTGTCATCATTTGTAGTAGTCTCAGACTCCCTTAGTGCTCTACAGGCTATACGAAAATTTGATACATCTCATCCCCTAGTTCTCCGTATCCAACTTTGGCTACGCCGTATCTCTACCAAACATAAAGATATTGTTTTTTGTTGGGTCCCTGGTCATGTCGACGTACAGGGCAATGAACAGGCAGACACTGCTGCGCGGTCAGCAGTATATGACCTACCAATTTCCTATCGAGGTGTTCCATTTCTGGACTATTTTGCTGCAATAGCTACCCACCTTCGCACCCGTTGGCAACAACGTTGGTCAACTCTGCTCGGTAACAAACTTCATTCTATTAAACCGAGCATAGGTTACTGGCCGTCTTCTTGTCATCAGTGCCGAGGTTGGGAGACCACTCTCTCCCGCCTTCGCATTGGCCACACTCGTCTTACTCATGGGTATCTCATGGAGAGGCACCCTGTTCCTCTCTGTGAGCAGTGTCAAGTTCCAGTATCGATTAGCCACATTCTGTTAGACTGCCCTCTCTATCAGCGAGCACGCAGAATTTACCTCCAACGTCGTCTTCGTTCTCCTACTCTCTCTTTACCTTCCCTTCTTGCTGATGGACCCTCCTTTGGTCCTGACTCTCTCATTGACTTCTTGACAACGACTGATTTGCTCCGCAAACTCTGATGATGCTTTTTGCACTCCCCTCAGCCCTTTCTGGTTCAGTCTCTTGCTGCCCTTTACCCTTTCACCATCCACTGCCCCGCTGTTGTCCGTGACCTGTTGCTCATCCGTCTCCCTTTTGCCACCTGATGCCCTCGCTTCCTTCCTGCCCTGCAGCGCTGTATAGTCCTTGTGGCTTAGCGCTTCTTTTTGATTATAATAATAATAATAATCCATTGGGGTCCTTAATCTTGTCCCCCAGGATGCGACCCACACCAGTCCACTAACACCCAGGTACCTATTTGCTGCTAGGTGAACAGGACAACAGGTGTAAGGAAACATGTCGAAATGTTTCCACCCGCCGGGAATCGAACCCGGGCCCTCCGTGTGTGAAGCGGGAGCTTTAGCCACCAGGCCACCGGGCCACCAGGCCACCGAGCCACCGGGCCACCAGGCCACCGGGCCACCAGGCCACCGGGCCACCAGGCCACCGGGCCACCTGGTATGCTCGATTAGTAGCACACTCGGCTCACACTGAGGTCTGTGGATCGATCCCCGGTACGGATGGAAACAGGACGAGTTTCCTTAAGACAATGCACTGTATGACCCTTGTAGGTTTAGCACTTCTTTTTTTTTTATTATTGTTACTGTTTAATTGTGGTCTCAAGAGATTGGCAAGTCTGTCCTAAATAAAGACTTTTATAACTAGCATTAATAATCCTAGTGTAGTAGTAATGACCCTAGTGTAGCAGTAATAACCCTAGTGTAGCAGTAATGACCCTAGTGTAGCAGTAATGACCCTAGTGTAGCAGTAATGACCCTAGTGTAGCAGTAATGACCCTAGTGTAGCAGTAATGACCCTAGTGTAGCAGTAATGACCCTAGTGTAGCACTAATGACCCTAGTGTAGCAGTAATGACCCTAGTGTAGCAGTAATAACCCTAGTGTAGCAGTAATGACCCTAGTGTAGCAGTAATGACCCTAGTGTAGCAGTAATGACCCTAGTGTAGCAGTAATGACCCTAGTGTAGCAGTAATGACCCTAGTGTAGCAGTAATGACCCTAGTGTAGCAGTAATAACCCTAGTGTAGCAGTAATGACCCTAGTGTAGCAGTAATGACCCTAGTGTAGCAGTAATGACCCTAGTGTAGCAGTAATTACCCTAGTGTAGCAGTAATGGCCCTAGTGTAGCAGTAATAACCCTAGTGTAGCAGTAATGACCCTAGTGTAGCAGTAATGACCCTAGTGTAGCAGTAATGACCCTAGTGTAGCAGTAATGACCCTAGTGTAGCAGTAATAACCCTAGTGTAGCAGTAATGACCCTAGTGTAGCAGTAATGACCCTAGTGTAGCAGTAATGACCCTAGTGTAGCAGTAATGACCCTAGTGTAGCAGTAATGACCCTAGTGTAGCAGAAATAACCCTAGTGTAGCAGTAATGACCCTAGTGTAGCAGTAATGACCCTAGTGTAGCAGTAATTACCCTAGTGTAGCAGTAATGGCCCTAGTGTAGCAGTAATGGCCCTAGTGTAGCAGTAATGACCCTAGTGTAGCAGTAATGACCCTAGTGTAGCAGTAATGACCCTAGTGTAGCAGTAATGGCCCTAGTGTAGCAGTAATGACCCTAGTGTAGCAGTAATGACCCTAGTGTAGCAGTAATGACCCTAGTGTAGCAGTAATGACCCTAGTGTAGCAGTGTAGCAGTAATGACCCTAGTGTAGCAGTAATGACCCTAGTGTAGCAGTAATGACCCTAGTGTAGCAGTAATGACCCTAGTGTAGCAGTAATGACCCTAGTGTAGCAGTAATGACCCTAGTGTAGCAGTAATGACCCTAGTGTAGCAGTAATGACCCTAGTGTAGCAGTAATGACCCTAGTGTAGCAGTAATGACCCTAGTGTAGCAGTAATGACCCTAGTGTAGCAGTAATGACCCTAGTGTAGCAGTAATGACCCTAGTGTAGCAGTAATGACCCTAGTGTAGCAGTAATGACCCTAGTGTAGCAGTAATGACCCTAGTGTAGCAGTAATGACCCTAGTGTAGCAGTAATGACCCTAGTGTAGCAGTAATGACCCTAGTGTAGCAGTAATGACCCTAGTGTAGCAGTAATGACCCTAGTGTAGCAGTAATGACCCTAGTGTAGCAGTAATGACCCTAGTGTAGCAGTAATGACCCTAGTGTAGCAGTAATGACCCTAGTGTAGCAGTAATGACCCTAGTGTAGCAGTAATGACCCTAGTGTAGCAGTAATGACCCTAGTGTAGCAGTAATGACCCTAGTGTAGCAGTAATGACCCTAGTGTAGCAGTAATGACCCTAGTGTAGCAGTAATGACCCTAGTGTAGTAGTAATGACCAGTAATGACCCTAGTGTAGCAGTAATGACCCTAGTGTAGCAGTAATGACCCTAGTGTAGCAGTAATGACCCTAGTGTAGCAGTAATGACCCTAGTGTAGCAGTAATGACCCTAGTGTAGCAGTAATGACCCTAGTAAGTGACCCTAGTGTAGCAGTAATGACCCTAGTGTAGCAGTAATGACCCTAGTGTAGCAGTAATGACCCTAGTGTAGCAGTAATGACCCTAGTGTAGCAGTAATGACCCTAGTGTAGCAGTAATGACCCTAGTGTAGCAGTAATGACCCTAGTGTAGCAGTAATGACCCTAGTGTAGCAGTAATGACCCTAGTGTAGCAGTAATGACCCTAGTGTAGCAGTAATGACCCTAGTGTAGCAGTAATGACCCTAGTGTAGCAGTAATGACCCTAGTGTAGCAGTAA
Source organism: Cherax quadricarinatus (assembly GCF_038502225.1). Classification (NCBI taxonomy): domain Eukaryota; kingdom Metazoa; phylum Arthropoda; class Malacostraca; order Decapoda; family Parastacidae; genus Cherax; species Cherax quadricarinatus. The sequence continues at coordinate 2,406,064 of NC_091384.1, read as the reverse complement.
TGGCCCTAGTGTAGCAGTAATGGCCCTAGTGTAGCAGTAATGACCCTAGTGTAGCAGTAATGGCCCTAGTGTAGCAGTAATGACCCTAGTGTAGCAGTAATGACCCTAGTGTAGCAGTAATGGCCCTAGTGTAGCAGTAATGACCCTAGTGTAGCAGTAATGACCCTAGTGTAGCAGTAATGACCCTAGTGTAGCAGTAATGACCCTAGTGTAGCAGTAATGACCCTAGTGTAGCAGTAATGACCCTAGTGTAGCAGTAATGACCCTAGTGTAGCAGTAATGGCCCTAGTGTAGCAGTAATGACCCTAGTGTAGCAGTAATGGCCCTAGTGTAGCAGTAATGACCCTAGTGTAGCAGTAATGACCCTAGTGTAGCAGTAATGGCCCTAGTGTAGCAGTAATGACCCTAGTGTAGCAGTAATGACCCTAGTGTAGCAGTAATGACCCTAGTGTAGCAGTAATGACCCTAGTGTAGCAGTAATGACCCTAGTGTAGCAGTAATGGCCCTAGTGTAGCAGTAATGACCCTAGTGTAGCAGTAATGACCCTGGTGTAGCAGTAATGACCCTAGTGTAGCAGTAATGACCCTAGTGTAGCAGTAATGACCCTAGTGTAGCAGTAATGACCCTAGTGTAGCAGTAATGACCCTAGTGTAGCAGTAATGGCCCTAGTGTAGCAGTAATGGCCCTAGTGTAGCAGTAATGACCCTAGTGTAGCAGTAATGGCCTAGTGTAGCAGTAATGACCCTAGTGTAGCAGTAATGACCCTAGTGTAGCAGTAATGACCCTAGTGTAGCAGTAATGACCCTAGTGTAGCAGTAATGACCCTAGTGTAGCAGTAATGACCCTAGTGTAGCAGTAATGACCCTAGTGTAGCAGTAATGACCCTAGTGTAGCAGTAATGACCCTAGTGTAGCAGTAATGACCCTAGTGTAGCAGTAATGACCCTAGTGTAGCAGTAATGACCCTCGTGTAGCAGTAATAATGAGCCCTAGTGTAGTAGCAGTGTAGCATGACCCTAGTGTAGCAGTAATGACCCTAGTGTAGCAGTAATGGCCATAGTGTAGCAGTAATGACCCTAGTGTAGCAGTAATGACCCTAGTGTAGCAGTAATGGCCCTAGTGTAGCAGTAATGGCCCTAGTGTAGCAGTAATGACCCTAGTGTAGCAGTAATGACCCTGGTGTAGCAGTAATGACCCTAGTGTAGCAGTAATGACTCTAGTGTAGCAGTAATGACCCTAGTGTAGCAGTAATGACCCTAGTGTAGCAGTAATGACCCTAGTTTAGCAGTAATGACCCTAGTGTAGCAGTAATGACCCTAGTGTAGCAGTAATGACCCTGGTGTAGCAGTAATGACCCTAGTGTAGCAGTAATGGCCCTAGTGTAGCAGTAATGACCCTAGTGTAGCAGTAATGACCCTGGTGTAGCAGTAATGACACTAGTGTAGCAGTAATGGCCCTAGTGTAGCAGTAATGGCCCTAGTGTAGCAGTAATGACGCTGGTGTAGCAGTAATGACCCTAGTGTAGCAGTAATGACCCTAGTGTAGCAGTAATGACCCTAGTGTAGCAGTAATGACCCTAGTGTAGCAGTAATGACCCTGGTGTAGCAGTAATGACCCTAGTGTAGCAGTAATGACCCTAGTGTAGCAGTAATGACCCTAGTGTAGCAGTAATGGCCCTAGTGTAGCAGTAATGACCCTAGTGTAGCAGTAATGACCCTAGTGTAGCAGTAATGACCCTAGTGTAGCAGTAATAACCCTAGTGTAGCAGTAATGGCCCTAGTGTAGCAGTAATGACCCTAGTGTAGCAGTAATGACCCTAGTGTAGCAGTAATGGCCATAGTGTAGCAGTAATGACCCTAGTGTAGCAGTAATGACCCTAGTGTAGCAGTAATGCCCTAGTGTAGCAGTAATGGCCCTAGTGTAGCAATAATGACCCTAGTGTAGCAGTAATGACCCTGGTGTAGCAGTAATGACCCTAGTGTAGCAGTAATGACCCTAGTGTAGCAGTAATGACCCTAGTGTAGCAGTAATGACCCTAGTTTAGCAGTAATGACCCTAGTGTAGCAGTAATGACCCTAGTGTAGCAGTAATGACCCTGGTGTAGCAATAATGACCCTAGTGTAGCAGTAATGGCCCTAGTGTAGCAGTAATGACCCTAGTGTAGCAGTAATGACCCTGGTGTAGCAGTAATGACCCTAGTGTAGCAGTAATGACCCTAGTGTAGCAGTAATGACCCAAGTGTAGCAGTAATGACCCTAGTGTAGCAGTAATGACCCTAGTGTAGCAGTAATGACCCTAGTGTAGCAGTAATGACCCTAGTGTAGCAGTAATGACCCTAGTGTAGCAGTAATGACCCTAGTGTAGCAGTAATGACCCTAGTGTTGTAGTAATGACCCTAGTGTAGCAGTTATGACCCTAGTGTAGCAGTAATGACCCTAGTGTAGCAGTAATGACCCTAGTGTAGCAGTAATGACCCTAGTGTAGCAGTAATGGCCCTAGTGTAGCAGTAATGACCCTATTGTAGCAGTAATGACCCTAGTGTAGCAGTAATGACCCTAGTGTAGCAGTAATGGCCCTAGTGTAGCAGTAATGACCCTAGTGTAGCAGTAATGACCCTAGTGTAGCAGTAATGGCCCTAGTGTAGCAGTAATGACCCTAGTGTAGCAGTAATGACCCTAGTGTAGCAGTAATGGCCCTAGTGTAGCATTAATGACCCTAGTGTAGCAGTAATGACCCTAGTGTAGCAGTAATGACCCTAGTGTAGCAGTAATGACCCTAGTGTAGCAGTAATGGCCCTAGTGTAGCAGTAATGACCCTAGTGTAGCAGTAATGACCCTAGTGTAGCAGTAATGACCCTAGTGTAGCAGTAATGACCCTAGTGTAGCAGTAATGACCCTAGTGTTGTAGTAATAACCCTAGTGTAGCAGTAATGACCCTAGTGTAGCAGTAATGACCCTAGTGTAGAAGTAATGACCCTAGTGTTGTAGTAATGACCCTAGTGTAGAAGTAATGACCCTAGTGTTGTAGTAATGACCCTAGTGTAGCAGTAATGACCCTAGTGTAGCAGTAATGACCCTAGTGTAGCAGTAATGACCCTAGTGTAGCAGTAATGACCCTAGTGTAGCAGTAATGACCCTAGTGTAGCAGTAATGACCCTAGTGTAGCAGTAATGACCCTAGTGTAGCAATAATGACCCTAGTGTAGCAGTAATGGCCCTAGTGTAGCAGTAATGACCCTAGTGTAGCAGTAATGACCCTAGTGTAGCAGTAATGACCCTAGTGTTGTAATGACCCTAGTGTAGCAGTAATGACCCTAGTGTAGCAGTAATGACCCTAGTGTAGCAGTAATGGCCCTAGTGTAGCAGTAATGACCCTAGTGTAGCAGTAATGGCCCTAGTGTAGCAGTAATGACCCTAGTGTAGCAGTAATGACCCTAGTGTAGCAGTAATGACCCTAGTGTAGCAGTAATGACCCTAGTGTAGCAGTAATGACCCTAGTGTTGTAGTAATGACCCTAGTGTAGCAGTAATGACCCTAGTGTAGCAGTAATGACCCTAGTGTAGCAGTAATGACCCTAGTGTAGCAGTAATGACCCTAGTGTAGCAGTAATGACCCTAGTGTAGCAGTAATGACCCTAGTGTTGTAGTAATGACCCTAGTGTAGCAGTAATGACCCTAGTGTTGTAGTAATGACCCTAGTGTAGCAGTAATGACCCTAGTGTAGCAGTAATGACCCTAATGTAGCAGTAATGACCCTAGTGTAGCAGTAATGACCCTAGTGTAGCAGTAATGACCCTAATGTAGCATTAATGACCCTAGTGTTGTAGTAATGACCCTAGTGTTGTAGTAATGACCCTAGTGTAGCAGTAATTACCCTAGTGTAGCAGTAATGACCCTAGTGTAGCAGTAATGGCCCTAGTGTAGCAGTAATGACCCTAGTGTAGCAGTAATGACCCTAGTGTAGCAGTAATGACCCTAGTGTAGCAGTAATGGCCCTAGTGTAGCAGTAATGACCCTAGTGTAGCAGTAATGACCCTAGTGTAGCAGTAATGACCCTAGTGTAGCAGTAATGACCCTAGTGTAGCAGTAATGACTCCAGTGTAGCAGTAATGACCCTAGTGTAGCAGTAATGACCCTAGTGTAGCAGTAATGGCCCTAGTGTAGCAGTAATGACCCTAGTGTAGCAGTAATGACCCTGGTGTAGCAGTAATGACCCTAGTGTAGCAGTAATGGCCCTAGTGTAGCAGTAATGACCCTAGTGTAGCAGTAATGACCCTAGTGTAGCAGTAATGACCCTAGTGTAGCAGTAATGATCCTAGTGTAGCAGTAATGACCCTAGTGTTGTAGTAATGACCCTAGTGTAGCAGTAATGACCCTAGTGTAGCAGTAATGACCCTAGTGTAGCAGTAATAACCCTAGTGTAGCAGTAATGACCCTAGTGTAGCAGTAATGACCCTAGTGTAGCAGTAATGACCCTAGTGTTGCAGTAATGACCCTAGTGTAGCAGTAATGACCCTAGTGTAGCAGTAATGACCCTAGTGTAGCAGTAATGACCCTAGTGTAGCAGTAATGACCCTAGTGTAGCAGTAATGACCCTAGTGTAGCAGTAATGACCCTGGTGTAGCAGTAATGACCCTAGTGTAGCAGTAATGACCCTGGTGTAGCAGTAATGACCCTAGTGTAGCAGTAATGGCCCTAGTGTAGCAGTAATGGCCCTAGTGTAGCAGTAATGACCCTGGTGTAGCAGTAATGACCCTAGTGTAGCAGTAATGACCCTAGTGTAGCAGTAATGACCGTAGTGTAGCAGTAATGACCCTGGTGTAGCAGTAATGACCCTAGTGTAGCAGTAATGACCCTAGTGTAGCAGTAATGACCCTAGTGTAGCAGTAATGACCCTAGTGTAGCAGTAATGACCCTAGTGTAGCAGTAATGGCCCTAGTGTAGCAGTAATGACCCTAGTGTAGCAGTAATGACCCTAGTGTAGCAGTAATGACCCTAGTGTAGCAGTAATGACCCTAGTGTAGCAGTAATGACCCTAGTGTAGCAGTAATGGCCCTAGTGTAGCAGTAATGACCCTAGTGTAGCAGTAATGACCCTAGTGTAGCAGTAATGACCCTAGTGTAGCAGTAATGGCCCTAGTGTAGCAGTAATGACCCTAGTGTAGCAGTAATGACCCTAGTGTAGCAGTAATGACCCTAGTGTAGCAGTAATGACCCTAGTGTAGCAGTAATGACCCTAGTGTAGCAGTAATAGCCCTAGTGTAGCAGTAATGACCCTAGTGTAGCAGTAATAGCCCTAGTGTAGCAGTAATGACCCTAGTGTAGCAGTAATGACCCTAGTGTAGCAGTAATGACCCTAGTGTGGCAGTAATAGCCCTAGTGTAGCAGTAATGACCCTAGTGTAGCAGTAATGACCCTAGTGTAGCAGTAATGACCCTAGTGTAGCAGTAATGACCCTAGTGTAGCAGTAATGACCCTAGTGTAGCAGTAATGACCCTAGTGTAGCAGTAATGACCCTAGTGTAGCAGTAATGACCCTAGTGTGGCAGTAATAGCCCTAGTGTAGCAGTAATGACCCTAGTGTAGCAGTAATGACCCTAGTGTAGCAGTAATGACCCTAGTGTAGCAGTAATAGCCCTAGTGTAGCAGTAATGACCCTAGTGTAGCAGTAATGACCCTAGTGTTGTAGGTGGGTTTCAAGTCGCCTCAACCTAGTTACCGTCAGTCAGATTGTCAGAAGCTTGTGTCAGTGTGCTGTCAGACGAGGTGAAGGCTGTGTTAGTGCACTGACAGACGTCAGGTGAGCTGTCACATTGGCTGACGAACTTCAAGTGAGCTGTTAGACGTCAGGTAAGTTGTCAGACGCATAAATATGGAACTAAGACAAAGGATTGTACAAGTTTGACAGTTTATATTCTCGCGGGAAAATCACACTGACTAAAGACGTGAGTCTTCAAGTGTCAGGGGACCAAGACTGTTCAACTGTCTCGCAGCATACAAAAGGGGGATTCAGCGCTGTATGATCCTTGTGGGTTTAGCGCTTATGCATGATAATATTAATAGACCCCTGGCTGTCTTCAAGGCCCCTGGCTGTCTTCAAGACCTCTGGCTGTCTTCAAGACCCCTGGCTGTCTTCAAGACCCCTGGTTGTCTTCAAGGTCCCTGGCTGTCTTCAAGACCCCTGGTTGTCTTCAAGGTCCCTGGCTGTCTTCAAGACCCCTGGCTGTCTTCAAGGCCCCTGGCTGTCTTCAAGACCCCTGGCTGTCTTCAAGACCCCTAGCTGTCTTCAAGACCCCGTGACAGTCAAGACCCCTGGCTGTTTTCAAGACCCCTGGTTGTCTTTAAGACCCCTGGCTGTCTTCAAGATCCCGTGACAATCAAGACCTCTGGCTGTCTTCAAGACCCCGTGACAGTCAAGACCCCTGGCTGTCTTCAAGACCCCTGGCTGTCTTCAAGACCCCTAGCTGTCTTCAGTCAAGACCCCTGGCTGTTTTCAAGACCCCTGGTTGTCTTCAAGACCCCTGGCTGTCTTCAAGACCCCGTGACAGTCAAGACCCCAGGTTGTCTTCAAGACCCCGTGACAGTCAAGACCCCTGGTTGTCTTCAAGACCCCGTGACAGTCAAGACCCCTGGTTGTCTTCAAGACCTCGTGACAGTCAAGACCCCTGGCTGTCTTCAAGACCCCGTGACAGTCAAGACCCCGTGACAGTCAAGACCCCGTGACAGTCAAGACCCCTGGCTGTCTTCAAGACCCGTGGTTGTCTTCAAGACCCCTAGCTGTCTTCAAGACCCCGTGACAGTCAAGACCCCTGGCTGTTTTCAAGACCCCTGGTTGTCAAGACCCCGTGACAGTCAAGACCCCTGGCTGTCTTCAAGACCCCGTGACAGTCAAGACCCCAGGTTGTCTTCAAGACCCCGTGACAGTCAAGACCCCTGGTTGTCTTCAAGACCCCAGGTTGTCTTCAAGACCCAGTGACAGTCAAGACCCCTGGCTGTCTTCAAGACCCCGTGACAGTCACGACCCCTGGCTGTCTTCAAGACCCCGTGACAGTCAAGACCCCTGGTTGTCTTCAAGACCCCGTGACAGTCAAGACCCCTGGTTGTCTTCAAGACCCGGTGACAGTCAAGAACCCAGGTTGTCTTCAAGACCCCGTGACAGTCAAGACCCCTGGTTGTCTTCAAGACCCCGTGACAGTCAAGACCCCAGGTTGTCTTCAAGACCCCTGGTTGTCTTCAAGACCCGGTGACAGTCAAGACCCCAGGTTGTCTTCAAGACCCCAGGTTGTCTTCAAGACCCCAGGTTGTCTTCAAGACCCCTGGTTGTCTTCAAGACCCCGTGACAGTCAAGACCCCTGGCTGTTTTCAAGACCCCGTGACAGTCAAGACCCCAGGTTGTCTTCAAGACCCCTGGCTGTCTTCAAGACCCCGTGACAGTCAAGACCCCAGGTTGTCCTCAAGACCCCTGGTTGTCTTCAAGACCCCGTGACAATCAAGACCCCTGGTTGTCTTCAAGACCCGGTGACAGTCAAGACCCCAGGTTGTCTTCAAGACCCCTGGTTGTCTTCAAGACCCCAGGTTGTCTTCAAGACCCGGTGACAGTCAAGACCCCAGGTTGTCTTCAAGACCCGGTGACAGTCAAGACCCCTGGTTGTCTTCAAGACCCCAGGTTGTCTTCAAGACCCCAGGTTGTCTTCAAGACCCCGTGACAGTCAAGACCCCTGGCTGTTTTCAAGACCCCGTGACAGTCAAGACCCCAGGTTGTCTTCAAGACCCCTGGCTGTCTTCAAGACCCCGTGACAGTCAAGACCCCAGGTTGTCTTCAAGACCCCTGTTTGTCTTCAAGACCCCTGGCTGTTTTCAAGACCCCTGGTTTACTAATTAATCCTCATTTCCATTAAGGCCCTTCAATCTTGTCCCCCAGGATGCCACCCACACCACTCGATTAACACCCAGGTACCTACTTACTGCTAGGTGAACAGGGATTCCAGGTGTATGGGACATTTCACCCATACCAAAGACCCCAGTGGAAATACAAGGACCCCAATGGAAATACAAAGACCCCAGTGGAAATACAAGGACCCCAATGGAAATACAAAGACCCCAATGGAAATACAAAGACCCCAATGGAAATACAAAGACCCCAATGGAAATACAAAGACCCCAATGGAAATACAAAGACCCCAATGGAAATACAAAGACCCCAATGGAAATACAAAGACCCCAATGGAAATACAAAGACCCCAATGGAAGTACAAAGACCCCAATGGAAATACAAAGACCCCAATGGAAGTACAAAGACCCCAATGGAAATACAAAGACCCCAATGGAAGTACAAAGACCCCAATGGAAGTACAAAGACCCCAATGGAAATAGGTAACTTCGACTTTTCTGGGTTCTCATGGCAGGTAATTTACACTGTGTATGATAATTGAGCTGTATAGCCCTTGTGGCTTAGCGCTTCTTTTTTGATTATAATAATAATAATAATAATAATAATGATAATTGAGCTTATGTGTACTTGTGCCTAAATAAACCTACCCCTGGAGCCTCAGGGTGTGCCCTTGGGACGCTACCAGCGGAGCCAGGAGCACCCACATACCAGAGTAGCGGGATACCCAGCAAAAGTGCCCTCCTTTAGACACTGGTAGTTCCGCAAGTGTGAGATGATGACGTTATCCACAGTGGTGTAAAGTGTGTCAGGGGAGGTGCGTGGCCGCCACCTGAGGTGGTGGGGTACGGGGGAATGTGGGGGATGGGGAGGAATTGTAGCAGTAATGGGGTATTTGATGGGTGATGGGGAGGAATTGTAGCAGTAATGGGGTATCTGATGGGTGATGGGGAGGAATTGTAGCAGTAATGGGGTATCTGATGGGTGATGGGGAGGTATTGTAGCAGTAATGGGGTATTTGATGGGTGATGGGGAGGAATTGTAGCAGTAATGGGGTATTTGATGGGTGATGAGGAGGAATTGTAGCAGTAATGGGGTATTTGATGGGTGATGGGGAGGAATTGTAGCAGTAATGGGGTATTTGATGGGTGATGGGGAGGAATTGTAGCAGTAATGGGGTATTTGATGGGTGATGGGGAGGAATTGTAGCAGTAATGGGGTATTTGATGGGTGATGGGGAGAAATCGTAGCAGTAATGGGGTATTTGACGGGTGATGGGGAGGAATTGTAGCAGTAATGGGGTATTTGATGGGTGATGAGGAGGAATTGTAGCAGTAATGGGGTATCTGATGGGTGATGAGGAATTTTAGCAGTAATGGGGTATTTGATGGGTGATGGGAGGCTTGTAGAGGAAGGGGGAGAGCTCTGAATTGAGTTCTGTACAGCGACTTTGGGAATGGGATTTAATTAAAGTCTGATGTATTGGAACGAGTAAGTAGCTCTGATTCCTTGAGCCAAGAGCCCTTCCCCGGCATCTAGGTACCTCCCCCATGGTAGCAGGGAAGGGGTGGTAGCGGAGGCTGGAAACACTGGTAGCTTCAACACTGTGCTCCATCGCTAAGACAGTTGGCTGGTGGAAGTTCAGCCGTGAGGACACGGATCTCTACCACGTCCTCCTCCTCACTTCCCTGAGAGAAACTATTCCACGGTCTTAATTCCCCATTATATCTCTCATCTCTTGCGCTGACATGTATATCTATCGTTGTATAGCCCTGGTGGCACTGCTAGCTAGCGTGGGTCAACCACAGGCACTACGACAGAGGAATAAGCATAGACAAGCACGACCTATGGACAAGAGTGCCCCGTCACAACCCCTGTCGACGCGACAGGGAGACGTGTCAAGTTCGTGTCTTGAAGCAGGGCAGGAGGTGAGCTTTGAGCTCATTACTGGTTTCGTCTACTCCTCTGCCGACGATATAATAGACTCAAAGATTGGCACTCTGCTACTAGGAGAGTGCATAGAGTTCTGCCGAAACAACCCCAGGTGTCAGGCACTCAACTTCGAGACGGGGCTGTGTGTGCTCTTCAAGACGGCCGCTGGAGAGAATTCAGGTTAGTTATTAATTGCCATTGTAACCAGATGCAAGCATGTAGATAGTTAATTACCACCGTAACTTGTTGAGGTATAGTCCCTGGACCCATACTGTGCCTCTGTAATGTTGAGGTACAGTCACTAGACCCATACTGTGCCTCTATAATGTTGAGGAACAGGCCCTGGAGGTTATTCCTGGAGGTTATTCCGGGGATCAACGCCCCCGCGGCCCGGTCCACGACCAGGCCTCCCGATGGATCAGGGCCTGATCAACTAGGCTGTTACTGCTGGCCGCACGCAGTCCGACGTACGAGCCACAGCCCGGCTGATCCGGCACTGACTTTAGGTATCTGTCCAGCTCTCTCTTGAAGGCAGCCAGGGGTTTATTGGCAATTCCCCTAATGCTTGATGGGAGGCTGTTGAACAGTTTTGGGCCCCGGACACTAGACCCATTATGTGCCTCTGTAATATTGAGGTACAGTCCCTGGACCTATTACCTGCCTGTAATATTTTGAATCCTGCCCACAGGATGGGTAAGATAAGATTTTGGTGGGATTTTCAACCCCGGAGGGTTAGCCACCCAGGAACACCCAAGAAAGTGAGTCATCGAGGACTGTCTGTCTTATTTCCATTGGGGTTCTCAATCTTGTCCCCCAGGATGCAGCCCACACCAGTCGACTAACACCCAGGTACCTACATGCTAAGTGAACAGGACAACAGGTGTAGGGAAACACGTCAAGTGTTTCCACCCCTGTCGGGAATCGAACCCGGACCCTCAGCGTTTGAGGCGAGAGCTCTGCCAGCCAGGCCACGGGCTGTGTAATAGACATTAAATTTTAACTGACAGATTCTTTGGTTAATGGATGGTTAATTAACTGGGTTTCAATCCTGTCCACCACACGACGGCCAACAGGGCTGAGTGCCAGGGTATTTTGGGTTGTGAATTGTATCCAGGGTATTGTGGGATGGGTGAGGATGTTACAGTACTGGAAGTGGGAAGTACAGTGCCTGTACTCTGAAGGATGAGTGAGGATGTTACAGTACTGGAAGTGGGAAGTACAGTGCCTGTACTCTGAAGGATGAGTGAGGATGTTACAGTACTGGAGGTGGGAAGTACAATGCCTGTACTCTGAAGGATGAGTGAGGATGTTACAGTACTGGAGGTGGGAAGTACAGTGCCTGTACTCTGAAGGATGAGTGAGGATGTTACAGTACTGGAGGTGGGAAGTACAGTACCTGTACTCTGAAGGATGAGTGAGGATGTTACAGTACTGGAAGTGGGGAGTACAGTGCCTGTACTCTGAAGGATTAGTGAGGATGTTACAGTACTGGAGGTGGGGAGTACAGTGCCTGTACTCGGAAGGATGAGTGAGGATGTTACAGTACTGGAGGTGGGAAGTACAATGCCTGTACTCTGAAGGATGAGTGAGGATGTTACAGTACTGGAGGTGGGAAGTACAATGCCTGTACTCTGAAGGATGAGTGAGGATGTTACAGTACTGGAGGTGGGGAGTACAGTGCCTGTACTCGGAAGGATGAGTGAGGATGTTACAGTACTGGAGGTGGGAAGTACAATGCCTGTACTCTGAAGGATGAGTGAGGATGTTACAGTACTGGAAGTGGGGAGTACAGTGCCTGTACTCTGAAGGATGAGTGAGGATGTTACAGTACTGGAAGTGGGGAGTACAGTACCTGTACTCTGAAGGATGAGTGAGGATGTTACAGTACTGGAGGTGGGAAGTACAGTGCCTGTACTCTGAAGGATGAGTGAGGATGTTACAGTACTGGAGGTGGGAAGTACAGTGCCTTCAGAGTACAGGCACTGCACTTCCCACCTCCAGGACACAAGTCTGGCTAACTGGTTTCCCTGAATCCCTTCATAAATGTCACATTGCTCACACTCCAACAGCACGTCAAATCATAAAAACCCCTTGCCTCCACTCCTAAGACGCTCACACACGCTTGCTACACGTCTAAGCCCCTCGTACACAAAAACTCCTTTACCCACTCGGTCCAACCTTTCCTAGGATGACCCCTATTCCTCCTCCACCTCTGATTTACATTCCCTCCTGGTCATCCTATTTTGGTCCATCCTCTTTAAATATTCAAATCACCTTAATCATTCCAATAATCTTTGAATTATATTCTTGGTAACCTTAAACCTCACAATATCCAAGGTCTGAATTCTCTTAATGTTTACATTATATATTACCTTTAATAACGACATATCCTCTGCCTTAACATCTTCGGTGCAACTTTGAAAACCCATGTTTCATACCTATGCAAGTGTTGGTACCAGTATACTCTGGCAAAAATGGCAGAATTATTGACAAAATGTTAGGTACAAGAGCACAGATTCATACAATGTGACTTTTATTGTGGCAACGTTTCGCTCTCCAGGAGCTTTATCAAGGTCCTGGAGAGCGAAACGTTGCTACAGTAAAATGGCACATTAATTGCATCTGTGTCCTTTTACTGGATACTCTGATGAATGAGTGGGTGGGTGTGAGTTGGACCTGACTGACTTGGGCCAGTAGGCCTGCTGCAGTGTTCCTTTTTATGATCGTCCCAATTTTAAGCCTTAATGGGTAAGGCTTCCCGTCTCCACAGATGCCTCAATGAAACACCAATCTATTTTCCTTTGGTCAGTTCTGTGGTTCACATCTCTCACTGAACCATCAGCTTCCAAATATCTGAACACCTCCGTACTCTCTCCCTCCAATCTTTCATTGCCTAGATTTTTCTCTATGGTCACCTTGTTCTTTCCTAGTTGGTTATTTTCTTCTTTTAGCTTACTCTTCACATATTCCTCCAACAACCACTGAATCTTCTTGGAATCTGCCAAAAGCACAGTGTCATCAGCAAAGAGCAACTGTGATAGTCTCACTTTCTGTTAGATTCTTTATCTGTTAACCCCCACACCTCTTGCCAACACCCCAGCATCCACCTCTCGTACAGCCCATATATATATATATATATATATATATATATATATATATATATATATATATATATATATATATATATATATATATATATGTATATATATATATATATATATATGCAAGGAATTCGCAAGAGCAGGCGAAATATACACAAACACTGATCTCTGGCTGAAGGAGACTCGAACCTACGAACCTTGGAACAAGGTACGCAGTGCTATACCAATCTACCCACACTGGACAATACCTTGGCATCCAGCTTGCACTAGACGTTTTTGATCCAAGGCAGCCAGCTTTCAGGGAGAAGGCTTACAGCTTTTCATCTCGTCCCCTGCATGCATCAGCCTTACTAGAGATTTTAACAATGCAAGGAATTCGCAAGAGCAGGTGAAATATACACAAACACTGATCTCTGCACGCCAAGGTATTGTCCAGTGTGGGTAGATTGGTATAGCACTGCGTACCTTGTTCCAAGGTTCGTAGGTTCGAGTCTCCTTCAGCCAGAGATCAGTGTTTATATATATATATATATTGAACAACCAAGGTGACGTCACACATCCTTGTCTAAGGCCTACTTTTACTGGGAAATAATCTCCCTCCTACATACTCTAACCTAAGCCTCACTATCCTCATAACAACTCTAAACATATATATAACATCCAAGTTCTTTCCTGATTTCTCACATTATCAAGAAACAGTAAAAATAATAGGCATATAACGGCAAGATTACACCTTGCTGTATGTATTATACCATTAATTTTTGTGGAACACCGGCCAGAGGGTGATCCAGTTGGGGTAAGATGGTAGCGAACTTGTCTCGCCAGAAGGATTTACGGTGTTTGTGTTGAATATATGTATATACCTTTCAGTTCAGAGGCTATGAACTGTTATACTGCCTCTGTTCATCTGTTAGCCTGTAATTTAACCTGTGGTAGGAGTATACCTCGAGACGGTTTCTGGGGTCGACAGTTATTTCATCTTCTTAGAATCTCCCAAAAGTACAGTGTCATCAGCAAAAAGCAACTGTGACAACTTCCACATATACCGCCTCTGTTCATCTGTTAGCTTGTAATTTAACCTGTTGTAGGAGTATACCTGGAGACGGTTTCTGGGATCAACGCCCCCTGGGGCCCGGTCTGTGACCAGGCCCCGTGGTGAATCACGGCCTGAACAACCAGGTTAATAGGCTATTATCCCACCCTAGCTCATTCCTAAGTCCAGGTGGAATAGACATTGCTACCCACAAGGTATACCTACCTGGAGTCTTCCTGGAGGGTATTCTGGGAATCAACGTTCCCACGACCCGGTCCATGACCAGGCCTCCTGGTGGATCAGGGCCTGATCAACGAGGCTGTTACTGCTGGCCGTAAGTAGTCCAACGTACGAACCACAGCCTGGCTGATCCGGCACTGACTAGGTATCTGTCCAGCTCCCTCTTGAAAACAACCAGGGGTCTATTAGTAATTCCCCTTATGGCTGGTGGGAGGCTTTCGAACAGTCTTGGGCCCCACACACTTATGGTGTTTTCTCTTAGTGTACCAGTGACGCCCCTACTTTTCACTGGGGGTATGTTGCATCGCCTGCCAAGTCTTTTGCTTTCGTAGGGAGTGACTGTTGTGTACATACTAGGGGCCAGTCCCTCCAGAATCTTCCAGGTGTAGATTATGATATATCTCTCTCTCCTGCGCTCCAGTGAGTACAAGTCAAGTGCTTCCAGGCGCTCCCAGTAGTTAAGGTGTTTGATGGAACTTATACGAGCAGTAAAGGTTCTCTGTACATTCTCTAGCTCTGCACTTTCACCTGCCTTGAATGGAGATGTTAATGTACAGCAGTATTCCAGCCTAGAGAGAACAAGTGATTTGAAAAGGATCATCATTGGCTTAGCATCTCTAATCTTGAATGTTCTCGTTATCCATCCTATCAGTTTCCTAGCAGATGTAATAGTGGCATTGTTGTGGTCCTTGAAGGTGAGATCCTCAGACATTAACACTCCCAGGTCTTTCACATTACTTTTCCGCTCTATTGTGTGATTAGAGTTTGTAGTATGCTCAGTTGTAGCTATGATTTCCCCAGGTACCTACTTACTGCTAGGTGAAGACACACTACCACCATCACTACCACCACTATCATCACTACCACCATCACTACCACCACTATCATCACTACCACCATCACAGGAAGACAGTACTTACGCAGCCACCAGAAGTCATCACTCAACACAGTGATATATCCTTCAGTAAGATAATAACTTTTAAGAGAGAGAGAGAGAGAGAGAGAGAGAGAGAGAGAGAGAGAGAGAGAGAGAGAGAGAGAGAGAGAGAGAGACTGTGCTACGGGCTCTAACCACCGTCTGGTGATCATAAAGTCATGAAACACATCTGTCTATCCCCCAGGCCACCACCAATAATATTCTTGTATCCGTGGAAGCACTAAACGTGTACGGGTCGTGCAACGCCTGGAGAACACAAAGAAATCCGGTCTGACGGGCCTAGCATGGGCCAGTAGGCTTCCTGCCGTGCTCTTCCTTAAATAAACTATTGTTACTCGAATAGTGAGGATATTCACTGACACATCTCAGGCCTACGGGTCCAAAACATATAGGCCTACCCTTCGTTGGGACAAATTTCACTCTAATTATCCCCCTAATGCATTCTGTGAGCCCATACGGGTTAGCGCTCCTCCCCATAATATATTATTTATTAATATTAATAATAATATTATTGGGGAAGCGCTAAACCCGTCGTCAGACGTGCATCTGGGGGCGTTGGGAGGTAATCCCGTTTTGATCCGAGGGTCTCCAGAACCGTTGATCAACTTCCAGGAGGTGGAGGAGCGAGTGACTGAGGAGCGCTGGAGAGAGTTGACCTTCAGTCCCCGAGTTCAAGGTTACACACACACACACACACACACACACACACACACACACACACACACACACACACACATACACACACACACACACACACACACACACACACACACACACACATACACACAAGTGGTGTTTCACTCTGTGTAGAGCTTTATCAAGTCACATTTCACTCTATGTAGAGCTTTATCAAGTCACATTTCACTCTGTGTAGAGCTTTATCAAGTTATGTTTCACTCTGTGTAGAGCTTTATCAAGTTATGTTTCACTCTGTGTAGAGCTTTATCAAGTCACATTTCACTCTGTGTAGAGCTTTATCAAGTTATGTTTCACTCTGTGTAGAGCTTTATCAAGTTATGTTTCACTCTGTGTAGAGCTTTATCAAGTCACGTTTCACTCTATGTAGAGCTTTATCAAGTCACATTTCACTCTGTGTAGAGCTTTATCAAGTTATGTTTCACTCTGTGTAGAGCTTTATCAAGTTATGTTTCACTCTGTGTAGAGCTTTATCAAGTCATGTTTCACTCTGTGTAGAGCTTTATCAAGTTATGTTTCACTCTGTGTAGAGCTTTATAAAGTTATGTTTCACTCTGTGTAGAGCTTTATCAAGTCATGTTTCACTCTGTGTAGAGCTTTATCGAGTCACATTTCACTCTGTGTAGAGCGTTATCAAGTCATGTTTCACTCTGTGTAGAGCTTTATCAAGTTATGTTTCACTCTGTGTAGAGCTTTATCAAGTTATGTTTCACTCTGTGTAGAGCTTTATCAAGTTATGTTTCACTCTGTGTAGAGCTTTATCAAGTTATGTTCCACTCTGTGTAGAGCTTTATCAAGTTATGTTTCACTCTGTGTAGAGCTTTATCAAGTTATGTTTCACTCTGTGTAGAGCTTTATCAAGTTATGTTTCACTCTGTGTAGAGCTTTATCAAGTTATGTTCACTCTGTGTAGAGCTTTATCAAGTTATGTTTCACTCTGTGTAGAGCTTTATCAAGTTATGTTTCACTCTGTGTAGAGCTTTATCAAGTTATGTTCACTCTGTGTAGAGCTTTATCAAGTTATGTTCACTCTGTGTAGAGCTTTATCATGTTATGTTTCACTCTGTGTAGAGCTTTATCAAGTTATGTTTCACTCTGTGTAAAGCTTTATCAAGTTATGTTCCACTCTGTGTAGAGCTTTATCAAGTTATGTTTCACTCTGTGTAGAGCTTTATCAAGTTATATTTCACTCAGTGTAGAGCTTTATCAAGTCATGTTTCACTCTGTGTAGAGCTTTATCAAGTTATGTTTCACTCTGTGTAGAGCTTTATAAAGTTATGTTTCACTCTGTGTAGAGCTTTATCAAGTCATGTTTCACTCTGTGTAGAGCTTTATCGAGTCACATTTCACTCTGTGTAGAGCGTTATCAAGTCATGTTTCACTCTGTGTAGAGCTTTATCAAGTTATGTTTCACTCTGTGTAGAGCTTTATCAAGTTATGTTTCACTCTGTGTAGAGCTTTATCAAGTTATGTTTCACTCTGTGTAGAGCTTTATCAAGTTATGTTCCACTCTGTGTAGAGCTTTATCAAGTTATGTTTCACTCTGTGTAGAGCTTTATCAAGTTATGTTTCACTCTGTGTAGAGCTTTATCAAGTTATGTTTCACTCTGTGTAGAGCTTTATCAAGTTATGTTCACTCTGTGTAGAGCTTTATCAAGTTATGTTTCACTCTGTGTAGAGCTTTATCAAGTTATGTTTCACTCTGTGTAGAGCTTTATCAAGTTATGTTCACTCTGTGTAGAGCTTTATCAAGTTATGTTCACTCTGTGTAGAGCTTTATCATGTTATGTTTCACTCTGTGTAGAGCTTTATCAAGTTATGTTTCACTCTGTGTAAAGCTTTATCAAGTTATGTTCCACTCTGTGTAGAGCTTTATCAAGTTATGTTTCACTCTGTGTAGAGCTTTATCAAGTTATATTTCACTCAGTGTAGAGCTTTATCAAGTCATGTTTCACTCTGTGTAGAGCTTTATCAAGTTATGTTTCACTCTGTGTAGAGCTTTATCAAGTTATGTTTCACTCTGTGTAGAGCTTTATCAAGTCACGTTTCACTCTATGTAGAGCTTTATCAAGTCACGTTTCACTCTATGTAGAGCTTTATCAAGTCACGTTTCACTCTATGTAGAGCTTTATCAAGTCACGTTTCACTCGAGGGGTGATGAGGGGGGGGGTCTCTGGGGAGGGGTATGGTAGTAAGGGGGACATCAGACCCCGTTATCCACCCTGGGGTCATCCCCTGGTAACATTATCCTGGGATAACTGTTCCCTGACCTGCTTCCTGCCCCTCAGCCACTCACAACACTCACCTAACACCCAGGTACCTACTTACTGCTAGGTGAAGATTAGTGTATTGTGGACGTTAATTTAAAGGAGCAGTGAGCAGGTCTACTGGCCCATGTTAGGCAGGTTCAAGTCATCTAGTGGCCCATGCTAGGCAGGTTCATCTCATCAGGTAGAGCAGGCTGGAGTACCAAGTAGTGGCCCAGAGCCCTAGTGGGCACTTGGTACCGTTACTTAACCCGCCCACCTACCTGCAGTACCAGACCAGGGGCCACATACCCCTTAACATACCCCTTAACCCCTTACCCGTAGTGGTTTTCCAGGTAGTGGGTAGTCTCCCCTTCTTGTCATGCCCTGGATGTACCCACTGTGTAACTATCATACAGAATAGTTTAGCAACACTATCTACTGGCCCGGGATAGGCAGGCTCAACTCCCACGTATCGAACACCCACTCACGTACCTATCCAACCTAGTCTTGAAGCTGCGCAATCTTTAGTACAAGTTGACTTGTATTTTTTTTACACCATAGATATTTCTCTCTATAACTGTCTATTAGAGTCTATCGACTATGAACATTAGACACGCAATATAGCAGAGGTAAAATGCTTATTTTCTCGACAGCTATAAGACATATTAAAAATTTAGACATATAGACTTGTGGAGAATTTTAATCTCTTAAAATTTGTTGTTAATTATCGTTTCCCTAAAACGAACGGTTAACGAGTATTTAGCGAAAAACGAAGAACGACCTTGGTGAGGGAGGTGGCAGCGTCTCTGGTGAGGGAGGAGACGACTCAACACTGTTGGAGATGTGTTGGTGAAAGGGCAAGGTCGTGGCTGTGGTGGAGGTGAACGACCTGTGAGGTAGGGAAGGGTGGGAGAGAAGGGGATAAAAAAGGGACGTGTTGGGGATGGGTAGTGGGGGGATATGGATGAGTGAGGAAGGGGGTGAGGGCATCCACGAACGGATGACGGCACTTGTAACGTTACAGCAATTTAAGTCTATCAACTTTCTCCATTCTTGTCTTCAACTTTCTTCGTTGGGCTCAATACTTTCTTTATTACTCTTGTATTATCAGTGATCGAGAGATAGAGAGAGAGAGATAGAGTTAGTTTAATGTATTATATAACCCATACCCATCCTGTGGGCGGTAGTCAAAAGATTAGAGGTACAGAATGGGTCCAGGGACTGTACCTCAACATTACAGAGGTACAGAATGGGTCCAGGGACTGTACCTCAACATCAGAGGTACAGAATGGGCCCAGGGACTGTACCTCAACATTACAGAGGTACAGAATGGGTCCAGGGACTGTACCTCAACATTAGAGGTACAGAATGGGTCCAGGGAATGTACCTCAACATTACAGAGGTACAGAATGGGTCCAGAGACTGTAGCTCAACATTACAGAGGTACAGAATGGGTCCAGGGACTGTACCTCAACATTACAGAGGTACAGAATGGGTCCAGGGACTGTACCTCAACATTACAGAGGTACAGAATGGGTCCAGGGACTGTACCTCAACATTACAGAGGTACAGAATGGGTCCAGAGACTGTAGCTCAACATTACAGAGGTACAGAATGGGTCCAGGGACTGTACCTCAACATTACAGAGGTACAGAATGGGTCCAGGGACTGTACCTCAACATTACAGAGGTACAGAATGGGTCCAGGGACTGTACCTCAACATTACAGAGGTACAGAATGGGTCACAAAGTTTGGATAGCTGAACAAGGTACAAAGGTAATGAACTCCAGGTAGATCTGGCCACAATTGTGACCAAGTTACAAAGAGAGAGAGAGAGAGAGAGAGAGAGAGAGAGAGAGAGAGGCATTCCCGTCTCACAGTTAACCTATCGTAAGTATCGTTGGGTAGAATACTGTGGATGATCCCACTGTGTATTCTGTAGAGTAGGATGGTTGGTAGACAGTAGCCATCCAGGGAGGTGCTACCCTCCTGTCTAACGAGTTTGTAGGATGGTTGGTAGACAGTAGCCATCCAGGGAGGTGCTACCCTCCTGTCTAACGAGTTTGTAGGATAGTTGGTAGACAGTAGCCATCCAGAGAGATGCTACCCTCCTGTCTAACGAGTTTGTAGGATGGTTGGTAGACAGTAGCCATCCAGGGAGGTGCTACCCTCCTGTCTAACGAGTTTGTAGGATGGTTGGTAGACAGTAGCCATCCAGGGAGGTGCTACCCTCCTGTCTAACGAGTTTGTAGGATGGTTGGTAGACAGTAGCCATCCAGGGAGGTGCTACCCTCCTGTCTAACGAGTTTGTAGGATAGTTGGTAGACAGTAGCCATCTAGAGAGATGCTACCCTCCTGTCTAACGAGTTTGTAGGATGGTTGGTAGACAGTAGCCATCCAGGGAGGTGCTACCCTCCTGTCTAACGAGTTTGTAGGATGGTTGGTAGACAGTAGCCATCCAGGGAGGTGCTACCCTCCTGTCTAACGAGTTTGTAGGATGGTTGGTAGACAGTAGCCATCCAGAGAGATGCTACCCTCCTGTCTAACGAGTTTGTAGGATGGTTGGTAGACAGTAGCCATCCAGGGAGGTGCTACCCTCCTGTCTAACGAGTTTGTAGGATGGTTGGTAGACAGTAGCCATCCAGGGAGGTGCTACCCTCCTGTCTAACGAGTTTGTAGGATGGTTGGTAGACAGTAGCCATCCAGGGAGGTGCTACCCTCCTGTCCAACGAGTTTGTAGGATGGTTGGTAGACAGTAGCCATCCAGGGAGGTGCTACCCTCCTGTCTAACGAGTTTGTAGGATGGTTGGTAGACAGTAGCCATCCAGGGAGGTGCTACCCTCCTGTCTAACGAGTTTGTAGGATGGTT
>NC_091384.1:2362625-2380125 GCF_038502225.1 Cherax quadricarinatus | reverse complement strand
GGCGGGGCCAGGAGCTTGGAATCGACCCCTGCAACCTCAACTAGGTGAGTACAACTAGGTGAGTACAACTAGGTGAGTACGTACACACAGGAAGGTAATTAGGATATGTGGTCAGACCAGGAGAGGTGTAAATCAGGTGGTCGTTGTAGCCATTACTGTTGTTATTCCCCTTTCTTCTTCTCTCTTCCCTCCTCCACCTTCTTCAGGTTCCACTCCATTTCCTCCTCCTCCTCCTCCTCCTCCTTCTCTTCTTCAGGTTCCACTCCATCTCCTCCTCCTCCTTCTCCTCTTCTTCAGGTTCCACTCCATCTCCTCCTCCTCCTTCTCCTCTTCTTCAGGTTCCACTCCATCTCCTCCTCCTCCTTCTCCTCTTCTTCAGGTTCCACTCCATCTCCTCCTCCTCCTTCTCCTCTTCTTCAGGTTCCACTCCATCTCCTCCTCCTCCTTCTCCTCTTCTTCAGGTTCCACTCCATCTCCTCCTCCTCCTTCTCCTCTTCTTCAGGTTCCACTCCATCTCCTCCTCCTCCTTCTCCTCTTCTTCAGGTTCCACTCCATCTCCTCCTCCTCCTTCTCCTCTTCTTCAGGTTCCACTCCATCTCCTCCTCCTCCTTCTCCTCTTCTTCAGGTTCCACTCCATCTCCTCCTCCTCCTTCTCCTCTTCTTCAGGTTCCACTCCATCTCCTCCTCCTCCTTCTCCTCTTCTTCAGGTTCCACTCCATCTCCTCCTCCTCCTTCTCCTCTTCTTCAGATTCCGCTCCATCTCCTCCTCCTCCTTCCTCTTCTTCAGGTTCCACTCCATCTCCTCCTTCTCCTCTTCTTCAGGTTCCACTCCATCTCCTCTCATGCGGTAGAGAACGTATATATACGTTTGGACCGTTTACGGGTTAAACGCCCTCTTCAGTAACTTCTAAACTACCTCATTCCTTGAACCCCTTCGCTCAGTGTAGAGCTTCGTCAGTTCTTACTAAAGTTCTGTACAGAGAGAACTTTGTTCCCTTAATATAAGCTGACAATCGAGTGGACCAGGGTTCGACTCCCAGGCTGGGCGAGGTGTAGAGACGGTGAGGGGTGAGGGGCACAAGTCTCCTGACACCTGCTGCCCCTGTTCACCTGACAGTCATTAGGAACCACCTGGGTGTTAGGTGATTGTTGTGGTTGGCATCTTGGGGAGAGAGAGAGAGAGAGAGAGAGAGAGAGAGAGAGAGAGAGAGAGAGAGAGAGAGAGAGAGAGAGAGAGAGAGAGAGAGAGAGAGAGAGAGAGAGAGAGAGAGACTTTGTGTGGTAACACATATGATCACCAAAGACGATTACTTTCTCTCGGCAGGTATGCGTAGGTGCCAGCCTCAGGTGCCAGCCTCAGGTGCCAGCCTCAGGTGCCAGCCTCAGGTATGTTCATTCTTATGAAAGGAAACAACACAGTAAAGATTACAGGCGTTCAGTGTCTGCATCTCAACTTGACACATATTACGCTGCTCGGTTCTCGTCTCTATTTTACGAAATAGACTCAGATGTTGGGAAATATACAGGAGAGGTTTGGAAAGTCGATCCTTTGTACCTAAGGACTTTGTACCTAAGGACTTCCTTACGAAGGCTGTTGGCACTGGGTTTGTACTCTATCTGGAGAAGTGTAGAATTAGGGGAGATATGGCTAAAGTGTAGAAATGGAAGACGGGAATAATGGGCACACATACACAGGAACTGTGAATCGACCCCTGTGACCATATATAGGTGAGTACATACAATATGATAGGGTTCTTGAAGCCGGAGGCGGGGCTAGGAGCTATGACACGACCCCTGCAACCACAAATAGGTGAGTACAAACACACACACACACACACACACACAGGGCAGGAGCTGTGTCTCGACCCCTTCAACCACAACTAGGTGAGTACAAACACACACACACACAGGGCAGGAGCTGTATCTCGACCCCTTCAACCACAACTAGGTGAGTACAAACACACACACACAGGGCAGGAGCTGTGTCTCGACCCCTTCAACCACAACTAGGTGAGTACAAACACACACACACAGGGCAGGAGCTGTGTCTCGACCCCTTCAACCACAACTAGGTGAGTACAAACACACACACACACAGGGCAGGAGCTGTATCTCGACCCCTTCAACCACAACTAGGTGAGTACAAACACACACACACAGGGCAGGAGCTGTGTCTCGACCCCTTCAACCACAACTAGGTGAGTACAAACACACACACACACACAGGGCAGGAGCTGTGTCTCGACCCCTTCAACCACAACTAGGTGAGTACAAACACACACACACACACAGGGCAGGAGCTGTGTCTCGACCCCTTCAACCACAAATAGGTGAGTACAAACACACACACACACACGGGGCAGGAGCTGTGCCTCGACCCCTTCAACCACAACTAGGTGAGTACACACAAAATCGACACTACGTACCTCTTTATTCTCCCAATTACTACAGTTCCTCCTCCCTCCCCACGGTTCCCTACCACCTTCTTCCAAACCTCCCTCCCATCAGACCCTTTCCACCTCTTCCATCCCGATCCCTCCCTCCCACTGGTGGTCACACAGTCCCTGTAAACAAACTTTTCCACCATACCTCGCTGGTGAGTTGTAAACACATTTACTGTAAGTGAAAGACACTCATACTTCGTGACCCACTGAGGTAGGTGGAACACCTGCCTCAGTGTGTGTCTACCTGCAGCTGTGTGAGGTAGACCACTGATATTCTACCTTTAACAGAAGAACACACAATACCTTGGCTACAACAGTTCACAACTAACACACAATACCCTGGCTACAACAATTCACAACTAACACACAATACCTTGGCTACAACAATTCACAACTAACACACAATACCCTGGCTACAACAATTCACAACTAACACACAATACCCTGGCTACAACAATTCACAACTAACACACAATACCCTGGCTACAACAATTCACAACTAACACACAATACCCTGGCTACAACAATTCACAACTAACACACAATACCCTGGCTACAACAATTCACAACTAACACACAATACCCTGGCTACAACAATTCACAACTAACACACAATACCTTGGCTACAACAATTCACAACTAACACACAATACCCTGGCTACAACAATTCACAACTAACACACAATACCCTGGCTACAACAATTCACAACTAACACACAATACCCTGGCTACAACAATTCACAACTAACACACAATACCTTGGCTACAACAATTCACAACTAACACACAATACCCTGGCTACAACAATTCACAACTAACACACAATACCCTGGCTACAACAATTCACAACTAACACACAATACCCTGGCTACAACAATTCACAACTAACACACAATACCTTGGCTACAACAATTCACAACTAACACACAATACCCTGGCTACAACAATTCACAACTAACACACAATACCTTGGCTACAACAATTCACAACTAACACACAATACCCTGGCTGTAACAATTCACAACTAATACACAATACCCTGGCTACAACAATTCACAACTAACACACAATACCCTGGCTACAACAATTCACAACTAACACACAATACCCTGGCTACAACAATTCACAACTAACACACAATACCCTGGCTACAACAATTCACAACTAACACACAATACACTGGCTACAACAATTCACAACTAACACACAATACACTGGCTACAACAATTCACAACTAACACACAATACCTTGGCTACAACAATTCACAACTAACACACAATACTCTGGCTACAACAATTCACAACTAACACACAATACTCTGGCTACAACAATTCACAACTAACACACAATACTCTGGCTACAACAATTCACAACTAACACACAATACCCTGGCTACAACAATTCACAACTAACACAATACCCTGGCTACAACAATTCACAACTAACACACAATACCCTGGCTACAACAATTCACAACTAACACACAATACCCCGGCTACAACAATTCACAACTAACACACAATACCCTGGCTACAATTCACAACTAACACACAATACCCTGGCTACAACAATTCACAACTAACACACAATACCCTGGCTACAACAATTCACAACTAACACACAATACCTTGGCTACAACAATTCACAACTAACACACAATACTCTGGCTACAACAATTCACAACTAACACACAATACTCTGGCTACAACAATTCACAACTTACACACAATACTCCGGCTACAACAATTCACAACTAACACACAATGCCCTGGCTACAACAATTCACAACTAACACACAATGCCCTGGCTACAACAATTCACAACTAACACACAATGCCCTGGCTACAACAATTCACAACTAACACACAATACCCTGGCTACAACAATTCACAACTAACACACAATACCCTGGCTACAACAATTCACAACTAACACACAATACCCTGGCTACAACAATTCATAACTAACACACAATACCCTGGCTACAACAATTCACAACTAACACACAATACCCTGGCTACAACAATTCACAACTAACACACAATACCCTGGCTACAACAATTCACAACTAACACACAATACCCTGGCTACAACAATTCACAACTAACACACAATACCCTGGCTACAACAATTCACAACTAACACACAATACCCTGGCTACAACAATTCACAACTAACACACAATACCCTGGCTACAACAATTCACAACTAACACACAATACCCTGGCTACAACAATTCACAACTTACTGGTCCTTGGTTTCCATTGTGGTCCTTGTATTTCCATTGAGGTCCTTGTATTTCCATTGAGGTCCTTGTATTTCCACTGAGGTCCTTGTATTTCCATTGAGGTCCTTGTATTTCCATTGAGGTCCTTGTATTTCCATTGAGGTCCTTGTATTTCCACTGAGGTCCTTGTATTTCCATTGAGGTCCTTGTATTTCCATTGAGGTCCTTGTATTTCCATTGAGGTCCTTGTATTTCCATTGAGGTCCTTGTATTTCCATTGAGGGTCCTTGTATTTCCATTGAGGGTCCTTGGTTTCCATTGTGGTCCTTGTATTACCATCGTGACCCTACGTTTGTAGCCACCAACAGGCATTTACTGTTAATACCGAGAGGCATATATATATATGTGTATATACTGTGGCTTCGAGGTGCTCCTTCTGGCGAGTTAAATACCTGAGGTTCACCTGTTCGGAAGTTTTCACACCTGTCTACTGTTTGTATTCCGTCTTGAGTCAGTGGAGCGGCTCTGAACGTTGTTATGCTGGTCTGTTGTGCTGTGCCGTTATACTGCTGTTATGCTACGCTGTTGTACTGTTCTGTTATCCTGCGCCGTATTGTTGCTGTTAGGCTGTTCTGTTATGCTACGCCGTTATGCCATTCTGTTATGCTGTGTCTATACTGTTGTGCTATGCTGTGTCTATACTATTCTGTTATGCTGTACTGTTAGGCTGCGTCTATACCGTTATGCTGTGCTATTATGTTCTCTTGCGCTGCAGCATTACACTACGCTGTTACTCTCTTCTTTCATGCTGTGCAACACAACTTCGCAAAGGCACTAAACCCGTATGGCGCCTTCTGCCCCGGTCTGTGATCAAACAGACTATTTATCCCCACACTCCAGTAGAAAGTTAGATTCTTATGACTGTCCCAGTGGCCTAGTAACACTGGTGGCCCATCCCTCTGGGCCACCAGCCAGGGGGGCCCCCTGGGCCACCAGCCGGGGCCCCCTGGCCCACCAGCAGTAGTTACCAAGACCACAGTAACAACCCCAGTTACTTCTGTGGTCTGGGACCCAACCCACGGCCACACCGGATGTGACCCCCGGGTTTCGACACTTTCTCACATATCCGGATGCGCTAAGGTCTTTTACCCCCTCAATTCGGTCTCAGACCGGGTTTGATGACCATGGACAATCAGCCTGTTGGCGTCAGCTTAATTAGGTATTTTTTTGAGGAACTGAAATATTTTCCCTCAGTTTGTGGTATTTTTAATCCCGTTTTCTCTAGTTTTTATCAGGAGGAACTAACGTACATTTGCATTAATTATTAAGACAGAAATCTGTATTGTTCACGACAGGGCTGGTAAAATGATCATGGGTACTGTGTGAACGATACCATGGGCACTACCTAGGGCAGAGGCTTGGGTAGTAGGTAAAGGCAAGTAGCCAGGGAAGTAGCAAAGGGGGTGCCCAGGGTATTAGCCAAATGAATAGTCAGGGCACTGTGTACTCAGTAGTCAAAACACTTCAGGACAAACCCAGAGGGTTAGTAACCCAAGAAAGCCAGGCAGTGTAGATTATAACCATTGTGGTCCTTTGGTCCTCCTCCTCAGGATGCTACCCGGAAGTGTCTACCAGTGTGCCTTCTTACTGCTAAGTGTACAGGTACACATAGTTACTTATTTCCATTGTGAAATCAGGGCATTAAAAAGACCCAGGAAATCGTCTCCTAACACGAGTCTAAATCAGATAATGCACAATACAGTGTTGTGTTAAATATAGGAGGTGCTTGTTAAGTGATCTTGCTGAGATGGTTAATGTTACCTGGAGGTTACCTGGAGGTTATTCCGGGGATCAACGCCCCCGCGGCCCTGTCCATGTGGCATAAAGTTTATCTGGAGTATGTTTCGGGGGTCAACTGTAGTCGGCCTACTGGCCCATACTATGCAGGTCTTCTCAAACCCGCTAACAGAAATGTTTGCCCAACCCATTGTCAATGTTGCCCAAGGAATAAACTTTAATAGGCCTATTAACTCATTGTGGATCATTATGGTATAGATAATACTCTTGTGGGTCTCTTAAAGCCCATCTAATTGCACCTGCTCGTAACCCAGGAGTTGTGATTCAACCCCCTGCAACCACATATAGGCGAGTACATGACCCAGACCTTTCCCAGACTCGCTCCTCCGTCCCCAAGATCAGATAATGCGTCATTACTGGAAACTAATTTAAGAAAGATTTCTCATAAAATGTATATTGCATTAAGTATTTATAAGTATCGGGTAGATTTTACTTGGCTACACCGGGATGTAACCCACAGTAATATGCTAGCACCAAGGTACCTATTTACTGCTAGGTAGCGACGAGTAACAGGTGAAAGCCTCCACTCACCCCGGAATCAAACCTGGGCTCCTCGGTTGCAACCCAAAGGCGATAACATAATTCCAAAAAAAAACATTAAGTAACGGGCCAGAAGTAGCAACGAACTGGTTGACCAAGTAAGCACCAGACGAGCCTGGGCCATGGCCGGGCTCCGGGAGCAGAAACACTCTGGGAACTCATCAAAGAGAAGTAAGAGGGCTGTGTTTGGTGTGATGTTCAGTGTGTTTGAGGTGAGTGTTGACACAGCAGCCGGGAAGGCAAGCAGGTGGAAGGTGACGGTGGCAATCTGTTAGTCAACGCTCAGATGACGGGGAAAAGACACAATCATTGCATAGATTAAGGTATGGAATGGGGGAAACGTTTGGCTACGAGTGGCATATGTGCAACAGTTAGGTACCTTTATCCGAAACGTTTCGCCTACACAGTAGGCTTCTTTAGTCGAGTAGAGAAGCAGTCTATGAAGCGAAAGTCTCCAGGCTAAGGGACTGACCATCTCAAAATTACGTCATAAAGGGTGACGGACCGATGACATCGTCATCACATCTTTAATTCTTCCGCTTTATCCGTGTGTTCATTTGTACACACGTGCTAGCACTTACAACGTGTAGCTGCTTACTACAGTAAATTCAACTCGGGTGACGCCAGTTAAGGTTATTTAGGTACGGGTACATAAGTCCAATTATGATAAATTAGACACATGTGCAACTCTTGGGTATCTTTATTAAGGAAACGTTTCGCCACACAGTGGCTTCATCAGTCCATACAAAGGATAAACTTGAAGAACAGGAGGAGAATGAGGTAATCAGTCCCTCAACCTTGAGTCGATGTGGTCAGTCCATCAATCTTGAATAGAATACGGCATATGAGCGGAGAAGCAGCTTATAAACCGTGGGCAGGAGAGGTGCAGCAGTCGTAGGTGGTGTCACATTTGCCCAATGTGGAAGTAGGTCGTGCCCAAGGATTAGGCAAGTGAAGAATTCCCAAGTATTAAGATCCCAAGAAGTTGCAGTGTCTGACAGGTTTGTAGATGAATGGTTCAGAGAACCGACACGTTGATAAATTAGACACATGTGCACATGTGTCTAATTTATCAACGTGTCGGTTCTGTGAACCATTCATCTACAAGTCCAATTATCATACAAGGGCCGGACAAGACATGGACACCTACTGACTGAACCGTTAATCTGTCGAATGAATAATCACGATGTGTAACAGGTCCCTCTTTGGGCTGTCTTCCAGGACGATAATACACCAATTCACATCGCTAGAGTTGTTTACAATTGGTATCTAAATATCTAAATATTATCGAGCATCTGTGAGGTCAATTGGAACAGCAATTCGGGAACCGATTCCCTCCACCGTCGTCTCTGGGATAGTTAAAAACAGGCTGAGGAATGGCTTAAAATTTTTGCTGGATACTGTTCAAATGCTATGTGAATCAATTTTTAGACGAGTTTGTGCTGTTTTAGCTGCAGATGGAGGACCAACGCGATCCTGAAAATAATAATAGGACAAGATGTTTATAATATATTGTCCAACCCGTGTATTAACACATGTAAATTATCCAGGGTAACCCAAAAAGTCAGTGGCTTATTTCCATTGTGGTCCTTGTATATCCACTGTGGTCCTTGTATATCCACTGTGGTCCTTGTATATCCACTGTGGTCCTTGTATATCCACTGTGGTCCTTGTATATCCACTGTGGTCCTTGTATATCCACTGTGGTCCTTGTATATCCACTGTGGTCCTTGTATATCCACTGTGGTCCTTGTATATCCACTGTGGTCCTTGTACAGTCAATTGGAGGTCATTGCATTTCCCTCACACGCGACATTTCGGTCCTGAACCGTCAAGTCAAAATATTTCGGGACCTGATAATGTTCCAGGAGGGACCGAGGCGTTTTGAGTTGCTTTCCAAGATTTCCACACCTTACTTACGAAGATAGTAGATGTTTAGCACTGTTGACATGCAGCCTTAATGATCCTCGTGTAGTAGACAGGCTTCAAACCTTCTCACACATGGGGAAACTACCCAAATGGGTGTGCTCACGGGGTTGAACTCTAACCTCCGACCCTGACCCTAACCTTCAGTCGACTAACCCACTTACACCCAGCACACTGGGCTATACACCCACCCAGTGTATATTTTCTCTCAGTATGTATATACACATTACTCAGTGTGTATATTCCTTTCTCAGTATGTCTAGGTATATACACTTTACACTCGGTACGTAATACTAATAATCTTATATTTTCGTTGTGTTGCTGGTATAAGAGGCAGTTGTTTTGGGGGTCGACGCCCCCTTGACCCTGCTTTGTGTTGAGACTGCAGTTGTTTAGCAAGCGCCTCGTTGTGTTTTGTGTTGTGTTACCTGGAGGTTATTCCGGGGATCAACGCCCCCGCGGCCCGGTCCATGACCAGGCCTCCCGATGGATCAGGGCCTGATCAACTAGGCTGTTACTGCTGGCCGCACGCAGTCCAACGTACGAGCCACAGCCCGGCTGATCCGGCACTGACTTTAGGTATCTGTCCAGCTCTCTCTTGAAGGCAGCCAGGGGTTTATTGGCAATTCCCCTAATGCTTTATGGGAGGCTGTTGAACAGTCTTGGGCCCCGGACACTTATGGTGTTTTCCCTTAGTGTACCAATGGCGCCCCTACTTTTTATTGGGGGCATTTTGCATCGCCTGCCCAGTCTTTTACTTTCGCAGGGAGTGATTTCTGTGTGCAGATTTGGGACCATTCCTTCCAGGATTTTCCAAGTGTAGATTATGATATATCTCTCCCTCCTGCGTTCCAGGGAGTACAAGTCAAGTGCTTCCAAGCGTTCCGTGTTGTTTACCTGGAGTTTACCTGGAGAGAGTTCCGGGGGTCAACGCCCCCGCGGCCCGGTCTGTGACCAGGCTTCCTGTTGTGTTGTGTAACTTTGTGTTCGTGTGTCTGGGTCGTTGTGCACAGCGCTGATTCAACCTCAATAATGTAGGTAGATGGAAAGACAGTGTTGGTTTTAAGGTGTGTGTTGCATATGTGTTGCGCCCCTGTGTTGCGCTTGTTGCAAACTCTTCATGGGCAGGTAATTAGGCTGCGGTGTTGGATAATGACAGGTGTGTGGGGTAGTGAAGTATAATAATCGTGAGAGATGTCCCGAGGGAGAGATGAGAGAGAGAGAGAGAGAGAGAGAGAGAGAGAGAGAGAGAGAGAGAGAGAGAGAGAGAGAGAGAGAGAGAGAGAGAGAGAGATTAACGAGTAACGAAGCAAGATAGACGTATTGGAAGTTCTGGGAACACACAACAGGTCCTACCTGGAGGGTGTCTCGGGGGTCAGCGCCCCCGCGACTCGGTCCATGACAAAGCCTCGTGGTGGATCAGGGTCTGATCAACCAGGCTGTTACTGCTGGCCGCACGTAAACCAACGTAGGAACCACAGCCCGGCTGGTCAGGTACTGTCTTTGTGTGTCTGTTCAGTTCCCTCTTGATGACAGCCAGGGGTCTTGAAGACAGCCAGGGGTCTTGAAGACAGCCAGGGGTCTTGAAGACAGCCAGGGGTCTTGAAGACAGCCAGGGGTCTTGATGACAATCGGGGGTCTTGATGACAGTCGGGGGTCTTGAAGACAGCCACGGATCTTGAAGACAGCCAGGGGTCTATTGGTAATTCCCCTTATGTATGCTGGGAGGCAGTTAAACAGTCTTGGGCCCCTGACACTTATTGTGTTGTCTCTTAGTGTACTCGTGGCTCCCCTATTTTTCATTGTGGGGAATGTTGCACCTCCTGCCCGGTCTTTTGCTTTCGTAAGGACTGATTTCCTTGTGAAGATTAGGGACTAGTCCCTCTAGGATTTTCCAGGTGTAAATTATGAAGTATCTTTTTCGCCTGCATTCCAGGGAGTACAGGTCAAGGAACTTCAACTGTTCCCAGTAACCGAGGTGTTTTATTATACTTGTATATGCAGTGAAAGCTCTCTGTATATTCTCCAGGTCTGCAGTTTTACCTGACTTGAAAGGGGCTGTTTGTTCAGAACAATATTCCAGCCTAGAGAGAACAAACTAGCTTGGAACCCCTTGTTTTGAAGGTTCTAGTTATTCATCCTAGCATTTTCCTAGCAGATGTGATAGTGTTGTGATATTTGATGGCAGTCCTTGGGGTAGCCCTAGGGTAGCCCTGGGGTATCAGTGCTGACGAGTCAGGGCCCCACTTCTTATTCAAGAAGGGTTTGTACCGCTCTGTTTACCCAGGAGCGAAGGGTCGGTGACCTTACTGGGACAAAACTGTACTGGTGGACCAGTACCGGTACAGGTACTGCCAGGTGATAATAATAATCTTTATTTCTACCAGCCCATGATACAACTTATACAGACCATAGCTGACACCTATGACATACTATATAGAAAGTTCCTGGTTATGTCTCCAGGATGCCACCCACACCAGTCTGCTAACACCCAGGTACCTATTTACTGCTAGGTGAACAAGGATAGCAGGTGTCTTAAACACGCTCCAATGTTTTCACCCGTACCGGGGATCGAACCACAGACCTCAATGTGTGAGCTGAGTGCGCTACCAACCCAGCTCCGGGACAGGGAGAGAATGGACCTACTAGCTACTAGATCCAGGAGCTGTGAATCGACCCCTGCACCCGCAAAATAGGTAACTACACCCTTCTGCACCCACGCCTATGCTGTATATGGGTCACAGGACCCACAGGAACGTGGGAGGAATAACGAGAAGCAGGAAATGTCTCTCCCACGATACTCTTGACAGCACAAACAATCAGACTTGATCAACATAACAAGCTTTGAACGACACGACGTTTCGCTCTTTGTACATCTTTATCAAGTAGAAACCTTTGTTATTTATACTATTCTGGGTAAGTCACACTACCCACACTACCCACACCCACGATAGGCCTATCGCTCTGCCTATTTCTTTACAGAATTTCAATTTTTCATTGCGACTTCTTGCATATATCATAAAAGAATTAGCGTAAGTATAAATAATGCAACGGTAGGGGCGTTGAGGCGAGAAATACAATGAACGGAAATACACCGGTGGAATAACAGAGGTAAACAGTAAGACTTGTGTCTAGTGACGATGGTGTTGGGTGTAAGGGTTGGTGGTGGGTGTAAGGGTTGGTGGTGGGTGTAAGGGTTGGTGGTTGGTGTAAGGGTTGGTGGTGGGTGTAAGGGTTGGTGTTGGGTGTAAGGGTTGGTGGTGGGTGTAAGGGTTGGTGGTTGGTGTAAGGGTTGGTGTTTGGTGTAAGGGTTGGTGTTGGGTGTAAGGGATGGTGGTGGGTGTAAGGGTTGGTGGTTGGTGTAAGGGTTGGTGTTTGGTGTAAGGGTTGGTGTTGGGTGTAAGGGTTGGTGTTGGGTGTAAGGGATGGTGGTGGGTGTAAGGGTTGGTGGTTGGTGTAAGGGTTGGTGGTTGGTGTAAGGGTTGGTGGTTGGTGTAAGGGTTGGTGGTGGGTGTAAGGGTTGGTGGTTGGTGTAAGGGTTGGTGGTTGGTGTAAGGGTTGGTGGTTGGTGTAAGGGTTGGTGTTGGGTGTAAGGGTTGGTGGTGGGTGTAAGGGTTGGTGGTTGGTGTAAGGGTTGGTGTTGGGTGTAAGGGTTGGTGGTGGGTGTAAGGGTTGGTGGTTGGTGTAAGGGTTGGTGGTGGGTGTAAGGGTTGGTGGTTGGTGTAAGGGTTGGTGTTGGGTGTAAGGGTTGGTGGTGGGTGTAAGGGTTGGTGGTGGGTGTAAGGGTTGGTGTTGGGTGTAAGGGTTGGTGGTGGGTGTAAGGGTTGGTGGTGGGTGTAAGGGTTGGTGGTGGGTGTAAGGGTTGGTGGTGGGTGTAAGGGTTGGTGGTGGGTGTAAGGGTTGGTGGTGGGTGTAAGGGTTGGTGGTTGGTGTAAGGGTTGGTGGTGGGTGTAAGGGTTGGTGGTGGGTGTAAGGGTTGGTGGTGGGTGTAAGGGTTGGTGGTTGGTGTAAGGGTTGGTGTTGGGTGTAAGGGTTGGTGGTGGGTGTAAGGGTTGGTGGTGGGTGTAAGGGTTGGTGTTGGGTGTAAGGGTTGGTGGTGGGTGTAAGGGTTGGTGGTTGGTGTAAGGGTTGGTGTTGGGTGTAAGGGTTGGTGGTGGGTGTAAGGGATGGTGGTTGGTGTAAGGGTTGGTGGTTGGTGTAAGGGTTGGTGGTTGGTGTAAGGGTTGGTGGTTGGTGTAAGGGATGGTGGTTGGTGTAAGGGTTGGTGGTTGGTGTAAGGGATGGTGGTTGGTGTAAGGGTTGGTGGTTGGTGTAAGGGTTGGTGGTTGGTGTAAGGGTTGGTGTTGGGTGTAAGGGATGGTGGTGGGTGTAAGGGTTAGTGGTGGGTGTAAGGGTTGGTGGTTGGTGTAAGGGTTGGTGGTGGGTGTAAGGGATGGTGGTTGGTGTAAGGGTTGGTGTTGGGTGTAAGGGATGGTGGTGGGTGTAAGGGTTGGTGGTTGGTGTAAGGGTTGGTGGTGGGTGTAAGTGTTGGTGGTTGGTGTAAGGGTTGGTGGTGGGTGTAAGGGTTGGTGGTTGGTGTAAGGGTTGGTGGTGGGTGTAAGGGTTGGTGGTGGGTGTAAGGGTTGGTGGTGGGTGTAAGGGTTGGTGTTGGGTGTAAGGGATGGTGGTGGGTGTAAGGGTTGGTGGTGGGTGTAAGGGTTGGTGTTGGGTGTAAGGGTTGGTGGTGGGTGTAAGGGTTGGTGTTGGGTGTAAGGGTTGGTGTTGGGTGTAAGGGTTGGTGGTGGGTGTAAGGGTTGGTGGTGGGTGTAAGGGTTGGTGGTTGGTGTAAGGGTTGGTGGTGGGTGTAAGGGTTGGTGGTTGGTGTAAGGGTTGGTGGTGGGTGTAAGGGTTGGTGGTGGGTGTAAGGGTTGGTGGTTGGTGTAAGGGTTGGTGGTGGGTGTAAGGGTTGGTGGTTGGTGTAAGGGTTGGTGGTGGGTGTAAGGGTTGGTGGTTGGTGTAAGGGTTGGTGGTTGGTGTAAGGGATGGTGGTGGGTGTAAGGGATGGTGGTGGGTGTAAGGGTTGATGGTGGGTGTAAGGGATGGTGTTGGGTGTAAGGGTTGATGGTGGGTGTAAGGGTTGGTGGTGGGTGTAAGGGATGGTGTTGGGTGTAAGGGTTGGTGGTGGGTGTAAGGGATGGTGGTGGGTGTAAGGGTTGATGGTGGGTGTAAGGGATGGTGTTGGGTGTAAGGGTTGATGGTGGGTGTAAGGGATGGTGGTGGGTGTAAGGGTTGATGGTGGGTGTAAGGGATGGTGTTGGGTGTAAGGGTTGGTGGTGGGTGTAAGGGTTAGTGATTACAGATATTAGCATCTCTGGAGGCGCTGACAGTAGTGGTAGTAATCTGCGAACACCGCTGTAAGTACGTATCGCCTACACAGTAGACTTCTTCAGTCGAGTACAGAGGAGGCAGTAGACGATGTCACAGTCCCTCACTCTTGAAGATGTAGGTATGAGGTGGTCAGTCCCGTAGCTTTGATGGAAGGTGCTCAGAAGGGGGACTGATCACCTTCAACTATGACTAAGGGACTGATCACCCTTTCATAATTGCTTTTGCATTACCTGGAGTTTACCTGGAGAGAGTTCCGGGGGTCAACGCCCCCGCGGCCCGGGTAGTGAACATGACCCAGGGGGCTAGCAGACTCCCTCTCTTAGTGAACATGACCCAGGGGGCTAGCAGACTCCCTCTCTTAGTGAACATGACCCAGGGGGCTAGCAGACTCCCTCTCTTAGTGAACATGACCCAGGGGGCTAGCAGACTCCCTCTCTTAGTGAACATGACCCAGGGGGCTAGCAGACTCTCTCTCTTGGTGAACATGACCCAGGGGGCTAGCAGACTCTCTCTCTTGGTGAACATGACCCAGGGGGCTAGCAGACTCCCTCTCTTAGTGAACATGACCCAGGGGGCTAGCAGACTCCCTCTCTTAGTGAACATGACCCAGGGGGCTAACACACCCCAATGACTCGCAAAAGTATTTCTGACACTATCAGTCCCTCAAACCTGCCTCACTTGTACTGGATGAACCAGCAGTGACCTGCCTTGTGGGAGAACTGGCAGTGACCTACTGACCACCAGGGGCCGTCTGCCTCTCTGGGAAGACAGGAATCCTGCCGTGACCTTTCCTGGAGGTGGGGTGACCAGCGGACAACCAGAGAAGCGATGGCGTACCGTTAGTCGGGATGAGGTCAGACGCTTTGGTAGTTGTGTCTTGCATTCTAGGACACAGCTGCTAGCTAAACCCCTCTCCCACCCCAGGAGACACCCCACCCCAGGAGACACCCATCCCAGGAGACACCCATCCCAGGAGACACCCATCCCAGGAGACACCCATCCCAGGAGACACCCATCCCAGGAGACACCCATCCCAGGAGACACCCATCCCAGGAGACACCCATCCCAGGAGACACCCATCCCAGGAGACACCCATCCCAGGAGACACCCATCCCAGGAGACACCCATCCCAGGAGACACCCATCCCAGGAGACACCCATCCCAGGAGACACCCATCC
This sequence comes from Cherax quadricarinatus, assembly GCF_038502225.1. Classification (NCBI taxonomy): domain Eukaryota; kingdom Metazoa; phylum Arthropoda; class Malacostraca; order Decapoda; family Parastacidae; genus Cherax; species Cherax quadricarinatus. The sequence goes on along the minus strand of NC_091384.1, from coordinate 2,364,585 downwards.
CAGGAGACACCCATCCCAGGAGACACCCATCCCAGGAGACACCCACCCCAGGAGACACCCATCCCAGGAGACACCCATCCCAGGAGACACTCATCCCAGGAGACACCCACCCCAGGAGACACCCACCCCAGGAGACACCCACCCCAGGAGACACCCATCCCAGGAGACACCCATCCCAGGAGACACCCATCCCAGGAGACACCCATCCCAGGAGACACCCATCCCAGGAGACACCCATCCCAGGAGACACCCACCCCAGGAGACACCCACCCCCGGAGACACCCATCCCAGGAGACACCCATCCCAGGAGACACCCACCCTAGGAGACACCCATCCCAGGAGACTCCCATCCCAGGATACACCCACCCCAGCAGACACCCACCCCAGCAGACACCCACCCCAGCAGACACCCACCCCAGCAGACACCCACCCCAGCAGACACCCACCCCAGCAGACACCCACCCCAGCAGACACCCATCCCAGGAGACACCCATCCCAGGAGACACCCACCCCAGGAAACACCCACCCCAGGAGACACCCACCCCAGGAGACACCCACCCCAGCAGACACCCACCCCAGCGACACCCACCCCAGCAGACACCCACCCCAGCAGACACCCACCCCAGCAGACACCCACCCCAGCAGACACCCACCCCAGCAGACACCCACCCCAGCAGACACCCACCCCAGCAGACACCCACCCCAGCAGACACCCACCCCAGCAGACACCCATTCACGTCGTTCCATCATTAAGTTCCCCGTCTTGCTTCCCTCTTTTCTGGTACTGCTCCTTCCCGGTCTTTGTCTCCGGAGAGTGGGGAAGGAGCCTTCTGCTTTACTATCCTCTCCTCAGACAAGTAGATGGTACACGATAGTCCTTAATCTAGGGAGATAGCTCCTAGCAGATATCCTCGGTGGGGGCTACCAAGTCCTCAGTCATCTGTTTCTCCCATATACTCCTCTTTGACTCCTGTCTCCCCGTCCTCTTAGAGAGACGGGAAGACAGAGAGACAGGGAGACAGCGAGACAGGGAGACAGAGACAGTGAGACAGATAGGGAGACAGGGAGACAGAGACAGTGAGACAGATAGGGAGACAGAGAGACAGGGAGACAGACAGGGAGACAGGGAGACAGCGAGACAGACAGGGAGACAGAGAGACAGGGAGACAGAGAGACAGGGAGACAGAGACAGAGAAACAGGGAGACAGACAGGGAGACAGACAGGGAGACAGAGACAGACAGAGAGACAGGGAGACAGAGAGACAGACAGAGAGACAGACAGAGAGACAGGGAGACAGAGAGACAGACAGGGAGACAGAGACAGAAAGACAGGGAGACAGGGAGACAGAGAGACAGACAGAGAGACAGGGAGACAGAGAGACAGGGAGACAGAGAGACAGGGAGACAGACAGAGAGACAGAGATACAGGGAGACAGACAGCGAGACAGAGAGACAGGGAGACAGAGGCAGGGAGACAGGGAGACAGAGAGACAGGGAGACAGAGACAGACAGAGATACAGGGAGGCAGGGAGACAGAGAGACAGGGAGACAGAGAGACAGACAGGGAGACAGGGAGACAGAGAGACAGACAGGGAGACAGGGAGACAGAGAGACAGACAGGGAGACAGGGAGACAGAGACAGACAGGGAGACAGAGAGACGGGGAGACAGACAGACAGGGAGACAGACAGGGAGACAGAGAGACAGACAGGGAGACAGAGACAGAGACAGGGAGACAGACAGGGAGACAGAGAGACAGACAGGGAGACAGAGACAGGGAGACAGAGAGACGTGTGTTACATAAGAACAGAGACGTACAGAGATTCTCACGACCCAATTCATGGAGTTGAGTCTTACCTCAGTCTTATATAATCACTGTCAATCACGAGCTCAGTCCATCCATCTGTCAATCACGAGCTCAGTCCATCTATCTGTCAATCACGAGCTCAGTCCACCCATCT
>NC_091384.1:2307625-2357625 GCF_038502225.1 Cherax quadricarinatus | reverse complement strand
TGCTTCAATTGGGATCCTTGGCTTCCATTGGGGCTCTTGGCTTCCATTGGGATCCTTGGCTTCCATTAGGGCTCTTGGCTTCCAATGGGATCCTTGACTTCCATTGGGATCATTGGCTTCCATTGATATCCTTGACTTCCATTGGGATCTTTGGCTTCCATTGGGGTCCTTGTATTACCATTGGGATCCTTGACTTCCATTGAGATCCTTGGCTTCCATTGGGTCCTTGGCTTCCATTGGGATCCTTGGCTTCCATTGGGGTCCGTGGCTTCCATTGGGATTCTTGCTTCCACTGGGATCCTTGGCTTCCATTGGGATCCTTGGCTTCCACTGGGATCCTTGACTTCAATTGGGATCCTTGACTTCCATTGGGATCCTTGGCTTCCATTGGGATCCTTGGCTTCCATTGGGATCTTTGGCTTCCATTGGGATCCTTGGCTTCCATTGGGATCCTTGGCTTCCATTGGGATCCTTGGCTTCCATTGGGATCCTTGGCTTCCATTGGGGTTCTTGGCTTCCATTGGGGTTCTTGGCTTCCATTGGGGTTCTTGGCTTCCACTGGGGTCCTTGGCTTCCATTGGGGTTATTGGCTTCCATTGGGATCCTTGGCTTCCATTGGGGTCCTTGGCTTCCATTGGGATTCTTGCTTCCATTGGGATCCTTGGCTTCCATTGGGGCTCTTGGCTTCCATTGGGATCCTTGGCTTCCATTGGGGCTCTTGGCTTCCATTGGGGCTCTTGGCTTCCATTGGGATCCTTGACTTCCATTGGAATCCTTGGCTTCCATTGGGATCCATGACTTCCATTGGGGCTCTTGGCTTCCATTGGGATCCATGACTTCCATTGGGGCTCTTGGCTTCCATTGGGATCCTTGACTTCTATTGTGATCCTTGGCTTCCATTGGGATCCTTGGCTTCCATTGGGATCCTTGGCTTCCATTGGGATCCTTGACTTCCATTGGGATCCTTGACTTCCATTGGGATCCTTGGCTTCCATTGGAGTCCTTGGCTTCCATTAGGATCCTTCTATTACCATTGGGATCCTTGTATTACCATTGGGATCCTTGTATTACCATTGGGATCCTTGTATTATCATTGGGATCCTTGTATTACCATTGGGATCCTTGTATTACCATTGGGATCCTTGTATTACCATTGGGATCCTTGTATTGCCATTGGGATCCTTGTATTACCATTGGGATCCTTGTATTACCATTGGGATCCTTGTATTACCATTGGGATCCTTGTATTACCAATGGGATCCTTGTATTACCATTGGGATACTTGTATTACCATTGGGATCCTTGTATTACCATTGGGCTCCTTGTATTACCATTGGGATCCTTGTATTACCATTGGGATCCTTGTATTACCATTGGGATCCTTGTATTACCATTGGGATCCTTATATTACCATTGGGATCCTTGTATTACCATTGGGATCCTTGTATTACTATTGGGATCCTTGTATTACCATTGGGATCCTTGTATTATCATTGGGATCCTTGTATTACCAATGGGATCCTTGTATTACCATTGGGATCCTTGTATTACCATTGGGATCCTTGTATTACCATTGGGATCCTTGTATTACCATTGGGATCCTTGTATTACCATTGGGATCCTTGTGTTACCATTGGGATCCTTGTATTACCATTGGGATCCTTGTATTACCATTGGGATCCTTGTATTACCATTGGGATCCTTGTATTACCAATGGGATCCTTGTATTACCATTGGGATCCTTGTATTACCATTGGGATCCTTGTATTACCATTGGGATCCTTGTGTTACCATTGGGATCCTTGTGTTACCATTGGAATCCTTGTATTACCATTGGGATCCTTGTATTACCAATGGGATCCTTGTATTACCATTGGGATCCTTGTATTACCATTGGGATCCTTGTATTACCATTGGGATCCTTGTATTACCATTGGGATCCTTGTATTACCATTGTGATCCTTGTATTACCATTGGGATCCTTGTGTTACCATTGGGATACTTGTATTACCATTGGGATCCTTGTATTACCATTGGGATCCTTGTATTACCATTGGGATCCTTGTATTACCATTGGGATCCTTGTATTACCATTGGGATCCTTGTATTACTATTGGGATCCTTGTATTACTATTGGGATCCTTGGCTTCCATTGATGTGTTATTGCAACACGAGAGGCCAAGAGCTATCAGTCAACTCACCGCCTGGTTGTTATGCATCCTGTATCGCTTGGTTAGCGATATTTGTATTATATTAACACGAGTTAGCTAAAAAAATAAACTCATTCTCGTCCCTTTCTGTCACTACATTCATTAGGTACCTTTCTGTCACTACATTCATTAGGTACCTTTCTGTCACTACATTCATTAGGTACCTTTTGGCTGTCTTCTTGAACTGGTTCATGCTATGACTGGCTTTGACATGTGCAGGCAGTCTGTTCCAGTCCTTTATTGTTGTACAATAAAAGGTGCTTGAAGCCTGGCCACTGACTGTGGGTACTACAAAGTTGTGTTTGAAGCCTGGCCACTGACTGTGGGTACTACAAAGTTGTGCTTGAAGCCTGGCTACTGACTGTGGGTACTACAAAGTTGTGCTTGAAGCCTGGCCACTGACTGTGGGTACTACAAAGTTGTGCTTGAAGTCTGGCCACTGACTGTGGGTACTACAAAGTTGTGCTTGAAGCCTGGCCACTGACTGTGGGTACTACAAAGTTGTGCTTGAAGCCTGGCCACTGACTGTGGGTACTACAAAGTTGTGTTTGAAGCCTGGCCACTGACTGTGGGTACTACAAAGTTGTGCTTGAAGCCTGGCCACTGACTGTAGCTACTACAAAGTTGTGCTTGAAGCCTGGCCACTGACTGTAGCTACTACAAAGTTGTGCTTGAAGCCTGGCCACTGACTGTAGCTACTACAAAGTTGTGCTTGAAGTCTGGCCACTGACTGTAGCTACTACAAAGTTGTGCTTGAAGTCTGGCCACTGACTGTAGCTACTACAAAGTTGTGCTTGAAGCCTGGCCACTGACTGTGGGTACTACAAAGTTGTGCTTGAAGCCTGGCCACTGACTGTGGGTACTACAAAGTTGTGCTTGAAGTCTGGCCACTGACTGTGGGTACTACAAAGTTGTGCTTGAAGCTTGGCTACTGACTGTAGGTACTACAATGTTGTGCTTGAAGCCTGGCCACTGACTGTAGCTACTACAAAGTTGTGCTTGAAGTCTGGCTACTGACTGTAGCTACTACAAAGTTGTGCTTGAAGTCTGGCTATTGACTGTAGCTACTACAAAGTTGTGCTTGAAGTCTGGCTACTGACTGTAGCTACTACAAAGTTGTGCTTGAAGTCTGGCTACTGACTGTAGCTACTACAAAGTTGTGCTTGAAGTCTGGCTATTGACTGTAGCTACTGCAAAGTTGTGCTTGAAGTCTGGCCACTGACTGTGGGTACTACAAAGTTGTGCTTGAAGCCTGGCCACTGACTGTGGGTACTACAAAGTTGTGCTTGAAGTCTGGCCACTGACTGTGGGTACTACAAAGTTGTGCTTGAAGCCTGGCCACTGACTGTAGCTACTACAAAGTTGTGCTTGAAGCCTGGCCACTGACTGTAGCTACTACAAAGTTGTGTTTGAAGCCTGGCCACTGACTGTGGGTACTACAAAGTTGTGCTTGAAGTCTGGCCACTGACTGTGGGTACTACAAAGTTGTGCTTGAAGCCTGGCTACTGACTGTGGGTACTACAAAGTTGTGCTTGAAGTCTGGCCACTGACTGTGGGTACTACAAAGTTGTGCTTGAAGCCTGGCCACTGACTGTAGCTACTACAAAGTTGTGCTTGAAGCCTGGCCACTGACTGTAGCTACTACAAAGTTGTGTTTGAAGCCTGGCTACTGACTGTGGGTACTACAAAGTTGTGCTTGAAGTCTGGCCACTGACTGTGGGTACTACAAAGTTGTGCTTGAAGCCTGGCCACTGACTGTAGCTACTACAAAGTTGTGCTTGAAGCCTGGCCACTGACTGTAGCTACTACAAAGTTGTGTTTGAAGCCTGGCTACTGACTGTGGCTACTACAAAGTTGTGCTTGAAGCCTGGCCACTGACTGTAGCTACTACAAAGTTGTGCTTGAAGCCTGGCCACTGACTGTAGCTACTACAAAGTTGTGCTTGAAGCCTGGCCACTGACTGTAGCTACTACAAAGTTGTGCTTGAAGCCTGGCCACTGACTGTAGCTACTACAAAGTTGTGTTTGAAGCCTGGCCACTGACTGTAGCTACTACAAAGTTGTGCTTGAAGCCTGGCCACTGACTGTGGCTACTACAAAGTTGTGTTTGAAGCCTGGCCACTGACTGTGGGTACTACAAAGTTGTGCTTGAAGCCTGGCCACTGACTGTAGCTACTACAAAGTTGTGTTTGAAGCCTGGCCACTGACTGTGGGTACTACAAAGTTGTGCTTGAAGCCTGGCCACTGACTGTGGGTACTACAAAGTTGTGCTTGAAGCCTGGCCACTGACTGTGGGTACTACAAAGTTGTGTTTGAAGCCTGGCCACTGACTGTAGCTACTACAAAGTTGTGTTTGAAGCCTGGCTACTGACTGTGGGTACTACAAAGTTGTGTTTGAAGCCTGGCTACTGACTGTGGCTACTACAAAGTTGTGTTTGAAGCCTGGCTACTGACTGTAGCTACTACAAAGTTGTGTTTGAAGCCTGGCTACTGACTGTGGGTACTACAAAGTTGTGCTTGAAGCCTGGCCACTGACTGTAGCTACTACAAAGTTGTGTTTGAAGCCTGGCCACTGACTGTAGCTACTACAAAGTTGTGTTTGAAGCCTGGCCACTGACTGTGGGCACTACAAAGTTGTGCTTGAAGCCTGGCCACTGACTGTGGGCACTACAAAGTTGTGCTCTCTTTCCTACTGTGATAGCTTTGGTTCCGTCTTCACACAGTTGGCAGCAAGATATTCTGAACACTGTGAGTAGTTTCATAAACTTGATTTAGCTTCAGTTGTTTTAATCTGTCTTCAGCATTCAGCGTATCCAATTAAGTGTTAATTCCGTAGTGGAACAAAACGTTTGTGGAACTGAAGGTAATTATTTGATATGAGGAAGGGGAGGGGGAGTGGCTTCAGTTCCTTTGATCAAGAATGACTCATCACCCACTCCACACCATTCAGAGTGGTAGAGTGGGTGAGGCGGGTGAGTGAACTCAGAGGATACATTCATGTGTCCTAACTCATGTAGGCACGAGGATACTTTACTCATGCGCGCGCGCACACACACCTGGTCAAGCACGTCAAGAAATTAGAGAAAGTGCAAAGGTTTGCAACAAGACTAGTGCCGGAGCTAAGAGGTATGTCTTACGAGGAGAAGTTAAGGGAGCTAAGGGGAATGTCCTACGAGGAGAGGTTAAGAGAGCAAAGGGGCATATCCTACAAGGAGAGGTTAAGGGAACTCGACCCGACCACACTGGAGGACAGGAGGGATAGGGAGGATATGATAACGATATATAAAATAATGAGAGGAATTGATAAGGTGAATAGGGAGAGAATGTTCCAGGGATGTGACACAGCAACAAGGGGACACAAGGGGACACAGCAACAAGGGGACACAAGGGGACTTAGCAACAAGGGGTCACAGTTGGAAGTTGAAGACTCAGATGAGTCACAGGGATGTTAGGAAGTATTTCTTCAGTCACAGAGTTGTCAGGAAGTGGAATAGTCTGGAGAGTAATGTAGTGGAGGCAGGATCCATACATAGCTTTAAGAAGAGGTATGATAAAGCTCATGGAGACGGGAGAGAGTGGACCTAGAAGCGACCAGCGAAGAGGCAGGGCCAGGAGCTATGACTCGACCCCTTCAAAGTACCTCTGTCCCTACTGGACATTCAGGAATATTTCTCCGAAGTTCAGAGAAGCGACTTCCTACCTTAAGGTGTACGCCTTTAACCGAACCTCCTGGTATAATGGGACTACTGAGAGGGTTGTGTAGGGACGGATGAGAGGGTTGTGTAGGGACGGATGAGAGGGTTGTGTAGGGACGGATGAGAGGGGTGAGAGGAACAGGAAGATAGAAGAGGTACAGTCAGGTCAAGCAAGTTTTTTGGGGGTTTGTAATGACCTGTTGTAGGTCACCAGGCTAGACTCTGCCACACTCGCACACACCTGCCCCGGGGGCAGGAACTGAGACTCGATCCCTGCAACCACAATTAGGTCAGTACACACACACACAAGCATCAGTGAATCTTGGGGACAACAATAACAGTCTGACTGAACAAAGAAGTGGATGAGGTTTAAGGTCAATACTCTGCCTGGAACAGCTCCTGGTCCCACTTCTTTGCTGGTCGCTACTAGGTCCACTCTCTCCCTGCTCCCAGAGCCTTATCATACCTCTTCTTAAAGCTACGTATGGATCCTGCCTCCACTACACCCTGACAACTCTAAAGCTGAAGAAATACTTCCTAACATCCCTATTACTCTGTACGCTATATATACATAATTAATTCTTCCTCTTATTCCAGCATCCCTGGCAGTGTCGCAGTTCCCAGTATTTACACTGTACGCGCAGAAAGTGTGTCTGCGCTCTGGGTACCCGGTCTGCGCCTCTCCCTGGGCCTACGAGACCGTTCCTGGTCTAGCAATTACAGACCAGTTCCGCGTACACTCCAGCAGCGTCCCCTCCAGGAAGGAATGTGTACTGAGCTGTGTGACACAAGATCAGTTCATTTGTAGGTGAGTGTCTGGGTTTGAAGTCTATCTGTAGGTGAGTGTCTGGGTTTGAAGTCTATCTGTAGGTGAGGTCCTGGGTTTCAAGACTATCTGTAGGTGAGGTCCTGGGTTTCAAGGCTATCCTTAGGTGAGTGCCTGGGTTTCAAGACTATTTGTATTTGAGTGCCTGGGTTTCAAGACTATCTGTAGGTGAGTACCTGGGTTTCAAGACTATCTTTAGGTGAGTGCCGGGGTTTCAAGATTATCTGTAGGTGAGTGCCTGGGTTTCAAGACTATCTGTGTGTGTGTGTGTGTGTGTGTGTGTGTGTGTGTGTGTGTGTGTGTGTGTGTGTGTGTGTGTGTGTGTGTGTGTGTGTGTGTGTGTGTGTGTGTGAGGGTGGGTGGGTGGGTTTCAAGTCTATCTGCTAGATAAGTAGGCTACCAGCCTGTAAATCACGCTGTGTAAATGCGTAAATTCTATCATTCACTTACACTTCCTCCCGCAGGGCCGCAGCGTACAATCCAGTGACCAAAATCTGCACTCTTGCCAGCGTCGACCGCAACATGGCTGGTCGCAAGCGGCTGTTGGAGTTAGATGAGAAGAGTGACTATGTGGAGGTCGCATGCGTCCCTAAGCCGCAGAAACTCTGCGAGTTTCAGACGCTGCGGCACCGCATCCTGAAGACGGTGGATGCTGTGTACCAAGATGTGGCCAGTGATGCTGAGTGTAAGGAGAGGTGAGGCCTGCTGTCTTTCTTGGCTGTCTAGCAGTGACTGTGGCTGTTCCTGCTGTCTAGCAGTGACTGGCTGTTCCTGCTGTCTAGCAGTGACTGTGGCTGTTCCTGCTGTCTAGCAGTGACTGTGGTTGTTACTGCTGTCTAGCAGTGACTGTGGCTGTTCCTGCTGTCTAGCAGTGACTGTGGCTGTTCCTGCTGTCTAGCAGTGACTGTGGCTGTTCCTGCTGTCTAGCAGTGACTGTGGCTGTTCCTGCTGTCTAGCAGTGACTGTGGCTGTTCCTGCTGTCTAGCAGTGACTGTCGTTGTTCCTGCTGTCTAGCAGTGACTGTGGTTGTTCCTGCTGTCTAGCAGTGACTGTGGTTGTTCCTGCTGTCTAGCAGTGACTGTGGCTGTTCCTGCTGTCTAGCAGTGACTGTGGCTGTTCCTGCTGTCTAGCAGTGACTGTGGCTGTTCCTGCTGTCTAGCAGTGACTGTCGTTGTTCCTGCTGTCTAGCAGTGACTGTGGTTGTTCCTGCTGTCTAGCAGTGACTGTGGTTGTTCCTGCTGTCTAGCAGTGACTGTGGCTGTTCCTGCTGTCTAGCAGTGATTGTGGCTGTTCCTGCTGTCTAGCAGTGACTGTGGTTGTTCCTGCTGTCTAGCAGTGACTGTGGTTGTTCCTGCTGTCTAGCAGTGACTGTGGCTGTTCCTGCTGTCTAGCAGTGACTGTGGTTGTTCCTGCTGTCTAGCAGTGACTGTGGTTGTTCCTGCTGTCTAGCAGTGACTGTGGTTGTTCCTGCTGTCTAGCAGTGACTGTGGCTGTTCCTGCTGTCTAGCAGTGACTGTGGTTGTTCCTGCTGTCTAGCAGTGACTGTGGTTGTTCCTGCTGTCTAGCAGTGACTGTGGTTGTTCCTGCTGTCTAGCAGTGACTGTGGCTGTTCCTGCTGTCTAGCAGTGACTGTGGTTGTTCCTGCTGTCTAGCAGTGACTGTGGTTGTTCCTGCTGTCTAGCAGTGACTGTGGCTGTTCCTGCTGTCTAGCAGTGACTGTGGCTGTTCCTGCTGTCTAGCAGTGACTGTGGTTGTTCCTGCTGTCTAGCAGTGACTGTGGTTGTTCCTGCTGTCTAGCAGTGACTGTGGTTGTTCCTGCTGTCTAGCAATGACTGTGGTTGTTCCTGCTGTCTAGCAGTGACTGTGGTTGTTCCTGCTGTCTAGCAGGGACTGTGGCTGTTCCTGCTGTCTAGCAGTGACTGTGGCTGTTCCTGCTGTCTAGCAGTGACTGTGACTGTTTCTGCTGTCTAGCAGTGACTGTGGTTGTTCCTGCTGTCTAGCAGTGACTGTGGCTGTTCCTGCTGTCTAGCAGTGACTGTGGCTGTTCCTGCTGTCTAGCAGTGACTGTGGCTGTTCCTGCTATCTTCCTGGCTGTCTAGCAGTGACTGTGGCTGTTCCTGCTGTCTAGCAGTGACTGTGGCTGTTCCTGCTGTCTAGCAGTGACTGTGGCTGTTCCTATCTTCCTGGCTGTCTAGCAGTGACTGTGGCTGTTCCTGCTGTCTAGCAGTGACTGTGGTTGTTCCTGCTGTCTAGCAGTGACTGTAGCTGTTCCTGCTGTCTAGCAGTGACTGTGGCTGTTCCTACTGTCTAGCAGTGACTGTACTGTTCCTGCTGTCTAGCAGTGACTGGCTGTTCCTATCTTCCTGGCTGTCTAGCAGTGACTGTGGCTGTTCCTGCTGTCTAGCAGTGACTGAGGCTGTTCCTGCTGTCTAGCAATGACTGTGGCTGTTCCTGCTGTCTAGCAGTGACTGTGGCTGTTCCTGCTGTCTAGCAGTGACTGTGGCTATTCCTGCTGTTTAGCAGTGACTGTGGCTTTTCCTGCTGTCTAGCAGTGACTGTGGCTGTTCCTGCTGTCTAGCAGTGACTGTGGTTGTTCCTGCTGTCTAGCAGTGACTGTGGTTGTTCCTGCTGTCTAGCAGTGACTGTGGCTGTTCCTGCTGTCTAGCAGTGACTGTCGTTGTTCCTGCTGTCTAGCAGTGACTGTCGTTGTTCCTGCTGTCTAGCAGTGACTGTGGCTGTTCCTGCTGTCTAGCAGAGACTGTGGTTGTTCCTGCTGTCTAGCAATGACTGTGGCTGTTCCTGCTGTCTAGCAGTGACTGTGGCTGTTCCTGCTGTCTAGCAGTGACTGTGGCTGTTCCTGCTGTCTAGCAGTGACTGTGGTTGTTCCTGCTGTCTAGCAGTGACTGTGGCTGTTCCTGCTGTCTTATTGGCTGTGTATCAATCTTGAATTATTGTTATTATTTCTTTTGAAGATCTTGGGACCAACTACCCCTCCCCCCCCTAGAATAGTCATGGGACCAACTACCCCCCTAGAATAGTCATCGGGACCACCAAACCTAATTATCATGGTTAAAAATCTTCCTTTCCCACAGGTGCATGAGTGCTAACTTCACCTGCTATTCCTATGATTTCATGTCGGCCGGAGAGAAAATATGTAGGCTCTCCCACCACTCTACAGCGACCCTGGCTCACATTCAGGAGCCTTACCTGGAGATTGATAATGCAACTACACACGAGAGGCAGTCCTGCTACCAGGTATGCAAATCTTGTCAGTGGTACACTATACAGTGGTACACTATACAGTGGTACACTATATTAGTTACCCTTTTGTCCTAGGCACATGTCGATTATACACTAGGCCTGTTGTATATGCATGTGTGTGTGTGTGTGTGTGTGTGTGTGTGTGTGTGTATTTGTGTGTGTGCATCTGTGTGTGTGTTAGTATGTGCATGTGTGTGTGTGTTACTTGTGTGTACCACATACTGTGTGTGTGTACTCATTTCTGATTGTAGGGGTTGCTTCATAGCTCCTGGCCCCTGCTCTTCACCGATCGCTACTAGGTCCACTCCCTCCCTGCTGCAAGAGCCTCATTGTACCTTATCTTAAAGCTATGTATGGATGCTGCCTCCACTACGGCGCTCACTGAACTGTTGTTACAGGTGACGGTGGAGTGCCGCGGGGCGGAGATGCTGGCACGTATATCTACGTCGACACTCTTCGATGGTAAGGTCTATGCCAAGGACCGCCCCAACTCCTGTGTTGTCGATGTCAAAAGTGCCACTGACTTCGACTTCCTGCTCTCTTACAACGATGTCAACTGTGATGTCATGCAGGATGGCCCTGGCACCTTCTCTTCCAACATTGTTATACAGGTCATTATTATTATAATCACAACTAAGCGCTAAACCCACAAGGGTCATACAGCACTTCATATACAAGTTAGCAACAACGCTAACACTTGTTTTAGTTAGCCATTTTAAGTCATTAATATACCCGGGCTAAATACACATTATTATTATTACAGCTTGTGATACTCAATTTGTGATGCTGCATTTGGGTTTGTGATGCTGGGTTTGTGATGCTGGGTTTGTGATGCTGGGTTTGTGATGCTGGTTTAATGACCCTGGGTTAGTGACTCTGGGTTAGTGATTCTGAGTTAGTGACCCTGGGTATGTCATCACGGCTTTATCCCACTTGTGTGTATTTTATATACCTAAAGTACAGAACTACAACAATGTATATTGAGGTCATCTCTGCCCCCACAGCACCATGACATGATCGTGACCTCGGCCGACCTGGGTCTTGCCCTCCACTGCAAGTACAACCTTGAGAACCAGACGGTGACCAACTCCCTCCTGTCTGGCCTGGAGGTCAAGGGCGCCGTCGACACAGACGAGTTCTTCGAGGAGACGATCGTGGAGTCTCCCAATGTGGTGATGCGGGTCACTGACGTCAAGGGTAACGACATCATTTCAGCCCAGGTGAGTAAATCTCTAAACTCATAAGAGGTGTAGAGAATCATTGGAATGAGAGAGAATTGCTCTTTGCTTTATATGTTTTAATTTTATGATGGTGCGATAGTGATGCACCTTCAGTACTGAACATTTATTGATAGTATAAACTTGCAATCATTTATTTACTGGTATTTAGTTACGGTATTGGTTTATATTCAGTGACAGTACAGTGGACCCCCGCATAACGATTACCTGTGAATGCGACCAATTATGTAAGTGTATTTATGTAAGTGCGTTTGTACGTGTATGTTTGGGGGTCTGAAATGGACTAATCTACTTCACAATATTTCTTATGGGAACAAATTCGGTCAGTACTGGCACCTGAACATACTTCTGGAATGAAAAAATATCGTTAACCGGGTGTCCACTGTACTTATTTATTTATTTATCATATACGTATTCACGTTCAAATTACGATAATTTCATTAAAATAATTTTTCCAGTACTCGCAGTCAGTTCCATTGCATTTCGGGCAAACTAATCCTAATGCTAAAATGTTATTCTAGATTTAGACATAGATTATTAAGTGTGAGGCAGATTCTTCCCAATTTCAAGCCTGGCTTACTTGTTTCTGACAAGTTATCCATGTTTCTGAATCAAGGAGTCCTGTAGCTGGGTTGGTAGCACATTCACTCACACACTGAGGTCTGTGGTTCGATCCCTGGTATGGGTGGAAACATTGGGGTGTGTTTCCTTAAGACACCTGCTGTCTCTGTTCACCTAGCAGTAAATAGGTACCTGGGTGTTACTTGACTGGTGCGGGTCATATCGTGGCTGACAAAATTAACCTAGGTTGCCTGCAATGCTCTGCATATCAAGGGGCTTTCTATATAGTATGTCACTGATGTTAGCTATGGTCTGTATAAGGTGTATCATGTACTTGCAGAAATATAGATTATTACAATTTGTAAATTCATTCCCAGGTGGGTGACAACCTGGCCCTGCGCTTTGAGATAACCGACGAAAAGAGTCCATATGAAATCTTCATGAGGGAACTGGTGGCCATGGATGGTCAAGACACCTCTGAGATCCTTCTTATTGATGAGCGGGGATGTCCTACCGACCCTACTATCATGCAAGCTGTTGTCAAGGTAACTATTCCTTCTGGTACTATCATGTAGTAGTCCTTTTGGTACTATCCTGCAGACTGTCATCAAGGCATAATACCAGTCCTTCTAATACAGTACTATCATGCAAGCCATCATCAAGGTAACTATTCCTTCTGGTACTATTACTACTTAAAAGATCTTAAACACAGATTGGGATATGATTCTGGAGCGATTTGCCTATTTCCATGAAAGACTAGAGTACGTAGGATGTTAGGTAAGACACATATGCAACAGTTAGGCAACTTTATTCTCGGAATAAAGTTGCCTAACTGTTGCATATGTGTCTTACCTAACAACCTGTCGGTATTGTATACCATTTTGATGTTCAGAGTGCGTAGGAATTGGCAGAGAGTACGTATAGTTTGCATAAGGGGAAAAGGGGACAAAAGAGTGCAAGAACTATAGAGGAATAAGCCTACTGAGTATACTGGATAAAGCATATGGTAGAATTATTTTTGAAAGAGATGAGGCTAAGACAGAAAGCAGGATCGCAGCTGAACAAACTTATTTTAGGAAGGACAGGGGATGTGTAGACCAAGTGTTTGCAATGAAGGATATCAACGAACAATACAGGACAGATAGAGGATGTGTAGACCAAGTGTTTGCAATGAAGGATATCAACGAACAATACAGGACAGACAGAGGATGTGTAGACCAAGTGTTTGCAATGAAGGATATCAACGAACAATACAGGACAGACAGAGGATGTGTAGACCAAGTGTTTGCAATGAAGGATATCAACGAACAATACAGGACAGGGGATGTGTAGACCAAGTGTTTGCAATGAAACATGTAAATGAACAATACCTAATCACAGGGAACTCTGTTGCATTTGTGGATTTAGAAAAGGCATACGATAGAGTAAATAGGGGAGTAATGTACTCGCCTAACTGTTGTTGCAGGGGTCGATTCATTGCTCCTGGCAGATGTTGCAAGTATATGAAATAGGTGGTAAGTTACCAAAAGTAGTGAAGAAGTTTCTACACAGAAAGTAATTCAGCAAGCGCTACACAAGCAAATCTAATGTAGGTACTGGATGCCAGTTTAGAATCTGACTCGAAAACACCTCTAAATATAAGCATGTTGCTGTCTGCAACATATATTGTTGCCTTGTCTGTTGTTACTTTTTTAATATATTTTTTAATCTGGCTGTTGTCAGGGAAGCCAATCCCACTGATTATTATTATTAACACACTGGCCGATTCCCACCAAGGCAGGGTGACCCGATGTTAGTACAGTGGACCCCCGGTTAACGATATTTTTTCACTCCATAAGTATGTTCAGGTGCCAGTACTGACCGAATTTATTCCCATAAGGAATACAGTGGACCCCCGCATAACGATCACCTCCGAATGCTACCAATTATGTAAGAGTATTTATGTAAGTGCGTTTGTACGTGTATGTTTGGGGGTCTGAAATGGACTAATCTACTTCACAATATTCCTTATGGGAACAAATTCGGTCAGTACTGGCACCTGAACATACTTCTGGAGTGAAAAAATATCGTTAACCGGGGGTCCACTGTACTGTGAAGTAGATTAGTCCATTTCAGACCCCCAAACATACACGTACAAACGCACTTACATAAATACACTAACATAATTGGTCGCATTTGGAGGTAATCGTTATGCGGGGGTCCACTGTATAAGCATGTTGCTGTCTGCAACATATATTGTTGCCTTGTCTGTTGTTACTTTTTTAATATATTTTTTAATCTGGCTGTTGTCAGGGTAGCCAATCCCACTGATTATTATTATTAACACACTGGCCGATTCCCACCAAGGCAGGGTGACCCGATGTTAGTACAGTGGACCCCCGCATAACGATCACCTCCCAATGCGACCAATTATGTAAGTGTATTTATGTAAGTGCGTTTATACGTGTATGTTTGGGGGTCTGAAATGGACTAATCTACTTCACAATATTTCTTATGGGAACAAATTCGGTCAGTACTGGCACCTGAACATACATCTGGAATGAAAAAATATCGTTAACCGGGGGTCCACTGTATTAATTATAATTACTTATTATTATTATCTGGCTGTTGTCAAGGTAATTAGCCCTACCAATTATTATTATGATCATAATGAAGCCTGTCCTACCAATACTATTATGAATACATTCATGGGAAAGCACTAAAGCAGTAAGGGTCATACCATACCTGGGGAATGTGAGGTAAACAGGTTTAATCAAGGAAGGAAAGAATAGTGCAGTTCCTTGAATTAAAATTCCCATGCCAGCATGAAGGTACCCCACTCTGATATATCTTTGATGAGTTCCGAGAGTTTTTCTACTCCCAGAGCCCGGTCATGGGCTAGGCTTGTCTGGTGCTAGCCTGGTCAACCAGGCTGTTTCTGTTTGTGGCCCACTGACCCAACATATCCATCACAGCTTGGCTGATCTGGCACCTGGTGAAGATACTTGTCCAGTTTCCTCTTGAAGTGCCAGAAGTAAAATTTTAAGTAGTGCATGCACTCTACAGGTCGGGTCTGGCGCCGTGCTCCATGCACCTTTCCAAGCCTTCAAGTTCCCCGCATCCGAAGTGGTGCAGTTCCGAGCACTGGTCACACCCTGTCTGCCTCGTTGTGAACCTGTCCAGTGTGATATTGCAGGCTTCGATGGCATCTTACGCCGGGAGGAATCTTTTGGACGCAGGAGAAAACGTGAGGTAAGTGGTGGTAGTGGTAGAAAGTGTGTGAGTGCATAAGTGTGAGAGAGCATACACTTGCCTATGTGTGGCTGCAGGGGTTGAGTCACAACTCCTTGCCCCCCCCTCTTCACTGGTCGCTACTAGGTTCACATTCTTCCCTGCTCCATGAGCCTTATTGTACCTCTTCTTAAAGCTATGTATGGATCCTGCCTCCACTACAACACTCTCCTGTGTGTGTGTGGGGGGGGGGGGGGGAGAGTGAAGAGGTGGATGGTGGCATTGCAAAGGTGGGTGGTATGTGTGGTGCTACAAAGATGGGTGGTGTGTGTGGTGCTACAAAGATGGGTGGTGTGTGTGGTGCTACAAAGATGGGTGGTGTGTGTGGTGCTACAAAGATGGTGGTGCTACAAAGATGGGTGGTGTGTGTGGTGCTACAAAGATGGGTGGTGTGTGTGGTGCTACAAAGGTGGGTGGTATGTGTGGTGCTACAAAGATGGGTGGTGTGTGTGGTGCTACAAAGATGGGTGGTGTGTGTGGTGCTACAAAGATGGGTGGTGTGTGTGGTGCTACAAAGATAGGTGGTGTGTGTGGTGCTACAAAGATGGGTGGTGTGTGTGGTGCTACAAAGATGGGTGGTGTGTGTGGTGCTACAAAGATGGGTGGTGTGTGTGGTGTTACAAAGATGGGTGGTGTGTGTGTGGTGTTACAAAGATGGGTGGTGTGTGTGGTGCTACAAAGATGGGTGGTGTGTGTGGTGCTACAAAGATGGGTGGTGTGTGTGGTGCTACAAAGATGGGTGGTGTGTGTGGTGCTACAAAGATAGGTGGTGTGTGTGGTGCTACAAAGATGGGTGGTGTGTGTGGTGCTACAAAGATAGGTGGTGTGTGTGGTGCTACAAAGATGGGTGGTGTGTGTGGTGCTACAAAGATGGGTGGTGTGTGTGGTGTTACAAAGATGGGTGGTGTGTGTGGTGCTACAAAGATGGGTGGTGTGTGTGGTGCTACAAAGATGGGTGGTGTGTGTGGTGCTACAAAGATGGGTGGTGTGTGTGGTGCTACAAAGATGGGTGGTGTGTGTGGTGCTACAAAGATGGGTGGTATGTGTGGTGCTACAAAGATGGGTGGTGTGTGTGGTGTTACAAAGATGGGTGGTGTGTGTGGTGTTACAAAGATGGGTGGTATGTGCCGGTGCTACAAAGATACCACATGCTGTGTAAGAATCTAATAATCCCAGTGGAAGTAAGTCACATTGTCTGTCTTTCTTAGGCTACATTGGATTATTAATTCTCCTCATGTTAATGCAAATTCATCTTCTAAATAATGCCTTGTTCTTACAGGTTCATGAGACTGGCATCATGGTGGCCAAGTCCGTCCACATCACGGACAAGTTTGACTTCTCGGCCCGCCAGGAGGACATTGAGATGGAAATGGCCGAGGGAAGCTGTTCCAGCTTCACGGGCGTGGTGGTGGCATGTGCCCTCTTTCTGGCTGCCCAACTGGTCATGTTGATGGCCTGGAGTTACCTCTGGCACAAGAAGAGAGCTACCAAACAGATCGACCCTAATCCGCCTTCCTCCCTCTACTTTGGCAGCTCCTCGCGCACCTCCTCCACCTCTTACCTTACCGACTAGCTGGACTCCACTTTTCTGACCAGCGAGACCCCACATTACTGACTAGCTGGACTCCACTTTTCTGACCAGCGAGACCCCACATTACTGACTAGATGATCTCCACTTTTCTGACCAGCGAGACCCCACATTACTGACTAGCTGGACTCCACTTTACTGGCTACAGATGCTCCTCATTTTACGATGGTTCGATTTATGATATTTCAACTTAATGACGGTGCTACAGCGATGCACATTCAGTACTGTACATTTATTGATAGGATAAACTTGCATTCATTTATTTACTTTTCAATACTGATATTAGTTACAATAATTATTTATTTATTTACTTATTCAGTGACAGTACTTATTTCTTTACTTATTTATTTATCATATATTCACATCTGACTTACAATATTTTTAACTTACGATATTTTCGACTTACGGGATTTTCAACTTGGGATATTTTCAACTTGTGGCGGGTTCGTCAGAACGTAACCCCACTGTGGGTCGAGGAGTACCTGTAGCTGGACTTTACTGACCACCTGGACTCTCCTGACCAGTTGAACTTTACTGACTAGCTAATCTCCACCACAAATCCTTTACTCTACACAAAATGAAAATTTTTTGCCATATCACGGGAGTACAACAAAACTGTATAAGTGGCGCTGGGGACCCAACTATGTATTGGGCTGATTGGAAAGTCGGCTACAATACCTACTCCCCCACAATGTACAAAAGATGAATAAGGCACAATACCATGGCTGGAACAATTCACAAAAAAACCACAGTTCTGTGGCTGGAACAATTCACAACAAATCCACAATACTGTAGCTGAAACAATTCACAACAAACCCACAGTTCTGTGGCTATAACAATTCACAACAGACTGGAACAATTCACAACTAACCTACAATACCCTGGCTGGAAAATTCACAACTTACCCACAATACCATTTCTGGAATAATCCACAACTAATCACAGTTTGAAGGGGCCTCGTAAAATAACATTTCTGTCCATAATAGTTCGTAGATAAAGTCGTGAGTGACTTGATAATGCTCTAGGACAAACCAAACCAAATTTACCTCTCCTAATTATAGGTAAACAGTGAATTGTACGGAAGACCTCTATGAGCACAACACCTACTGTCGTTTTTCTACAGAGATCTTAGAAACCACACAACCTGACTCTGGGTATATTAAGGCATATGATAATAATAATAAGTAATAATGTTAGGTAAACGAACACAAATGCAATAATGGGATATTTTATTGTGGCAATGTTTTGCTCTCCAGGAGCTTTGTCAAGCTGGTAATGGCTTGACAAAGATCCTGGAGAGCGAAACGTTGCCACGGCAAAATGTTGCATTAGTTGCACTTGCGTCCTTTTACCTAACATATTGTCAGTAATTCCACCAACATTACAATAAAAATATGAAATGCAGTTACTTTAGGACACATTTAATGGAAAAAATACAAAGGCACAATACCACAACTGGAATAATACACAGATGACCCACACACGGGGAAATGAAAGTTATGATTAAATTCGGTCCAACTCGGACCATTAACTACTTAATGGTCCAAGTCAGGCTGAAACGTCGTTCTAAGTTTCATTTTCCTATGTTCGGGTTGTAAGTTAGTGGAAACGTATCATTCGTGGGACCTAGAAGCAACGAAAATGTTTCCGGTAAATACCTCCTAAACTGCACACGTCGTTTTCTATTTTCGATTTGTCTCCCAATGAATCCATCGTTATTTCTGTTCACTGACTCTGCCATTTTAATTAATATACAAGGCGGGAGACGGCCGACTTGTTGAAAAAAAAAAAAATAATGTAGGTGTGCCACATAGCATGTTCTTGTGATTTTACAGCAGAGGTTGAGGCCTATAAATCAATGTTTTGTCAAATGTAACGAGTGTAAATTTGTTGTTGCAATATCTCCAACAATTTGAATATCTCAAAATTAATATATTTCATTAATGTTCAATGTTAACTCAATTTCTGGCAGGAAAAAACTAATATGTTAATTTTGTGTTAGGTGAGATTGTTAATATAGTAATGAAGGAGAGTTTAAAATGTCTGCCATGCTAATTTGCCAAAAAAAAAAAAAAAAAAAAATACTCATCAATGGAAAAGAGAAAATTTTTGAAAAACTTTCAGACTCTGCCTTGAAAACCCAACAAACACACATTACGTATGTGTAAGTGTGTATTCGTTTTATGCAAATTCACCATTGTGCAATGTTCCATTTCCACTGGTAAGTTTGTAGGTGCTATATACACCTGGCGTGTACGACTGGTGCTTTGCGTATGTGTATGAAAGATTCCTTTTATGTGGAATTAATTATTAATCTGATTTAATACTGCTGGTTTGGGCATGGAATGCATTATACCAGTATGGGTCACACAAAGTTTGGAGAATGGGAGGTAGGCAGGTGTGATCTTAGTACCTGGAGTTTACCTGGAGAGAGTTCCGGGGGTCAACGCCCCCGGTCTGTGACCAGTACACGGAGGATTATGTCAAGTTTTTGAAGACTTTCATCAGTATCAAGAAATCCCTTTCTCTTTCCTGAAGGGGCCTGGAAAGGATCAACCAGGCTGTGATGAATGTGAGCCAGTGGGCTGCCAGTGTGAACAGCCTGGCTGACCAGGCAAAGACCAGACAAGCCTGGCTCAGGGCCAGCAGTAGCCTGGTTGCCCAGGTAAGCACCAGACAAGCCTGGCCTAGGGGCAGTAACAACCTGGTTAACCAGGCAAGCATCAGACATGCCTGGCCCAGAGCCAGTAACAGCATGGTTGACCAGGTAAACACTAGACAAGCCTGGCCCAGGGCCAGCAACAACCTGGTTGACCAGAGAAGCACCAGGCAAGCCTGGCCCAGGGCAGGGCTGTGGAAGTAGATAAGCATTCCATACACACTGAAGGTACCTATGCCATAACCAGGAACACTTGTGCATATTTCTACATACAGTGGAACCTCAAAAATCGAACTGCTCCCAACACAACCAATTATGTAAGTGTATTTTTGTAAGTGCTTTTATAAGTGTATTTTTGAGGGTTTGAAATGGACTAATCTAATTTACATTATTCCTGATAGGAATAAATTCATTCGGTAACAGCACTTGGACAGTCTTCTGGACTGAAGAAAGTTCGATATTTGAGGTTCCACTGTAATTATACAAAGACAAGTACTAAACCAGTATGGGTTACACAGCACTTGGTTTAATAGCACTTGTTCAGGCAAATAATTTCTTCCTTGTTCATTCAATTTACAAATCTTTCGCACATCTCAATGGGCATAAGCGATGCCTTCCTCCGAGGGTCATATTTACACAGTTTCAAGCATTACTATGGGCATATACAAAAATTATTTTAATATGCAGGTCTATGGGTATAACGTACATTTCTATTTAATATTTTCTTATATATTTCTAAACTAAGACACATACTTAAAATATATCACAAATAAACAAACTATTTTTTTTTTGCAGTATATAAAATGAAGTTTCACATGTTTTGATACTGCAGAAAAGAAAACTGTATTATACGGCGGTGTTTTGGTCTCGGTCGGACTAAAACGTGGTCATAAGTTTCTTTCTTGTATGTGTGGGTTGTTTGCGTTTTGGTACTGGGACCGTGATCACTTCTGTTCAAGGTCTCAGGGTAACCTTTTTCTGTACTTACCTATTTGTG
The DNA here is from genome assembly GCF_038502225.1 of Cherax quadricarinatus. Taxonomy (NCBI): domain Eukaryota; kingdom Metazoa; phylum Arthropoda; class Malacostraca; order Decapoda; family Parastacidae; genus Cherax; species Cherax quadricarinatus. The sequence continues at coordinate 2,337,321 of NC_091384.1, read as the reverse complement.
GTTGTAGGGGTCGAATCACAGCTCCTGGTGTCTCCTAGTGAGTTTTCTTAAGGCACTTGTTGAGAAACTTCAGTGCTTTAAATCTCTAAAGGAAAACCAACAGGCTTAAATTATATTTATGGGGTTCCTCAAGGGAGGTTCCTTGATGCCTGAAGGGCTCTTGATAGGAGGAGTCGGAACTGACCTCCATAAGGAATACAGAAGCACGATAACATGTTTGGAACTAGTTTTTTTTGTCTAAGTTGGACTGAACCGTTGTTGTAAGCTATGTTCTCCTACGTGCAGCTCATTTGTGTACCAACCTCCATTCCCTTAAGGTGAAGTTGACTGCCACTAAGCACCCCAGGGTGCCAGATGACCTCCTACGGGTTTAACACTCCTTGGCGAACATGGGGAAATGTTGAACCTGCGGTCGCACAGCACCTGGGGAATGGAAGGCAGTCACACATCGTCCAAGAATAGGGAGGAGAGGTCAGACTTCTTGGATCAAGAGCTCTTAACCAGCATGCATTTGCCTCCTTGAAACAAAAAAAATCTGTCTGTGGATCTGTCTCTACCGCATATATTTACGGGCATTCATGTAATTTAGTGTTATTTATTTATTTATTCGGTGTTAAAATCTTTGTAAAGAGGTGAGAATGTTTATTTAATAAAATGTTTATGATAATGTTTATTTCATACCTTGAGAATATTTATTAGAGTTTATGACTTAGTGTTTATTCCACTCCTTGAGGTTATTCGTGCCTTGTTGCCAGCCAAGGGCTCCTGATCCAAGGCACTGGACTTGTGGTAATGAAGACATAACTGCAGCTAAGATGTTTAGTTAAACATTTCACCCAACGAGGAGTTTCTTTTTCAAAGCAAGAAAGCAAAAAAAAAGTTAAATGGTGAAAATGAATAAGATCGTGTAATGGATGGGGTTTGTACCCACGACAAGTAATAATAATAATAAACGACTTTATATCTACAAGTATAAGATACAACTTACACAGACCATAGCTGACATACTATATAGTAATAATAATAATAATTAATAATAATAATAATAATAATAATAATAATAATCAGTATTATAAACAAGGTCAGTAAGTCTTCTGCAGTGCACCTTCTAACCACTGTTTCTACTACCTGCTGGGCAGGAGAAACATGCTGGGTGAAATGTTGTGGGGATAAAGATGACTGTAGTCATGTCTTTCTCTTACCAGGAGCTCAGTACCTTGGATCAAGAGCCCTTTAGTGGCATCAAGGCATCTCTGAAGGGACTAGAATCAAGAAAATTCATTACAACAGTATGTACATGTTGGCATACATACATGTGTATGTAGTGTCATGGAGTATGTATACATGTGTACATAGTGTTATATAGTATGTATACATACATGTATACAGTGTCATGGAATATGTATACATACATACATGGACTATGTATACATACATGTAGTAGGTTGGTAGACAACAACCACCCAGGGAGGTACTACCATCCTGTGGTAGTAGGTTGGTAGACAACAACCACCCAGGGAGGTACTACTGTCCTGTGGTAGTAGGTTGGTAGACAACAACCACCCAGGGAGGTACTACTGTCCTGTGGTAGTAGGTTGGTAGACAGCAACCACCCAGGGAGGTACTACCGTCCTGTGGTAGTAGGTTGGTAGACAACAACCACCCAGGGAGGTACTACCGTCCTGTGGTAGTAGGTTGGTAGACAGCAACCACCCAGGGAGGTACTACTGTCCTGTGGTAGTAGGTTGGTAGACAACAACCACCCAGGGAGGTACTACCATCCTGTGGTAGTAGGTTGGTAGACAACAACCACCCAGGGAGGTACTACCGTCCTGTGGTAGTAGGTTGGTAGACAACAACCACCCAGGGAGGTACTACCGTCCTGTGGTAGTAGGTTGGTAGACAACAACCACCCAGGGAGGTACTACCGTCCTGTGGTAGTAGGTTGGTAGACAACAACCACCCAGGGAGGTACTACCGTCCTGTGGTAGTAGGTTGGTAGACAATAACCACCCAGGGAGGTACTACCGTCCTGCCAAGTGAGTGTAAAACGAAAGCCTGTAATTGTTTTACATGATGGTAGGATTGCTGGTGTCTTTTGTCTGTCTCATAAATATGCAAGATTACAGGCATGTCTTGCTACTTCTACTTACACTTAGGTCACGCTACACATACATGTACACGTTTATTTATACACACTCATCTGAGTTTTCTTTGATTTTATCTTAATAGTTCTTGGTCTTATTACTTTTCCTTTTATATCCATGGAGAAGTGGAATAAGAATCTTTCCTCCGTAAGCCATGCGTGTTGTAAAAGTCAACTAAAATGCCGGGAACAATGGGCTAGTAACCCCTTTTCCTGTAAAGATTACTAAAAAGAATAGGAAGAAAATTGTCAAAGTGGGAAGTCTGAATGTGCGTGGATGTTGTGCAAATGATAAGAATGAGATGATTGTGGATGTTATGAATGAGAAGAAACTGGATGTCCTGGCTTTAAGTGAAACAAAGCTGAAGGGGATGGGAGAGTTTCAATGGAGAGGAATAAATCGGATTAGGTCAGGGGTTTCAAATAGAGTTAGAGCTAAAGAAGGAGTAGCAATAATGTTGAAGGATAAGCTATGGCAGGAAAAGAGGGACATAAATGTATAAATTCAAGGATTATGTGGAGTAAAATAAAGAGTGGATGTGAAAAGTGGGTTATAGTAAGCGTGTATGCACCTGGAGAAGAGAGAAGTGTAGAGGAGAGAGAGAGATTCTGGGAAATGTTGAATGAATGCGTGGGGAGTTTTGAATCAAGTGTGAGAGTAATGGTGGTTGGGGATTTCAATGCTAAAGTGGGTAAAAATGTTATGGAGGGAGTAGTAGGTAAATTTGGGGTGCCAGGGGTAAATGTAAATGGGGAGCCTTTAATTGAGCTATGTGCAGAAAGAAATTTGGTAATAAGTAATACATATTTTATGAAAAAGAGGATAAATAAATATACAAGGTATGATGTAGCACGTAATGAAAGTAGTTTGTTAGATTATGTATTAGTGGATAAAAGGTTGATGGGTAGGCTCCAGGATGTACATGTTTATAGTGGGGCAACTGATATATCAGATCATTATTTAGTTGTAGCTACAGTTAGAGTAAGATGTAGATGGGAAAAGAGGAAGGTGGCAACAACAAGTAAGAGGGAGGTGAAAGTGTATAAACTAAGGGAGGAGGAAGTTCGGGTGAGATATAAGCGACTATTGGCAGAAAGGTGGGCTAGTGCAAAGATGAGTAGTGGGGGGGTTGAAGAGGGTTGGAATAGTTTTAAAAATACAGTATTAGAATGTGGGGCAGAAGTTTGTGGTTATAGGAGGGTGGGGGCAGGAGGAAAGAGGAGTGATTGGTGGAATGATGAAGTAAAGGGTGTGATAAAAGAGAAAAAGGTAGCTTACGAGAGGTTTTTACAAAGTAGAAGTGTTATAAGAAGAGCAGAGTATATGGAGAGTAAAAGAAAGGTGAAGAGAGTGGTGAGAGAGTGCAAAAGGAGAGCAGATGAAAGAGTGGGAGAGGCACTGTCAAGAAATTTTAATGAAAATAAGAAAAAATTTTGGAGTGAGTTAAACAAGTTAAGAAAGCCTAGGGAAAGTATGGATTTGTCAGTTAAAAACAGAGTAGGGGAGTTAGTAGATGGGGAGAAGGAGGTATTAGGTAGATGGCGAGAATATTTTGAGGAACTTTTAAATGTTGAGGAAGAAAGGGAGGCAGTAATTTCATGCACTGGCCAGGGAGGTATACCATCTTTTAGGAGTGAAGAAGAGCAGAATGTAAGTGTGGTGGAGGTACGTGAGGCATTACGTAGAATGAAAGGGGGTAAAGCAGCTGGAACTGATGGGATCATGACAGAAATGTTAAAAGCAGGGGGGGATATAGTGTTGGAGTGGTTGGTACTTTTGTTTAATAAATGTATGAAAGAGGGGAAGGTACCTAGGGATTGGCGGAGAGCGTGTATAGTTCCTTTATATAAAGGGAAAGGGGACAAAAGAGATTGTAAAAATTATAGAGGAATAAGTTTACTGAGTATACCAGGAAAAGTATACGGTAGGGTTATAATTGAAAGAATTAGAGGTAAGACAGAATGTAGAATTGCAGATGAGCAGGGAGGCTTCAGAGAGAGTAGGGGATGTGTAGATCAAGTGTTTACATTGAAGCATATATGTGAACAGTACAGTGGACCCCCGGTTAACGATATTTTTTCACTCAAGAAGTATGTTCAGGTGCCAGTACTGACCGAATTTGTTCCCATAAGGAATATTGTGAAGTAGATTAGTCCATTTCAGACCCCCAAACATACACGTACAAACGCACTTACATAAATACACTTACATAATTGGTCGCATTCGGAGGTGATCGTTATGCGGGGGTCCACTGTATTTAGATAAAGGTAGGGAAGTTTTTATTGCATTTATGGATTTAGAAAAGGCATATGATAGAGTGAATACAGGAGCAATGTGGCAGATGTTGCAAGTATATGGAATAGGTGGTAAGTTACTAAATGCTGTAAAGAGCTTTTATGAGGATAGTAAGGCTCAGGTTAGGGTATGTAGAAGAGAGGGAGAATACTTCACGGTAAAAGTAGGTCTTAGACAGGGATGTGTAATGTCACCATGGTTGTTTAATATATTTATAGATGGGGTTATAAAAGAAGTAAATGCTAGGGTGTTCGGGAGAGGGGTGGGATTAAATTATGGGGAATCAAATTCAAAATGGGAATTGACACAGTTACTTTTTGCTGATGATACTGTGCTTATGGGAGATTCTAAAGAAAAATTGCAAAGGTTAGTGGATGAGTTTGAGAATGTGTGTAAAGGTAGAAAGTTGAAAGTAAACATAGAAAAGAGTAAGGTGATGAGGGTATCAAATGATTTAGATAAAGAAAAATTGGATATCAAATTGGGGAGGAGGAGTATGGAAGAAGTGAATGTTTTCAGATACTTGGGAGTTGATGTGTCGGCGGATGGATTTATGAAGGATGAGGTTAATCATAGAACTGATGAGGGAAAAAAGGTGAGTGGTGCATTGAGGTATACGTGGAGTCAAAAAACGTTATCTATGGAGGCAAAGAAGGGAATGTATGAAAGTATAGTAGTACCAACACTCTTATATGGATGTGAAGCTTGGGTGGTAAATGCAGCAGCGAGGAGACGGTTGGAGGCAGTGGAGATGTCCTGTTTAAGGGCAATGTGTGGTGTAAATATTATGCAGAAAATTCAGTGTTCAAATTAGGAGAAGGTGTGGAGTTAATAAAAGCATTAGTCAGAGGGCAGAAGAGGGGTTGTTGAGGTGGTTTGGTCATTTAGAGAGAATGGATCAAAGTAGAATGACATGGAAAGCATATAAATCTATAGGGGAAGGAAAGAGGGGTAGGGGTCGTCCTCGAAAGGGTTGGAAAGAGGGGGTAAAGGAGGTTTTGTGGGCGAGGGGCTTGGACTTCCAGCAAGCGTGCATGAGCGTGTTAGATAGGAGTGAATGGAGACGAATGATACTTGGGACCTGACGATCTGTTGGAGTGTGAGCAGGGTAATATTTAGTGAAGGGATTCAGGGAAACCGGTTATTTTCATATAGTCGGACTTGAGTCCTGGAAATGGGAAGTACAATGCCTGCACTTTAAAGGAGGGGTTTGGGATATTGGCAGTTTGGAGGGATATGTTGTGTATCTTTATACGTATATGCTTCTAAGCTGTTGTATTCTGAGCACCTCTGCAAAAGCAGTGATAATGTGTGAGTGTGGTGAAAGTGTTGAATGATGATGAAAGTATTTTCTTTTTGGGGATTTTCTTTCTTTTTTGGGTCACCCTGCCTCGGTGGGAGACGACCGACTTGTTGAAAAAAAAAAAAAAAAAACGTGTACAACATTGTCATGGAGTATGTATACATACATGTGTACAATCACACAGTGTCAAGGAGTATGTATACATACATATAAACGAAAATAGTGTCATGGAATATGTATACATACATATATACAAAAATACAGTGTCAGGGAGTAAGTATACATACATATTTATAACAGCATCACAGAGTATGTATACATACATGTACAGTGGACCCCCGCATAACGATCAGCTCCCAACTCGACCAATTATGTAAGTATATTTTTGTAAGTGCTTTTGTAGGTGTATTTTTGGGGGTCTGAAACGGACTAATCTAATTCACAATATCTCTTATGGGAACAAATTCGGTCTATAACGGCACCCAAACAGACTTCTGGATTGAAATAATATTGTTATGCGGGGGTCCACTGTATGTGTTTTTTAACTCAACGACCGTCTCCTGCCAAGGATGTCGACCAAGAGATGAAAACACATTCATCAACATTCACTCAACTACTGTCTTGCAGAAGAGTGCCAATAGTCACAATCAGATTGATCCCTGCAACATCAACCCCCCTTTCACACTCAAGTCCGGCTATACAGTGTAAATCCTTGACCTACACATGCACTGATGACCTGTACAGCCTCTCCTCACTTAGCAACGTACTCATTTACCGACTCCTCGGACTTACGATGGGCTCTCTGACCAGTATTCGTACCAAAATAATGTATATTAGAGCTGATTTCCTCCATTCTCTTCATTTCAATATAACAATACACTACTGTATAAACATTTAAAAATACGCCAGAAATGTTATAAATAGTGCAAAGGTGACATTAAAACATTATCGAAGATGGTTGACACAAACTCACTACCATTATAGTATGCTCCTCACTTAGCACTGAATTCGTTTAGCAATGTAGTCTCAGGAACGAAACCCCGTCGTTAAGTGAGGAGAGGCTGTATTGTGTATAATATTCATAATGCATAAAGTCTTCAACTTCCTGTATCATTCACTCCATCACTGTCTTGCCAGAAGCGCACTTACACTACAGTTATAAAACTGCAACATTAATGTGTTAGTAAGTCAAGGACTTACTGTATAAAGTATCACCATCAAAATTTCAAATTTTACCAGAAAAATCAGTTGATGACAATTTCCCGACGTTTTCACTATAGGCTGTTGACAGACCTGAAGCTGTGTTCTCATCTGGGATGCAGAGTGCTGAAATTTTGCTGCCTATTTTGTCAATGATTTTTTTTTTAAACTTCCAAAGCGAAGACTCTGAAAAAAAAAATAATATAATGAGAATCTAAAGTGTATTTTGTAAATGCTTTGCTTGCTAAATTACGAACACTATCCCTATAGAACACAAATTATTCTCTTCGAAGACCAATATACAAGTGCTCCTCAACTTATGTTCCAATGAACCCATCATAAGTCAAATATGAATATGATATGCTAAATAAATAAATAAATAAATAAATAACTAGTGTTAATAAGTAAATAAACAAATAATTGCCGTAATTAACCAAATACCAGTACAGCCTCTCCTCGATGAATGACAGGGTTCTGTTCCTAATACAGTGGACCCCCGCTTTACTATCAGCTCCCACTGCGACCAATTATGTAAGTGTATTTATGTAAGTGCGTTTGTATGTGTATGTTTGGGGGTCTGAAATGGACTAATCTAATTCACAATATTCCTTATGGGAACAAATTCGGTCAGTACTGGCACCTGAACATACTTCTGGAATGAAATAATATTGTAAACCGGGGGTCCACTGTACCGTGTTGGTAAACAAATTCGTCGCTATACGAGGAGCATACTCTAATAGTAGTGGGTTTGTGTCAGCCATCTTTAATATTGCTTTAATGTCACTTCTGCACCATTTACAATATTTTTAGTATATTTTAAAATGTTTGTAAAGCAGTATACTGTATATTGTAATAAACAGAATAGAGGAAATCATCTCTAATATACATTATTTAGGTATGCATACTGGTCAGAGAGCCCGTCGTAAGTCTGAGTCGTCAGTAAACGAGTATGTCGCTAGGCGAGGAGAAGCTGTATTGATAAGTAAATACATAAATGGATACAAGAAAATAAATACATGAAAAGTAAATAAATGAATACAAGTGTTTCTTTCTTTTTTTGGGTCACCTGCCTTGGTGGGAGGCGGCCAACATGTTAAAAAAAAAAGTTGTGGACTTACTGCCTTTGTGCCGGGTAATTATCTTAAGTTTCATCATCAAAGTATGTAATTGCTTTAGCACCATTGTAAAGTTGAACCATCAAAAACCTGTACATGAACAACATTATTTTTTAACATGCTGGCTCTTTCCCACCAAGGTAGGGTGACCCGTAAAAGAAGAAACGCTTTTACCATCACACATTTCATCACCGTTTTGCCAGAGGCGTGCAGATACGATGGTTTGGATGTCCCTCCAAAAGTAATTCCTCTTCTCCTTTCAACAAACCAGCCATATCCCACCGAGGCGGGGTGGCCCAAAAGGAATAACAGAAGTTTCTCTTTCTAACTTTAGTAATATATACAGGAGAAGCGGTTACTAGCCCCTTGCTCTCAGCATTTTAATTGCCTCTTACGACATGCATGACTTACAGGAGAAGAATTCTGTTCCACTTCCCCATGGAGATAAGAGGAAATAAACAAAAACAAGAACTGACACTGCAGCATCATGGGATCTTGTTACAAAGAATTCTTCAACACTTGTCCAACCTTTGGACGAAGACCTACTTCGACCAGTGGATGATACCACTATGACCCCACCTCCTGCTTCGCCTCACCTCACTACAGTATATAAGCCACGTCTATGGCCCTATGCTGTACATTCTACAAGATTGATGGACTGAACACATCGACTCCAGGCTGAGGGACTGATTACCTCAAACTCCTCCTCTCCTTACGCCTTTCTACTTTGTATTGGACTGATGAAGCCACTGTGTGGCGAAACATTTCCTGAATAAAAATTCGCATATGTTGCATAAGTGTCTCAATCTTCAACTTGTCAGTTTTTCAAACCATTCATCACAAGAACAAGAACTAGCAAGAAAATAGAAAAAACCCAGAAGTGTGTGTATGTACAGTATATGCTTGTACATGTATGTGTAGTGTGACCTAAGTGTAAGTAGAAGAAGCAAGACATACCTGAAATCTTGCATGTTTATGAGACAGAAAAGAGACACCAGCAATCCTACCATCATGTAAAACAATTACAGGCTTTCATTTTACACTCACTTGGGAAGTTGTTGTCTACCAACCTAATACCTAGGGCAATTATTATTATTATTATTATTATTATGACTTTGAGAAGGAAGGCGGGGGAAAAGGTCGGCCTAGGAAAGGTTGGAGGGACTGGGGTAAAGGAGGTTTTGTGTGCGAGGGGCTTGGACTTCCAGCAAGCATGCGTGAGCGTGTTAGACAGGAGCAAATGGAGACAAATGGCTTTTAGGTCTTGATGTGCTGTTGGAGTGTGATCAAGGTAACATTTATGAAGGGATTCAGGGAAACCGGCAGGCCGGACTTGAGTCCTGGAGATGGGAAGTACAGTGCCTGCACTCTGAAGGAGGGGTGTTAATGTTGCAGTTTTATATCTGTGGTGTAAGTGCACCTCTGGCAAGACAGTGATGGAGTAAATGATGGTGAAAGTTTTTCATTTTCAGGCCACCCTGCCTTGGTGGGAAATGGCTGATGTATTCATAAAATAAATAAAAAATATTATTTTAACATGCTGGCTGTCTCATACTGAGGCACGTTGATCCGAAAAAGAAACGTTTTTTACCATCACCGCACTATCACTGTTTTGCCAGAGGTGCACACATATGACAGTTCAGTTGTCTCTCCAAACAGCAAATTTTTTTTTTTATTAACACATCGACAGATTCCCACCAAGGCAGGGTGGCCCGAAAAAGAAAAACTTTTATCACCATTCACAGCAAATATTATTATTATTATTATTATTATTATTATTTAGGGAGATGCTGGGGATCTTTAACCTCCCACTTGTCCCTTCTTGGTGCTGCCACTGTACTAAGATCTTGAAACACGCAAGAAAATAACCACACAGGTACACCAAACGTAAGCAAAAGTTCGTAAGATTCACCTATCATCTTACACATTCACGAGACAGAGATAAAACGAGCAGCATTCCTGGACAAATGCCTCACCTGTGAGACTTGTGTTGAGCCCAGGCAGTGAGGCGTGGGGTGAGGGTTCCCCCAAGCACCATCTGCAGCGGGTGATATACTAAGAGGGGAAGCGCCAACTCTCCTAGCGCCGTCACTTCCGACACCAATATACGCAGAATAGGAAGACCTGTAATGTGTCCACAAAATTAGATAAAAAATATTTAAAAATTGCCCTTCCAAATAACTAATATATTGTATAATAATAATAATAATTAATAATAATAATGTAGGAAGTAGGTTGGTAGGCAGCAACCGCCCAGGGAGGTATCACCGTCCTGCCAAGTGAGTGTAAAACGAAAGCCTGTAATTATTTTACATGATGGTAGGATTGCTGGTGTCCTTTTTTCTGTCTCATTAACATGCAAGGTTTCAGGTACGTCTTGCTACTTCTACTTACACTTATGTCACACTACACATACATGTACAAGCATATACATACACACCCCTCAGTTTTCTTCTATTTTCTTTCTAGTTCTTATTGTTGTTTATTTCCTCTTATCTCCATGGGGTAGTGGAACAGAATTCTTCCTCCGTAAGCCATGCATGTTGTAAGAGGTGACTAAAATACCTGGAGCAAGGGGCTAGTAACCCTTTCTCCTGTATATATTACTAAATGTAAATAGAGAAACTTTTTTTTTTTTTGGAGGGGGCCTCCCCGCCTCGGTGAGATACTGCCGGTGTGTTGAAAGAAAGAAAGAAAAACAATAATAATAAAAACAATAGTACAATAATAATTATAAAACAATAGTAATAATAACAATAGTCATAATAAAAAAAAAATTTATAATTTGGGATTTTATCAATCTTGACTATTTTTTTGAGAATGTCAAAAGCATTCTCATATCATCTCACAAAAAGAACAATCACGATAAAATAAGAATGCTAAAGTTTACATAAACATGAATAACAAAATACATAAAACATTAAAAATTGTCCTTGCAGTTAATGCATAAATAACGTACCTCATTAATACGATGCTCACTTTGGAGCGCTTCGCTAATACGATGCTTTTCAATTATATTCATGTTTACTTTGGATGCTTGCCTTGCTCTTAAGATGTTTTCGTTAATTTTCATTTTTTTTTATTATTTTTAGTTTTGCATTTTTTTTAGGCCTAGGGTTATTGAGCAGTAAGTAGGTACCTGGGTGCTAGTCACATTACACCTGCTGTCACTGTTCACCTAGCAGTAAGTAGGTACCTGGGTGTTAGTCAACTAGTTTGGATCACATCCTGGGGACAAAATTGGCCGAATTTTCCAAAAATGCTTTGCATAACGAGAGACTTTCTATATTCGTAGTATGTTACTGATGTCAGCTACGGTCTGTATAAATTGTGTCATGTGCTTGGAGAAAAAAAATTATTATTATTATTACAGACGACACAAAGTTTGAAGGGAAACTGACCTAGCGTGAGTGACTTGTGCGTAGAACAGAACATTATTGCCAAGGTATCACCACGGGTGAACCAGCCCACCAGCCACCGCTGACACACCCACCATGTTGCACACAGCAATGCACACTGCATGCACACCACTGCAAAACAATGATGCACAGTAAATATTAAAATAATTAAAGACTCATTCGTAAGCCACACGTATCATGAGAGATTACTAAAATGCTGGAAGCAAGGTGTTAGTAACACCTTCTCCTGTATAAATTACTGAAATGCTGGAGCAAGGTGCTAGTAATGATTAAATTTAAAAAGGAAAACTTTTGTTTTTCTTTTAACCCTTAAACTGTCCAAACGTAGATCCACGTTTGCACGCGTAGCGCTCCGACCTTGATTTTCTCCATAAGAAAGAATGTAAAAAAAACGTAGATCCATGTTCGGAACACTACGTGAGTGAATGTAGACCTATATTTGGACAGTTTAAGGGTTAAGGTCACCCTACCTCAGTGGGATGCAGCCAGTGTGTTGAAAGAAGAAGAATTAAGACCCATAAAATCGTAACAGCAAGATTGTAAACAAACCAAGCTAGTCTTGAGACTCCCGGCTCCAGCACTTGCCTCTCAAATTCAAATTAAAAAATTTCTTTCTTTGCATAGTATACAATGTGTAGTTCACATGTACTATAATATTGTTAAGCACAAAGAAAGTCACTAACAAACCTGAGCACTTCAGGCAGAGTAGTCCTAATGCTTACACATTACTTAACCCCTAAACTGTCCAAATGTAGATCTACGTTTACTCGCCCAGCACTCCGAATGTATATCTACGTTTTTTTACATAAGAAAGCACGTAAAATCGAACGTAGATCTACGTTCGGAGCACTACATGAGTGAACACAAATCTACGCTTGGACAGCTTAAGGGTTAAAACTAGACATAGGCTATGGAGTGGTTCAAATCCTGCCCATTCCATGCTTTATTAAACTAATTTTCTGAGAGCACAAAAGCAAAAAATTGAATATTTTCATAAACATGGGAAAAATTAAAAATAATCTGACTGAATCATTATGAATTTATTGCTACGAATATGCACTTCAGGATTTTATAAAAAAGGTGGTAAGCCTGATTGGTATGCTAAGTTTGAAGTCTATCTTCTGAATAAGGGTTGTTAAGGCTTCATATCACTTATATAACCCAGTCAAGAATAGCTTAATACCTAAGTAAACTCTCAGTGTATATACAGTCGGAGATAAAGACTTACTAGTGTATAATGTACACCAAAAAATACACACCCATCAGTGCTAAATACACTGAGAGATATACATATTCTTGTGAAAGTTAAGACACATGTGCAACATCTGGATATCTTTATTGTAGTAGACGTTTCGCCATCCAGTGGCTTTATCAATACAGATTCTAGGACATAATAGGAAGACAGTAGAACTATATACAAAAGATGAGGTAATCAGTCCCTCGGCCTTGGAGTTAGTGTTCACAGCATCGTGGTGGAGGAGAGTCTGGAGCAAAGACAAGAAGACTGGCGGTTATATAGGTGTCAGTGGATAGGGACGGGCAGCAGACGAGGGCAAAGTCACTGGTAGGCGGGATTCCCCAGTGGAAGTAGGTCCTTCCCAAAGAGATGGGTTAGTTGTGTATATACACTGTGTATATATACTGTACAATTCTTGATGTACAGGCAGGTCCCACTTTACAGCACTTTGCTTTACAATGTTTCGCTAATACAGCAGTTTTATATTATACCCATTCTTCATTTATTCAGATTTCCTACAATAAATATATTCACCACTCACCATAAGCTAAGGATGAAAGTACACCTACCATCCGACTTACGACCGAGTTCGGTTCCGAGAAACCGGTCGCAAGTCGAAATGGTCGTAAGTCGAAATGGTCATAAGTCGAACTTTACTACTGAATATCAACAAGACATTTTTGTAATGACTTTATTTTATTGTTTTATTTTGGTATTTCATGTTTTACTTTACTTTTTATGTTGTTAGTACTGTATTTTATACTGTAAGGTTTAGGATAAACACTGTGTACAACACAAATACTTGTTTATTTCCCAGAAATTTGGCATAAAAAACACGGTCGTAAGTCGAGTGGTCGTAAGTCAGATGGTAGGTGTATTTTATTGTAAGTAATGTGGGTGGCTAACCCTCCGGGGTTAAAAATCCGAACGAAATCTTATCTTATCTTACTGTATATGCACTTTTTTAGGCCTGCCTATATCACTTACTTAATATATGATAGTGTAAACATGTTGCCAGGCTTTTATATGCATTTGGAAGTTAAAAAAGGCTATGATTCACTATACAGTGATTTTTGCTTGACAGCAGTAGCCTGGAACCTAACTTGCTGTATAAGCGGGGCCCTCCTGTACAGCAGTAGCCTGGAACCTAACTTGCTGTATAAGTGGAGCCCTCCTGTACAGCAGTAGCCTGGAACCTAACTTGCTGTATAAGCGGGGCCCTCCTGTACAGCAGTAGCCTGGAACCTAACTTGCTGTATAAGCAGGGCCCTCCTGTACAGCAGTAGCCTGGAACCTAACTTGCTGTATAAGCAGAGCCCTCCTGTACAGCAGTAGCCCAGAACCTAACTTGCTGTATAAGCGGAGCCCTCCTGTACAGCAGTAGCCCAGAACCTAACTTGCTGTATAAGCGGGGCCCTCCTGTACAGCAGTAGCCTGGAACCTAACTTGCTGTATAAGCAGGGACCTCCTGTACAGCAGTAGCCCGGAACCTAACTTGCTGGATAAGCAGGGACCTCCTGTACAGCAGTAGCCCAGAACTTAACTTGCTGTATAAGCAGGGACCTCCTGTACAGCAGTAGCCCAGAACCTAACTTGCTGTATAAGCAGCGACCTCCTGTACAGCAGTAGCCCAGAACCTAACTTGCTGTATAAGCAGGGCCCTCCTGTACAGCAGTAGCCCAGAACCTAACTTGCTGTATAAGCAGGGCCCTCCTGTACAGCAGTAGCCCAGAACCTAACTTGCTGTATAAGCAGAGCCCTCCTGTACAGCAGTAGCCCAGAACCTAACTTGCTGTATAAACAGAGCCCTCCTGTACAGCAGTAGCCCAGAACCTAACTTGCTGTATAAGCAGGGACCTCCTGTACAGCAGTAGCCCAGAACCTAACTTGCTGTATAAGCAGGGCCCTCCTGTACAGCAGTAGCCCAGAACCTAACTTGCTGTATAAGCGGAGCCCTCCTGTACAGCAGTAGCCCAGAACCTAACTTGCTGCATAAACAGACCCCTCCTGTACAGCAGTAGCCCAGAACCTAACTTGCTGTATAAGCAGGGTCCTCCTGTATAGCAGTAGCCCAGAACCTAACATGCTGTATAAGTGGGGCCCTCCTGTACAGCAGGCCATCCAGCCACCGAGGAGAGAAGACGTCGCCGCTCCTGCTCTTCAGTTATCCTGAGTAATTCGAGATCAGAGCAACTCTGAACACTGTTACTCGAGATTTTTCTTGGGTTATCCTGAGTTGTCTCGACCAGAGCTGAGAGGAAACTTGCTGGCAGTCACTTCCAGCACCATCCCATCAAGAGGGTAAGGCGGTGACCAGCCTGCTTGTTCCCTCTCTCCCCCACCACCCCCATCCTCATCCTTCCCCACCCCAACCCCTCCCATTAACCAACCCAATACACTGGCCTATCCACAGAACACTCTACTCACACTGCTATCCTTCTAACTTTCCTGTCTTCTTATTTTTCAGCAACTTCGCCTTTGGCGACTTAAAACAAGACATTTTGACCATCCAGTAGCCCGTGTGGTTTTTTAAAATCCGGCCGATCTTTGCCTTGGGCCCCGTCTCCCCTCACACCCTCGAGGGCTAGGCTATCTTAGGGGCTGTCCTTCATAAGTCAGCCGAAATAGGAATTAGGATGCAGCACACACAGGCAACTGATTTCTTTTCAGCATATTATCTGAGTCAGCTTTAAATTAGCTGGGCAAGATGCCCAATATAAGAGTGAGACTTTGGGTCACTGGTGACCCGAAATTCAAAAGGGAAATTTTAGACTGCATTCATAGCAAGGCTACCATTGCACCTGTGAACATATTCACCACCCACACTGGTGCAGTACTACTGATCTCCTCAGAAGAGGAGCTACTCCACTTTCTAAAAAGAGATGTTCTAGACAAACTCGCTGATGAGGGCATTTCCCCCACTCCACCTGACAACTTCCAGGCTCAGCGCTCAGTGTTTGTTGTACGCATCAACAGCATCATGCGTGAACACACTGACGTTGAACTCATGGACGGAATCAACAAAGACAACTCCGAATTCACGGTTCTCAAGGCTTACAAGTTTGCCAAGAACTCTGTCAACCAGCAATCGCTGAAACTTATCCTTGAGACACCTGAGGAAGCCAAATACGTATGTGACCATGGCCTGAAAAGCTTCGGCACCAAATGCACGCTGGACCAAGTCAGCATGGAGAGATTCGTCTCCATCACCCAATGCTTCAAATGCTACCACTTTGGTCACAACACAAACAAATGCACCAAAGTAAATCCTGTACGCAGCATCTGTGCAGATGCCCACATATACAAGGACTGCCCTAACAGAAATAAACCCAAGTGTATCCTCTATGGTGGGTCCCACCATGCTGTCTCACCTACTTGCCCTACCAGGAAAACCGAAGTCCGTAAAGCCCTTGAAAACAGAAAACTGACCAATGCCAAACAAAAGGCAGCTCAATCTCCTCCCCCTATGTCCCACGAATCTTACCCCAACCTGCCGAGCACCAGCAATGCTCTTACTGCCACTACATCGCAACACAATGCTTGGATCCCCAGCCCCCCCCAGGCCTCCACCCCCTCCATACTCCAGACCCCCACCAGCCCCAAGGGCCTCCCTCCTACCCCATCCCCTCCGGCCTCATCCAAGAAGGGATAATAAAGAGCACAGCATACTTCATGCTGGCCAAAGAATGGTCCAAGGGCAACGACCACCTCTGCTGCACCATCCTCAATGAGTTGTTCATTGCTAATGGCACTTCAGCCATAATCATCCCCGACTCAGTGCGCCAATACATGAGCCCCTCAACCCATATCCCTGCACACGACCAACCATCCACCAGCATGGAACCAACAACCCCTGCATCTGCATCACTAGCAGATGCACAACCAACTGCCACTGAGGCTGACCTAATGGACCAACCTGGTCCCACTGCCACCCCATGTGAGATACCCTCTGAGCAACAAGACTTATATCAAGACTTAACCAACCTTACTCAACCTCCAATGTCCCCAATGTCGACAGCGTCGACAACCAATGAGACTGACGTCTCAACCATCCAAAACAACTCTGACCCTGATTCGCCCCTCAGGCCTAACGATGATTCAGACGATTCAGACTCGTCATCAGATATCAACGTCACCAACAGCACAGACGATGACCAATTCTCCACTCAGAAGTCCACCCAAGACTACAATCCCCCTCCCTCACACATTCCCAAGAGTAAGCGCAGACAACCGCCACGTGACTGCGCCACCAAACACCCATCCGCTGTGCACAGCAACTCTGCCAAACATGTACAATAATGGGGATCACAATTCTGCAAATCAACATCCATCACTTCTTCAACAACCGTTACCTCCTTGAACTTGAACTCTGCAACCACAACCCAGACATTGTCCTCTTAAATGAAACATCAGCCAGACCTGACCAGCACATAAAGATACTTGGGTACTCAACTCTTGAGAAATCCAGGGGACCCAACAGTGGGGTGGCCATCTTAGTGAAGCAAGGGCATGAATTCTGCAACATACATGTCGACGAGGACAACGTCCTAGCGGTCGAAGTGCCAACATCACATGGGAGACTCCTAGCAATCACAGGGTACTTCCCTCCCAGGCAACCGTACATCAAATCCATTCCCTTACACCGACTTCTCAATAGAAATATCCCCACCGTCCTAGCTGCGGACTTCAATGCCCACCACCCTGCTCTCTTCAATTGTGGAGCCACCCTGCCCCAAGGTGACCACAAGGGGAAACAACTATACCACATAATGGCCGCAAAAGACCTCAAATTCCAAGGCCCATTCTTCAAGTCGTTTGTGGGCCACCACCCAGGCACCCCAGACGTAGTCCTCACCAACAGAGACTGTGACTTGTTCCACTGTAATCTCTCCCCAGGTGGCAACATCAGATCAGATCACATCCCTGTGGTAATCAAGCTACAGTCCACTCCGTTCCGTACACCCACCCCCCCAAACCCAACCTGAAGACGCTAGATTTCGACCCCTTTAGAGCCTTCTTAGGTAATGATCAAACCATCTCTCTCAAAGACCAGCCCTGCAATGCAATAGATGGGGCAATTAACTCCCTTCACACCAGAATCAAAGAGGCCACACAACCTTGCTGCACACTAACATCGTCCAAGATATACCAACAATACAAACCAACTAGGGAAATCAAGGACAGAATGAACAGGTACCAATTAGAATGCAGTAGACACTTCCTCACAGGGCAACCCTCCCGAGTAGCCCTACTAAGATCGAGAAGAGAACTAATCTCCCTAATAACCCAACATAAAAGAGATCTTTGGGATTATCTGGTGTGCCAAGCTAACCAGTACAAACGCCACCCTGACCAATTCTGGAGCACGATCCGCAGACTACTAGGGGCCAACCACACTCCCACTCAACACCTATCACACTCCTTCACCGACAAAAATGGCGAGGTAGTGACTACACTACTTGACGACCCACTGGACCAAGCCAAGCTGATGGGTGAAGTATGGGAGAACATTCTCTCACACAACGACAGCAGAAGATTTAACAACACCCACTACCAGTGGGTCAACCACTGGTGGGACGAGAACCTAGAAGACTTTCATCCTATACCATCAATTGACACAGCTACTCTTGAAGACGAACATCCCCTCACCAGACCAATCACGCTCAGAGAAGTATTCCAAGTCATAGGGCGACTGAGAAACACAGAACCTAGCCCATCAGGCATAAGAGCTAAACAACTAAAGTACCTCCCCCGTAACTGCAAGATGTCTCTGGTGAATATCTACAATGCCATCTTGGCATCTGGTCACTTCCCAGAGGCTTTCAAGACAGCTAAGATGATCTTCATCGCCAAACCAAACAAGGACAACCACAATCCCAAGAATTACAGACCCATCTCCCTACTTGAAGTCATGGGCAAAGTCTTTGAAAGAATAATCTCCAACAGACTCAACTATTACATGGAGTTCAACCACCTATTCTCTGAAAGGCAGTTCGGCTTCAGGTCTCACCGCAGCACCCAGCATGCCATAAACATCATCTATGATGCCGTGGCCAGCCTGAAGAAGCAAGGGAACCTGGCCCTTATCGCCACCAGGGACATACACAAGGTCTTCGACAGCCTTTGGCACGATGGTCTCATTTACAAACTCGTAGACCTCCCTGATCACAACTGGACCTTTCTCAGGCTCATCTACAACTTCTTAACAGGAAGAAAAATCATCCCCACCTTCCACGGAGCAGAATCAACCCCCTTCACACCAACAGCAGGAGTACCCCAAGGCTCCTGCCTCAGCCCCGTCCTCTTCAACATATACGTCAACGACCTCCCCCAGCCTGAACATACCGACACCATCATCACCCAATTCGCAGACGATGTCATCCATGTTGTTCTCCACCCCTACAGCTGGTGCAAACAAGCATAGGAGAGCAACCGAGAAAACGAACGAAGAACTAAATAGAACTGCCAGGTGGGAGAAGAAATGGAGAATCACAACCAACCCTGACAAAGTCCTCATCAGCACCGTTGGGTGCTTACCATCAACCATAGAAGAAAAAGGGGGCATTTCCATCAGAAGTACTCGTATTGCTATAAGGAATCCAAACAAGATCCTAGGATACGAGATCGGCAGATTACTCAACTCTACAACCCACATAACCAAAAAAGTAAACCTAGCGAAAGCCCGCCTTGCCAGCTTTATCGATTCAAAGCAGCCCCTCCCCACATCAAACTACACCTGAACAAGATGATGATCAGACCTCTGCTGGAATACCCCTGCGTACCCATGTCGCTCACAACCAAAACCAACATGCTAAAACTCCAAAGAGTCCAAAACAAAGCCCTCCGCTTCATCACGAACACCAGACTCAGAGACAGAATCAGATCAGAGGACCTACACATACAACAGAGAATCCCCGCAATCAATGTCCGATTAGACAAACTTACTAAGAGACAACTATATGACATGCAGGAACTCTACGTGCCTGACAGAGAGAATCCCCCCCTACCAGTGAACACAACCGACTATACCATCACCACCCCTCCCCACAGATCCCAAAGAATGACCCTCCAACAAAGAGTTCGACGCTTTATCCATAAGGAGAACTTCCCTCGTCCCAAGATCTTAAGCGACCTACCCGCAGACGAAGAATGGATACCACCGGAACCATTCTATGTCCAGTAACATGGACAAGCGCTCCCCATCTTTGGGTGACCCACTTCTATCAACCAACACCTCACAACTGACCTCGTTCACCTACTACTACAATACAGCAGGACACCACCTCAGTCACTGCCTTGCTGGCCGACTCCAGGTGAGCAACCAACCTCCATCGAATGCCCAGCAACCTTCACCTGCAGCTGCGCCTCCTGACCAACCTCTTGCGGGGAAAAAAAAAAAAAAAAAAGGCAAGCAATTGTATGCAGTATGCATCCTTCCAATTCAATGACGCACTGGTATAACACACTATAGCATTGCGTAATTGATGGGCAGGAGGTATACCCTACTCATAAAACCAACCTCTTTATAAACTACTCAATATGCACACACGCATATTCAAATTACACCAAAGTGGATAGGCCACTACCCTTTTATAACCCCACCTACCCCTCCTCCCTCCCCAACCTTTCCCAACTTCCATCCTTACCCATCCTTCTTCCCCCCTTCCCTCTTACCAAAGCTCTGGTCAGAACTTCGAACCTGTACAGCAGTAGCCCAGAACCTAACTTGCTGTATAAGAGGGGCCCTCCTGTACAGCAGTAGCCCAGAACCTAACTTGCTGTATAAGCAGAGCCCTCCTGTACAGCAGTAGCCCAGAACCTAACTTGCTGTATAAGAGGGGCCCTCCTGTACAGCAGTAGCCTGGAACCTACCCTGCTGTATAAGCAGGGACCTGCTATATACATTGACGTACTTCCAGATGTATAGACACTTTGAGATATAAAACACATAGGACTGTATAAAATTATTACTTATTGCTAAAAAATAATGAAACAAAAGTTCATAAAATAATACACAACATTGAATTTACCTATAAATATCGTGCTGGCCATTCGTGGAAGTAATTCTTCTAATTTTGATGATCTGAACATATCACAGAAGGTTGAATATATAATAAGGAGCAGCATCCACTGCCCCACAACTGCCAAGGATGATCCCTGAGGCACGCTGACCTGACTGTGACCTCTTCTCTGGTATAAGTGACCAGCACAAAGAGGTAACAGAACTGTGAGCAAAAGATACATGACTGTATCAATGACTGGGATGGATGCAGACACACCAAGCTGTAAGGAAATGATTTTTTTTAATAAAAAGCAGAGTACTGTGTCAGATTTTTGCTTTAACCACACCAGGTCTCCCACTGGGGTTAGAAGATGCATGAAAGAGGAAACACATTCACCATCATTCATTCAATTGCTGTCTTGCCAGAAGCATGTTGACATCAGAGTTCAGATGACTCTCTTGGCTGTATCATCCCCACATATCCTTCAGAGTGCAGGTACTGTACTTCCCACCTCCAGAACTGTAGCATCCTCACTCATCCTTCAGAGTGCAGGCACTGTACTTCCCACTTCCAGAACTGTAGCATCCTCACTCATCCTTCAGAGTGCAGGTACTGTACTTCCCACCTCCAGAACTGCAGCATCCTCACTCATCCTTCAGAGTGCAGGTACTGTACTTCCCACCTCCAGAACTGCAGCATCCTCACTCATCCTTCAGAGTGCAGGTACTGTACTTCCCACCTCCAGGACTCAAGTCCAGTTAACTAATTTCCCCAAAACGTGTCATATATGCATCCTTTATGAAAGGATTCATTAAACAAAAAAATCCTAATTAACAAATAGAGCAAATCCTCAATAAAACAGACTAATGATGGGTGTCCCTTATATCAGCTGGATTCGAACCCACTACAGGAAGACTGGCAAGGTTCCCAACTGACACTCTTCTCCACTCAGTCACAAATGCCACATCGGCTGGGCAGCCTGGTTTACAAGCCATGTTTCTTCCCAACCCAGGCACAATGTATATACCTGCCTTACACAAATAACCCGCACATAAAAGAGAGGAGTTTACGACGATATTTCGGTCCGACTTAGACCATTTACAAAGTCACACTAACGGACCGAAACGTCGTCGTAAGCTCCTCTCTTCTATGTGCGGGTTATTTGTGTATTGTTCCAGTCACGGTATTGTACCTTTTTGGTTATTTATATACCTGCCTGTATACATATATATATATGTTCTCCACGGGGAAGTGGAACAGAATTCTTTCTCTGTAAGCCACGTGTGTTGTAGGAGGCGACTAAAGTGTCAGGAGCAAGGGGCTAGTAACCACTTCTCCTGTATACATTACTAAATTTAAAAAGAAAAACTTTTGTTTTTCTTTTTAGGTCACCCTGCCTTGATGGGATATGGCTGGTTTGTTAAAAAAAATGTATGTATGTATACAGTAATCTACCGTATCCACGGGGATACGGTCCAAGACCTGCAGTGGATGCCAAAACTACGGGTAGCAATGAACCCTATGTATGCCATTTTTTATTTACATACATCCTATGATAAAGCTTAATTGATAAATCACACACAGTAAGTTGAAAATTATCACTTTTTACTGATAGGAAGAACTTCACAGCTTCTCTTAGGCTTTGAAGAACGGCCAGCATCACTACCTTTGTGCTTTGGGGCCATTATTAAACAAAATTAAGGGTTACTTTTGGGCCACGGTAAACAGTGGATAACTGAAATTCCAGAAACCGAATCCATGGACATCGGGGTTCTACTGTATATGTGTGTATATATATATATATATATATATATATATATATATATATATATATATAGGTAGTAGGTTGGTAGACAGCAACCGCCCAGGGAGGTACTACCGTCCTGCCAAGTGAGTGTAAAACGAAAGCCTGTAATTGTTTTACATGATGGTAGGATTGCTGGTGTCCTTTTTTCTGTCTCATGAACATGCAAGATTTCAGGTACGTCTTGCTACTTCTACTTACACTTAGGTCACACTACACATACATGTACAAGCACATATATACACACCCCTCTGGGTTTTCTTCTATTTTCTTTCTAGTTCTTATTCTTGTTTATTTCCTCTTATCTCCATGGGGAAGTGGAACAGAATTCTTCCTCCGTAAGCCATGCGTGTTGTAAGAGGCAACTAAAATGCCGGGAGCAAGGGGCTAGTAACCTCTTCTCCTGTATATATTACTAAATGTAAAAGGAGAAACTTTCGTTTTTCCTTTTGGGCCACCCCGCCTCGGTGGGATACGGCCGGTGTGTTGAAAGATATATATATATATATATGCAATAAGATCACAGTAAACAGGTGATTTCAGAATATGCAAAACAACCACTCTGAAAGAATAGAGAAATTCCAAGCGCTTTCATGACTACTCACATTATCAAGGAACTATGTTCCTTGATAATGTGAGTAGTCACAAAAGCGCTTGGAATTTCTCTATTCTTTCAGAGTGGTTGTTTTGCATATGTATATATATATATAATTATAAATTACTAATGTTTATACAGTGGACCCCCGACTTACGATATTAATTCATTCCGGAAGTCTGTTCGGGTGCTGTTACTGAACAAATTTTTTCCCATAAGGAATATTGTAAATTAGATTAATCCATTTCAGACCCCCAAAAATACGCTTACAAAAATACACTTACATAATTGTTCGAGTTGGGAGCTGATCGTAAGTCGGGGGTCCACTGTATTTAGTGTATGAATAAACTGCACTGCACTGCTAGCTCTTCAAACAATAGGAAGAATTAAAACCAGAAATTTGAATGATAAATAACTTATCATGACCAATACTGCAATTGTAATGGCAGGATGTCTAGCACAATTACATGAAGAGAAAGGGGACAGAGTAAACAAGAGTGGCAAACAAATAATGGACCTCTACCAACGTCTGTTACTATCCTGTATGTAGAAGGATTATGAAGATCATCAGTGGACAAAATAGCAGAGGCAATGAGCATCACGGCATGTACTGGAATTTCAACAGGAGGGCGTCGAAGCCAGGTACGGATGAGAGCCTCGCCACTCACCCACATCCTCAGAGACAAGGGGGTCAAGAACAGGCCGAGAAAACTCCCGACGACAGAGTTGAAGACGGCTGCTGCCACGTTTCCTCCGCAGGCTCGAGTGAGGATGACGGCAGATGAGACGGGGGGCGGCATGCAGCTCACAACCAGTAGACTGACAGAATAATGCCAGACATTATTACTGCACATTCTCAACTTATAAACAAATTACATCATTTCTTTTTCAATTTACAAACAAGTTACATTTTTTCAGTCAAAAACAAATTACATTTCTTTTGTTTCAAGTTTAAAACAAGTTACATTTTTTCTGTCAAAAACAAATTACATTTCTTTTGTTTCAAGTTTAAAACAAGTTACATTTTTTCAGTCAAAAACAAATTACATCTCTTTTGTTTCAAGTTTAAAACAAGTTACATTTTTTTCTGTCAAAAATTAATTACATTTCTAGTGTTTCAACTAACAAACAAGTAAATTTTATGTAATTATTACAGCCAGGTCTCAATTAGTGATAATTTTGATTTAGTGCAAAAGAAAATTAATGCTAGAGTCCCCCAAACTCTACAAATTGTGCACAAAAATCACACATAATTTGAATAGTGTGAATCCAAATGTCACCAGCTCACAGGATTCATTATTGACACTAATTGTGACCTAGCTGTATATTCCGAACAAACAAATACAGAACTTCCTGGGACGGCCATGTTCAACACATGTTTATACTGCGTATGGATGGTTTTAAATACTGAAATGGTCGTTAAGTGACCCATTTGCAAGCAAGAATATTTATAATTATGGGTGTTTGAAAATTAGATATACATGTATCCTGTATTATTATTATTATGTGCAATTACGTTGTTAAATTACTTACAACATGTTAAGTAAAAGGACACAAGTACAACTAATGCTACATTTTATTGTGCATTAGGTCAATTTTGCCCCAGGATGCCACCCACACCAGTCTACTAATACCCAATTACCCATTTTACTCATGGGTGAACATGGACAGCAGATGTCTTATGGAAACATGTCCTAATGTTTTCGACCCATACTGGGGGATTGATTCTCAAACCTTAGTGTGTGAGTTGAGTGTGCTAGTGATTGGGTTACTGGACATCGTATGCCACTGGAAAGTACCAGAGTATAGTGGTACCAACATTTACATGGGTGTGAGGCATGGGTTTTGAATGTTGCAGTTAGGAGGTGGTTGGAGACAGCAGAGATGTCGTGTCTGAGGGATATGTGTGGTGTGAATATTATGCAGAGAATTTGGAGATTTGAAATCAGAACACAAAATGAGGTTATGTAAGGTATTGTTCAGAGGGTGGAGAAAGAGTGGGTGAGGCAGTTTGAACATTCAGAGAATGGAGCAGAATATGATGACCAAGAGAATGGATAAATCTGGAGTGAAAGGAAGGAGAGGTAAGGGTTATTCTAGGAAGAGATAGCAAGAGGGTGTGGTTTTAAACTGACAGAGGCTTGAGCATTCTGCAGATGTGAGTGTAATGAATTGGAATAAGTGGAGACAAGTAGGTTTAAAGATTCGATGAGCTGTAGGAATGTGAGCAAGGTAACATTTATGAAGGGATTCAGGGAAGTAAGTTAGTCAGACTTGAATTAGAGAAGTGGGAAGTACAGTGAATGCACTCTGGAGAGGTGAGAATGTTACTGTTCAGGGAGTTATTGAACTGTGATATCTGTTCACTTCTCACAAGACAGCTATTAAGTTTATCTAGATACAGGTACATGTATGTACAATTATCATACATAGTAACATATGTGTAAATTACCCAGGATAACCCAAAAAATCAGACAGAGTGACTTATTTCCATTGGAGTCCTTGTATCCACTGGGGTTCTCGTGTTTCCATTGGGGTCCTCGTATTTCCATTGAGGTTCTTGTATTTTCAGTGGGGGTCTCTTATGTCTGTTGATTGTCCTCATATTTCCATTGGGGTCCTTGTATTTCCATTGGGATCTTTGTAATAAATGATGCTAAAAGTGTGTATATTTGGGGATTATCGTACCTTAGCACAAGACAGCCGATACAGTGAAAAACAAAAAATACTTACCCTTCTATGAGAGACTTATTTACATCAGCAAGATTCTGCAATACAAGGCACACGATCTTCACAAGTAGAGGGTATATAAAAAACGACGTTACTTGCACGAAGACGTGCAACCAAGTATGCGACATGGCAGTGTGGATGTCACCGGTCTTCAGCGACACTCCGCTGAGGAAGAAAATCATCGAAACGGCCCCACATTTCACGGTAATCTCCGGGTATATTAAACCTGCAAACAATAAATACCAGACCTGTACAACTTCCGAAATTATTTTTTTCCGATATTTGTAAAATAACTCTATAGTTTTAGGACAACGGCTTCTCTGAAATAAATTGGGGGTTAGAGTTAAATCAAAGATTAGGGAGATTTTGGCAGCATTTCGTATCATATTCACGAATAACTCATTTGGACTGTCACTCTCAAGACTGACAATGACTCGATGAACATTGAATTGTAGCTGGACTTAAATATTTAAAACAAAAAATAATATGGCGGAATTCCTAAAATCTATTATTTTTGTGCACTGGAAAGTAGCGAGACGATGACAATGTAACAACGACCAGTTTGTCGAAGTTGATGATAGAACGACTGTGAGATACTGATAGATGGAGGGATGGGTGGATGGATAGATGGGTGGATCAATGAATAGATAGATGGATGGACTGATGGATGAATGGATAGATAGATGGATGGGTGGAAAGATAGATGGATGGAAAAAAGATGGATGAGCAGATGGATAGATGGATGGATAGACTGACGGATAGATAGATGGATGGGTGGAAAGATAGATGGATGGAAAAAAGATGGATGAACAGATGGATAGATGGATGAATAGACTGAGGGATAGATAGATAGATGGATGAGATGCACGAACAGATGAATATATGAATGAACAGAGACATAGCCAGATAGATGGATAGATAGATGGATGGATAGGCACATGGATGGATAAATAGACAGATGGATGGCTGGCAATATACAGCACCAAAACGCGAGAAAAATTCAGGTTTGATCCGAGGAATGAGAAAACAGCTCCTGCTGTAATGTGAAGTCCACGACTCACCTCCCTTGGAACCAACACCGGGCGCAATATATGCAAATAATATGAAAATACACATAGTATATAAGAACCAGTGTCTGGAGAAGCTCTCAGAGGCTCCCATTGTTGTTGTTGTGGTTTATAAAGGCTGTGACTCAGTGAGCCGTCCTCTTGTTTTAAGGGTTTTTGAGGCTTATTTAGGGTTGTTGAGGGTTATTAACGCTTGTTAAGGGCTGCTAAAACGTGTTTAGGGTGTTAAGGGTCACTAAAAATGTGTTAGTGGCGTCAAGAAGTATTAAAAAAGTGTTTAGGTTGTTGAAGGGTACTTAAAAGTGTTGTGGGTCATGAAAATTTGTCTAGGATGTTAAGGGCTACTAAAACTTGTTGAGGATGTTACGAGCCACTAAAACTTGTTAAAGATGTTAAGGGCCACTAAAACTTGTTAAAGATGTTATGAGACACTAAAACTTGTTAAGGATGTTAAAGGCCACTAAAACTTGTTAAAAATGTTAAAGGCCACTAAAACTTGTTAAAGATGTTAAGGGCCACCAAAACTTGTTAAAGATGTTAAGGGCCACTAAAACTTGTTAAAGAGATTACGAGCCACTAAAACCTGTTAAAGATGTTAAGGGCCACTAAAACTTGTTAAAGATGTTAAGGGCCACTAAAACTTGTTAAAGAGATTACGAGCCAATAAAACTTGTTAAAGATGTTAAGGGCCACTAAAACTTGTTAAAGATGTTAAGGGCCACTAAAACTTGTTAAAGAGATTACGAGTCACTAAAACTTGTTAAAGATGTTAAGGGCCACTAAAACTTGTTAAAGAGATTATGAGTCAGTAAAACTTGTTAAAGATGTTAAGGGCCACTAAAACTTATTAAAGATGTTAAGGGCCACTAAAACTTGTTAAAGAGATTACGAGTCACTAAAACTTGTTAAAGATGTTAAGGGCCACTAAAACTTGTTAAAGAGATTATGAGTCAGTAAAACTTGTTAAAGATGTTAAGGGCCACTAAAACTTATTAAAGATGTTAAGGGCCACTAAAACTTGTTAAAGAGATTACGAGTCACTAAAACTTGTTAAAGATGTTAAGGGCCACTAAAACTTGTTAAAGAGATTATGAGTCAGTAAAACTTGTTAAAGATGTTAAGGGCCACTAAAACTTGTTAAAGATGTTAAGGGCCACTAAAACTTGTTAAAGATGTTAAGGGCCACTAAAACTTGTTAAAGATGTTAAGGGCTACTAAAACTTGTTAAAGATGTTAAGGGTCACTAAAACTT
Source organism: Cherax quadricarinatus (assembly GCF_038502225.1). Lineage (NCBI taxonomy): Eukaryota > Metazoa > Arthropoda > Malacostraca > Decapoda > Parastacidae > Cherax > Cherax quadricarinatus. The sequence continues at coordinate 2,309,154 of NC_091384.1, read as the reverse complement.
GTTAAAGATGTTAAGGACCACTAAAACTTGTTAAAGATGTTAAGGGCCACTAAAACTTGTTAAAGATGTTAAGGGCCACTAAAACTTGTTAAAGATGTTAAGGACCACTAAAACTTGTTAAAGATGTTAAGGGCCACTAAAGCTTGTTAAAGATGTTAAGGGCCACTAAAATTTGTTAAAGATGTTAAGGGCCACTAAAACTTATTGATGATGTTAAGGGCTATTAAAACTTACTGATGATGTTAAGGGCCACTAAAGCTTGTTGAAAATAGTAAATAATACCAACAAAATTATTAGTATTGTTGTGATAGAAACACAGGCCTTATCTCTAGGCTTTATTGAACATAGAATCTTCATAGTACTTCTGCAACAACAAAATATAATGACTAGTACATCTAATAATGGCTTCTACAGGGATGGTGATGTCTTGCATATGTCAAGAGAAAAGTTATAACTACAGGCCACATATTTAAACTCACCATGTAATCTGCATTGGTGATAAATGGATAAAGTAGGAGAGAATCACACACCATATGTTGGTGCCCATGACGCACGCCAAACTGTTGTTGTTGTTAAGGGCCCCTAGAGGTGGTGCAGTATTATCCTGCTGCTGCTCCCCACAGGACCAGTATCACTACAAGTATGACACCTCAGATCAGGTGAACCCAGGATGCAAACACCTGCAGGGCCACACAGACTGCTTGTACTCACCAATACTCACCTATAAGTGACTGTAGGGGGGTTGAGTCTCAGCTCCTGGCCCAGCCAGGCTTCCCCCAAGCCTTGAAAAACCTCAGAGCGGAAAATAAAGAATCAATCGTCAATTTAGCCATGTTTAATAAGGAGAGACTTAACACCTGGTTATCATTACACTATAATAAAGATATCCAGATGTGCCAAACGTGTTTTATTCATTATTTAAGTAAAATATCTTTACTGGGAATAACGTAAACACAGACTATGGATGAATTTTTATTTATTTATCATTTTGCTTGGTTTAATTGTTTCACCATTGAGTTTACAAGAGTTATCCTTCCTTAAGCTAGGAGCTGCTATCCTGCCTTACCTGATATCATAGCCCGGAACCAAGGAACTCTACCACCCCCAGGGTGCCACCCATAACAGTCACCTAACACCCAGGTACCTACTTACTGCCAGATGAACAGTGACAACAGGCGTAAGGAAACTAAACCACAGGTACGTACTTACTGCTAGGTGAGCAGTGACAGCAGGTGTAAGGTGACTAACGCCCAGGTACCTACTTACTGCTAGGTGAGCAGTGACAGCAGGTGTAAGGTGACTAACGCCCAGGTACCTACTTACTGCTAGGTGAGCAGTGACAGCAGGTGTAAGGTGACTAACGCCCAGGTACCTACTTACTGCTAGGTGAGCAGTGACAGCAGGTGTAAGGTGACTAACGCCCAGGTACCTACTTACTGCTAGGTGAGCAGTGACAGCAGGTGTAAGGTGACTAACGCCCAGGTACCTACTTACTGCTAGGTGAGCAGTGACAGCAGGTGTAAGGTGAC
>NC_091384.1:2285125-2302625 GCF_038502225.1 Cherax quadricarinatus | reverse complement strand
TGCCTGGAACAATACACAACTATCCCACAAGACAGTACCATGCCTGGAACAATACACATATTGCAAATGATAATTTTAAACCAAACAAACAATACACACACAATACAAGGGACAATAATACATTTGGAAAACTAAAACTGCTCTCAGAGTTGGATGCTGAAGGAAGAGGCAGCATCCCTAGGGACATTATTTATACACGTACGTCAATTATCATATCCTGGTAAGGTCCCTCACTACCCCATAGCACCTACCTGCTTCTCCTACCTGGTATGGTACCTAATAACCTCATATCACCTACCTGTTTCTCCCTCCTGGTGAGGTCTCTCACCGCTTGCTTGGTGAGGGCCATGTCTTGGGTAATTCCGTCCAAATTGGACTCATTTATACGACGTTCCTCAAGCATCTGTTCCCCGTGTGCCTTCACCTGACGTAAAAAATATTGACGTTAGAGACGTTACGACATTTGACGTGATTTTGTAAACCAGGACAAGCCAATAAAACCAGGAAATGTGGTGGTTTATGTCTACTGTGGGCAGCCGGTCCTCATCCCCAGGGTGCCACCCACAACATTTTCACTCTTATTGCTAAGAAATCATTCCTTATACTATGTTTTACCCGCAGGTGAAGCGTTTCGCCCCCCACCTACTGTAGGTGACACAGTCCCCACTTGTACGCACCTATCACCACTCTGCCTACCCAGGTACCTATTTACTGTTAGTTGAAGAGGGGCAGTAGGTGTTAGGAGGCCAGGCAATTCTTCTCATCCTCGCCCTGGATGCAACCCGGTTCTTTTGGTTATGAGACAGGTTAATATTAGTACTTTAAAAGACGTAGAATATTGTCAGATGATTTACATAAAACTTTTGCTTTTAATTACATCATTAATTCGTGGAGAAACTGGTAAGTATATTGTGGTGGTAGTTGTGGTGGTAGTTGTGGTGGTAGTTGTGGTAGTAGTTGTGGTAGTAGTTGTGGTAGTAGTTGTGGTAGTAGTTGTGGTAGTAGTTGTGGTAGTAGTTGTGGTGGTAGTTGTGGTAGTAGTTGTGGTGGTAGTTGTGGTGGTAGTTGTGGTGGTAGTTGTGGTGGTAGTTGTGGTAGTAGTTGTGGTAGTAGTTGTGGTAGTAGTTGTGGTAGTAGTTGTGGTAGTAGTTGTGGTGGTAGTTGTGGTAGTAGTTGTGGTGGTAGTTGTGGTGGTAGTTGTGGTAGTAGTTGTGGTGGTAGTTGTGGTAGTAGTTGTGGTAGTAGTTGTGGTGGTAGTTGTGGTGGTAGTTGTGGTGGTAGTTGTGGTGGTAGTTGTGGTGGTAGTTGTGGTAGTAGTTGTGGTGATAGTTGTGGTGGTAGTTGTGGTAGTAGTTGTGGTAGTAGTTGTGGTGGTAGTTGTGGTAGTAGTTGTGGTAGTAGTTGTGGTAGTAGTTGTGGTAGTAGTTGTGGTAGTAGTTGTGGTAGTAGTTGTGGTGGTAGTTGTGGTAGTAGTTGTGGTAGTAGTTGTGGTGGTAGTTGTGGTAGTAGTTGTGGTGGTAGTTGTGGTAGTAGTTGTGGTAGTAGTTGTGGTGGTAGTTGTGGTGGTAGTTGTGGTGGTAGTTGTGGTGGTAGTTGTGGTGGTAGTTGTGGTAGTAGTTGTGGTGGTAGTTGTGGTAGTAGTTGTGGTGGTAGTTGTGGTGGTAGTTGTGGTGGTAGTTGTGGTGGTAGTTGTGGTGGTAGTTGTGGTAGTAGTTGTGGTGGTAGTTGTGGTGGTAGTTGTGGTGGTAGTTGTGGTGGTAGTTGTGGTGGTAGTTGTGGTGGTAGTTGTGGTGGTAGTTGTGGTGGTAGTTGTGGTGGTAGTTGTGGTGGTAGTTGTGGTGGTAGTTGTGGTGGTAGTTGTGGTGGTAGTTGTGGTGGTAGTTGTGGTAGTTGTGGTGGTAGTTGTGGTGGTAGTTGTGGTGGTAGTTGTGGTGGTAGTTGTGGTGGTAGTTGTGGTGGTAGTTGTGGTGGTAGTTGTGGTGGTAGTTGTGGTGATAGTTGTGGTAGTAGTTGTGGTAGTAGTTGTGGTAGTAGTTGTGGTAGTAGTTGTGGTAGTAGTTGTGGTAGTAGTTGTGGTAGTAGTTGTGGTGGTAGTTGTGGTAGTAGTTGTGGTGGTAGTTGTGGTGGTAGTTGTGGTGGTAGTTGTGGTAGTAGTTGTGGTAGTAGTTGTGGTGGTAGTTGTGGTGGTAGTTGTGGTGGTAGTTGTGGTAGTAGTTGTGGTAGTAGTTGTGGTAGTAGTTGTGGTAGTAGTTGTGGTAGTAGTTGTGGTAGTAGTTGTGGTAGTAGTTGTGGTGGTAGTTGTGGTGGTAGTTGTGGTAGTAGTTGTGGTGGTAGTTATGGTAGTAGTTGTGGTGGTAGTTGTGGTGGTAGTTGTGGTAGTAGTTGTGGTAGTAGTTGTGGTGGTAGTTGTGGTGGTAGTTGTGGTAGTAGTTGTGGTGGTAGTTGTGGTAGTAGTTGTGGTGGTAGTTGTGGTAGTAGTTGTGGTAGTAGTTGTGGTATTAGTTGTGGTGGTAGTTGTGGTGGTAGTTGTGGTAGTAGTTGTGGTGGTAGTTATGGTAGTAGTCGTGGTGGTAGTTGTGGTGGTAGTTGTGGTAGTAGTTGTGGTAGTAGTTGTGGTGGTAGTTGTGGTGGTAGTTGTGGTAGTAGTTGTGGTAGTAGTTGTGGTAGTAGTTGTGGTAGTAGTTGTGGTAGTAGTTGTGGTAGTAGTTGTGGTAGTAGTTGTGGTAGTACTTCCTGGGGTAGTTGTGGTAGTAGTTGTGGTAGTACTTCCTGGGGTAGTTGTGGTAGTAGTTGTGGTAGTACTTCCTGGGGTAGTTGTGGTAGTAGTTGTGGTAGTACTTCCTGGGGTAGTTGTGGTAGTAGTTGTGGTAGTAGTTGTGGTAGTAGTTGTGGTAGTAGTTGTGGTGGTAGTTGTGGTGGTAGTTGTGGTGGTAGTTGTGGTAGTAGTTGTGGTGGTAGTTGTGGTAGTAGTTGTGGTAGTAGTTGTGGTAGTAGTTGTGGTAGTAGTTGTGGTGGTAGTTGTGATAGTAGTTGTGGTAGTAGTTTTGGTAGTAGTTGTGGTGGTAGTTGTGATAGTAGTTGTGGTAGTAGTTGTGGTGGTAGTTGTGATAGTAGTTGTGGTAGTAGTTGTGGTGGTAGTTGTGGTGGTAGTTGTGGTAGTAGTTGTGGTGGTAGTTGTGGTAGTAGTTGTGGTGGTAGTTGTGGTGGTAGTTGTGGTAGTAGTTGTGGTAGTAGTTGTGGTAGTAGTTGTGGTAGTAGTTGTGGTAGTAGTTGTGGTAGTAGTTGTGGTGGTAGTTGTGGTAGTAGTTGTGGTAGTAGTTGTGGTAGTAGTTGTGGTAGTAGTTGTGGTAGTAGTTGTGGTAGTAGTTGTGGTAGTAGTTGTGGTAGTAGTTGTGGTGGTAGTTGTGGTAGTAGTTGTGGTAGTAGTTGTGGTAGTAGTTGTGGTAGTAGTTGTGGTAGTAGTTGTGGTAGTAGTTGTGGTAGTAGTTGTGGTGGTAGTTGTGGTAGTAGTTGTGGTAGTAGTTGTGGTGGTAGTTGTGGGAGTAATTGTGGTAGTAGTTGTGGTGGTAGTTGTGGTAGTAGTTGTGGTAGTAGTTGTGGTAGTAGTTGTGGTAGTAGTTGTGGTAGTAGTTGTGGTAGTAGTTGTGGTGGTAGTTGTGGTGGTAGTTGTGGTGGTAGTTGTGGTGGTATTTGTGGTGGTAGTTGTGATGGTAGTTGTGGTGGTAGTTGTGGTAGTAGTTGTGGTAGTAGTTGTGGTGGTAGTTGTGGTAGTAGTTGTGGTAGTAGTTGTGGTAGTAGTTGTGGTGGTAGTTGTGGTAGTAGTTGTGGTAGTAGTTGTGGTAGTAGTTGTGGTGGTAGTTGTGGTAGTAGTTGTGGTAGTAGTTGTGGTAGTAGTTGTGGTAGTAATTGTGGTAGTAGTTGTGGTAGTAGTTGTGGTAGTAGTTGTGGTGGTAGTTGTGGTGGTAGTTGTGGTGGTAGTTGTGGTGGTAGTTGTGGTGGTAGTTGTGATGGTAGTTGTGGTGGTAGTTGTGGTAGTAGTTGTGGTAGTAGTTGTGGTGGTAGTTGTGGTAGTAGTTGTGGTAGTAGTTGTGGTAGTAGTTGTGGTGGTAGTTGTGGTAGTAGTTGTGGTAGTAGTTGTGGTAGTAGTTGTGGTGGTAGTTGTGGTAGTAGTTGTGGTAGTAGTTGTGGTAGTAGTTGTGGTAGTAGTTGTGGTAGTAGTTGTGGTAGTAGTTGTGGTAGCAGTTGTGGTAGTAGTTGTGGTAGTAGTTGTGGTGGTAGTTGTGATAGTAGTTGTGGTAGTAGTTGTGGTAGTAGTTGTGGTAGTAGTTGTGGTAGTAGTTGTGGTAGTAGCTGTGGTGGTAGTTGTGGTAGTAGTTGTGGTAGTAGTTGTGGTAGTAGTTGTGGTAGTAGTTGTGGTGGTAGTTGTGGTGGTAGTTGTGGTAGTAGTTGTGGTAGTAGTTGTGGTAGTAGTTGTGGTGGTAGTTGTGGTGGTAGTTGTGGTAGTAGTTGTGGTAGTAGTTGTGGTAGTAGTTGTGGTAGTAGTTGTGGTGGTAGTTGTGGTAATAGTTGTGATAGTGGTTGTGGTGGTAGTTGTGGTAGTAGTTGTGGTAGTAGTTGTGGTGGTGGTAGGGGTGCTGGTAGATTCTGTGGTGGTACAAGGGAAGGTGGAGCATCAAGGTGTCCCGGAGCTGGGTTGGTAGTGTACTCACCTCACACACTGAGGTCCATGGTTCGATCCCCGGTATGGGTGAAAACACTGGGGCGTGTTTCCTTAAGAGACCTGCTGTCTATGTTCACCTAGCAGTAAGTAGGTACATGGGTGTTAGCAGACTGGTGTGGGTCGCATCCTGGGTACAAAATTAACCTAAGTTGTGGGAAATGTTCTGCATAATCAGGGACTTTCTATATAGCATGTCATTGGTGTGAGCTATGGTCTGTATAAGTTGTATCATGTACTGGTAGAAATAAAGATTATTATTATTATTATTATTATTATTATTATTATTATTATTATTGTTATTATTATTATTGCACACCTAGACTCACCTGCTCCTTAAGATGGGTAATTTTTTTCTGTTGTCGAGATCTGATGTTATCTAATTCATTTACTTTTGCTGTTAGTTCTTCTATCTTCTTCTGTTGCTGTGTCCCCCGGCTCTGTTAGACAGAGGAAGAGAGAGAGGAAGAGAGGAATGGGAGAGGCAGGAGGAAAAGGGGAGAATAGAGGAGCAGGAATAGAGAGAGAGGCAAATGTATGATAAAAACGAGAATTATCAAAAATTAGGACGACACAAATTTTAACATGGAACAGTAAGACTTATCACAAATGTATACATACATACACATAGATAGATAGATAGATTAATAGGTAGATAGACAGAGAGAGAGAGAGATGAGGGGTCACCTTCTCATCCGCAGCATCCGTCAGCTGGGCCTTGAGATCTCTCATTTGGAGTCTGGCGTCCGACACCTCACCATTCAGCCTCTCGACCATCCTACACTGCCGCTTGTATCTGTCGGGGGTCACACCAGCAAGTTACTTCAGAAACGAACACAACTGTACCAGAACAAGCCTTTACTGGAACAACATTTCACCCTGAGAGCCAAACGTCATGTCAATAGAAGCTTATTCTGCTGCATTTCGGTTTGTGCTCATGTGGAGAGTCCCTCAACAATATAAATATGTGGAATAATGGATGTAAACAAAGAAACGGTAGCATTAATGCACGTTTTTATTATTTACAGAACGTTTCACTCACAAACAAGCAAAACAAGCCACTTTTATTATTTCTGAATGTTCAAAATGTAGTTTAAGTGCAATAAAATATTCCTAAGAATACAAGAAAGGCACTAGCATTCGGTGTATTTTGGGAGAGTGGTCAAATAGTCTGAAGATTGCTAGCTGAGAGCACTCACTTGGCTATCAAGTCGTCTCTCTCCTCCTGAAGGTGTCTGGAGGCTCTGGCTGCATCCTCTGTCAGTGCCAGTTTACGTCTCAACATGTCTACGTGAAGGTCCTTCCTCTCCACTGCCTCTCTCAGGGCCTTGACCTTCCTCTGCAGCTGGTACACTGTCGTCGTCTGCAGGGGTGTGGGACACCAGGGGCAGGGACAGAAGGAATAAGGCGACAGGGGTATTTTAATAAGGGCCCTGACACACCGGGAGGCCTGGTCATGGACAGGGTCACAGGGGCGTTGACCCCCGGACTCCCTCCACACCATTTCACACACTGTTTTACTTCTATAATTTTTTTGACCAGTATATGTCGACTTGCAGTCATATATCAGCATATGTATATTAGTATATGTGAAAACAAGTGACTGATTCATATGTGTCTGGTATACACATGCATTTACCTCTATAATATATTTTGTATACAAATGCTCCTCGACTTACGATATATTCATAATCGTAAGCCGAATATATCCTAAATAAATAACTACTCTCACTGAATATGTAAATAAACACAGAGGTCTGGTCTCAGACCAGGCTGCGGGGGCGTTGACCCCCGAAACTCTCTCCAGGTATACTCCAGGTAACTAAATACCGGTATTAAAAAGTAAATATATAAATATAAAATACGGACTTGCCGCCTTTGTGCTGGGTAATTATCTCAAGTAATTGATTTTACACCATCATGGAGTTGAAATATCGTAAGTCGAGACATCGTAAGTCGAGGGAAACCTGTATTTGTCGTCACTGGTTGTATAGTGACATCGTCCTGTGATGTATAGATGCTACAAGAGTCTAAACATAGTGAAAGAGGTGAAAAGAATTGATAAGGATAAATTGACAAGGTGACAAGAGAGAGAGTTCATGTCTAGATAGTTTCCTCTCCTCATGTCACGCTCTGTTACATGGCTGTGTTATGTAACATAACCACACACTCATGCAGAAGTGGAAAGTGGATATGGAAATAAGCCCTTAGGAGATACGTGGACCCCCGCTTAACGATCACCTCCAAATGCGACCAATTATGTAAGTGTATTTATGTAAGTGCATTTGTACGTGTATGTTTGGGGGTCTGAAATGGACTAATCTACTTCACAATATTCCTTATGGGAAAAAATTCGGTCAGTACTGGCACCTGAACATACTACTGGAATGAAAAAAGTTCGTTAACCGGGGGTCCACTGTATTTGCTGAAGGTAAGTCAACGTCGAGTGATTCTTAAGCAATGGTGAATATTTTACGAAGAATTTGGTAAAATCTTGACCATTAGTTGAATATTTCTTTCTGGGGTGGTTTTTTTTTCTATAAATTGGAAAAAATAAAACATTTCACGTATTTATAGTTTCGATCCCAGGATAGAAAAGTCTCCAGTAAAGATGTGTTAAGAGTATGGAGTCTCGCACGTTTCCCCCTTTAAGCGTGGACTTCAGTGTCCTTCCTATGGCAGATATAAAGTGTTAATTTTGACATGTGTGGGGGTTCGAACCACATGACAGGCCAGTGCGTTAACCTCTTTACCAAGCCAGTCTAATAAGATCCACCCATCTAGGTGTATTTCCATACCCTCTAAAAAACTTAGTTTGGGGTTTGAGGGGAATGGAATCAGATCACACCAAAGCCATGCTGAGACACTTTCCTTTTTGGCCACAGTAGCGGCCCATGCTAACCTTTCTAGTGTGAAATAACAATGAGGTGAATCTCATTAAGCCACCATGATAACGGTGGATAACCCACTGGCTTGATATAGGAACAGGATATGGATTAACCCAGCATGTGTAACCACCATCACACACACTGCTTATGCTAGCATTACGTCCCTTCCAGCTATGATAAAAAGTGTACCAACAAAGCATTAGTTTTTATCATAGAGGGGGCTGATTTCTACAGCATATATATATATATATATATATATATATATATATATATATATATATATATATATATATATATATATATATATATATATATATATATATATACAAATGCTTTAGACAGGTATCACAAAAGCTGTGAATTCTACTTAGGACGTTAAATAGGTACCAAGTAGGTACCTGACTTATCTATTGGTAGATATGTACCTGCTCGGAGTGTCTATCGTTCCCCAGGCAGCCCTAAATGAAATTGGTAAGTTGAGTTTCAAGACTATCTACTACACGAGGGTCATTAAGGCTGGTTGGTTGGTTAATGGGGTTTCAAGACTATCTACTACACGAGGGTCATTAAGACTGGTTGGTTGGTTAATGGGGTTTCAAGACTATCTACTACACGAGGGTCATTAAGGCTACATGTCACCTGTACACCACCAGTCAAGAATACTTTAATACCTAAAGTACTGATTAATGTAAACTACCAGTGTATATACACTGAGATATACACCTCTCAGTGTATATACACTGAGATATACACCTCTCAGTGTATATACACTGAGATATACACCTCTCAGTGTATATACACTGAGATATACACCTCTCAGTGTATATACACTGAGATATACACCTCTCAGTGTATATACACTGAGATATACACCTCTCAGTGTATATACACTGAGATATACACCTCTCAGTGTATATACACTGAGATATGCACATCTCAATTTATATATGTTATTATTATTATTATTATTATTATTATTATTATTATTATTATTATTATTATTATTATTATTATTATTATTATTATTATTATTATTGTTATTATTATTATTATTATTATTATTATTATTATTATTATTATTGTTATTATTATTATTAGTTTTTTGATGAATAATTTCGGTATCTATATTGTGGAAATGCTCCTTCAGTCATTGGCTTCCTCAGTCAATTATAGAGAAGAAAGGTGGAAGGTGAGAAATAGGAGTTAAAAGTAATCAGTCCCTCAGCCTGGAGTTGATACGTTCAGTCCCTTAGTCTGAGCACATTGACTTCCTACTGAGGGACTGACCACCTCAAAACTACGCCTTCAAGACTGAGGGACTGATTACACAGTCTTCACATCTCTCCTGCTTCTGCTACCTCCTGTGTACTCGACTGAAGAGGTCTTAGCAACCTGTTGGGAACTAATTTTAATCTCCATATAATGCATTACCTTGTCGACGATCTTCTCCCCTTCAAGTTTCACTAGCTGTTGGCATCTGCAGATAATCATCTCAGCATCACTGGTGACTTCGTGGCCCATCTCCGCCAGGCCCAGGGCCTCCACCACCCGTGTCAGTACCCGTCCCACCTGTAGAAATGTTGCTTGAGGGGAGAAACTACCTGGAAGGGTACGTGTATGGACCAGCAGGCCTACTGGCCTATACAAGGCAGGTCCTTCTTAAAATCAGTCATTTATATCCATGTATTTAAGGAGATGAGAACATAAGGCCTTCCATAAGGATGGGGGAGTATTGCAGCAGGCCTACTGGCCCATACATGGCAGGTCTTTCTCAAAATCAGCCATTCCAACTCACGTATTTAAGGACATAAGAATACAGGAGCTGTGCAGCAGGCCTACTGGCCCATAAAAGGCAGGTCCTTCTTAAAATCAGTCATTTATATCCACGTATTTAAGGACATGAGAACATAATGCCTGCTGCAAGTCTCTCCCATAAGAATGGGGGAGTATTGCAGGAGGCCTACTGGCCCATACATGGCAGGTTCTTCTCAAACACAAACCCTTTAACAAAAATCTTTGCCTAACGCATTGTCAGTGCTTGTGTGTCTTTTTTCCTTGAGGATACGTACCATTTACTGCAATGTTCACTTCGAAGTTGCAACGTTCACTTCGAAGTTGCAACGTTCACTTCGAAGTTGCAACGTTCACTTCGAAGTTGCAACGTTCACTTCGAAGTTACAACGTTCACTTCGAAGTTGCAACGTTCACTTCGAAGTTGCAACGTTCACTTCGAAGTAGCAATGTTCACTTCGAAGTTGCAACGTTCACTTCGAAGTTGCAACGTTCACTTCGAAGTTGCAATGTTCACTTCGAAGTTGCAACGTTCAATTCGAAGTTGCAATGTTCACTTCGAAGTTGCAACGTTCACTTCGAAGTAGCAACGTTCACTTCGAAGTAGCAACGTTCACTTCGAAGTTGCAACGTTCACTTCGATACCGCTACTTACCTTTTCATTCTGGATGGCCAGGTGTTCCCGTGAAGCCTCAGCGGTAGCGTGGTCAGCTTCCAGCTGTCTACAGCGGGTAGACAGAGCGTGTACGTCGGCCTCCGACTGTCGACCTCTCTTCACGGCTGTCTCGTATAGTTCTGACTGTCTACGTGACTGTTCCCCAAGACTGGTGACCTGGGAGGTCAGTCTCTCAATATGCTGTACCAAAACACAACCGAAATCACCATTTAGATTTCTGTGCAAAAGCGATTAAGCTTGTGGTGGGCACTATACCCAGCCTGAATGGGCACCATACCCAGCCTAAATGAGCACCATACCCAGCCTAAATGAGCACCATACCCAGCCTAAATGAGCACCATACCCGGCCTAAAGATTGAGACACTTGTGCAACACTTGGGTATCTCCATTGAGGAAACGTTTCGCCACACAGTGGCTTTATCAATACAAATTCCAAGACATAACTTGGAGACAGGAGAACTATGTACAACTACCACTACAACTAACCCATCTCTTTGGGAAGGACCTACTTCCACTGGGGAACCCCGCCTACCAGTGACTATGCCCTCGTCTGCTACCCGTCCCATTTCCACCTGACGTTACTATATAAGCGTCAGGCGCCTTGCTTCTGCTTCAGAATCTCCACGACTACGGTGCTCTTCGCACCTACTGCTAGGTTGAGGGACTGATTACCTCATCTTCTGTACATAGTTCTCCTGTCTTCAAGTTATGTCCTGGAATTTGTATTGATAAAGCCACTGGATGGCGAAACATCTACAATAAAGATACCCAGATGTTGCACATGTGTCTCAGTTCCATCAAATCCTATTCTATCCTGTCTTAATGGTCTTAAATCCTCTTCTGTATAGTTTTATTGGTATCAGATCCTCTTCTGTCTAGTCTTAATGATATCAAATCCTATTCTATCTAATCTTAAAGATCCTGAATCCTCTTACAGCTGGATTTTGTTTATGTTTAAAGGATCAGAACTCAGGGGAGTTGGAAGAGGACTAGAACTGGGGGAATTCATGCTTAAAATGCATCGATGGCGTCAGGTCTCACCTCGGCAGCCTCTCTGTTGGCAGCGACGAGGCTCTGGATCCTCTCTGTCAGCGCCTGGGTGTCAGCACACACACGTCTGTCAGGAGATGACAGCAGAGCAGCTACGGTCGTTAGGAATCCACGGTTCTCAACCTCGGTCTGCTGACGGCGGTGGTCTGACACTACTGCCTCATCTGTAGATCAAGGAAGACCCCTTCAAGGAAGACCCCTTCAAGGAAAACCCCTTCAAGGAAGACCCCTTCAAGGAATACCCTTCGGAGAAAGACCCAGTAAAGAGCTCTTGATTCAAAGAACTGAGTGCCTCCCATTCCCCTTTCTCGGCCTAATATTTGGTATGGTAATTCTACACTACACCTACTACTACTGACAGAAGTGGAGTGTCTGACCCTTGGCTTGTTGGAGTTGCTTCTCAGTGGCGTGGAGTTCCTCCAGTGTGGCATTGTAGGATTTGTTGGTATTGTGGAGGCGTTCCCTGACACTCTTAACCTCCTCCTCCAGCGCCCTCAGGCGGGTCCTCAGGTCATCTCCTTCCTGCGGGTGAACCCACGATTATTGTACACCTCCCATTTACGAGTTAACAGGGTTATCAAAGCTTATTCCTTGTGTAGCATTGAAAATGGGTTGGGCAACTGTCTTTTGTTAGTGGGTTTTGGTCATCTGATTGAGGTGGGCCATCAATCAGACTCATCTCAAACACTCAGGTGACCTTCTCTCTCGGTTTTTCAACCTGCTTCCATCGATGTCACAGCCCTCTTTACCAACATTCCTACTGATGCTGCAATAAATATTCTGAGACAGAGGGTCACCGATAACCACGGCCTCCCTTTACCTCTTCTAGATTTCATCAGTCTAGTGGATCTCTGTGTTAATTACAACTTCTTCAAGTATCAGGACAACTGCTACAAAGCTTTGGGATGGCAATGGGGAGCCCTCTCAGCAAAACACCACCTATCTAACAACACAAAACTCACATGATCACACTGTCTACCTGCCCTCATTTCAGTATGTCATTCTTCAGGTCACATTGCGTCACTCACAATTCACTCTCCGCCTATATATACTGTCTTTTAACCTCTGTGTGTTAGAAGTTATCAAGGTCCCTCAGTATATATACTGAGAGGTGTATATATCTCAGTGTATGTGTGTTTAGAGTTTGTTTTAATCAGTATTTTAGGTATTAAAGTATTCTTGACTGGTGGTGTACAGGTGACATGCAGCCTTAATGACCCTTGTGTAGTAGATAGTCTTCAAACCCCATTAACCAACCAACCAACCTTAATGACCCTCGTGTAGTAGATAGACTAGAAACCCCATTAATCAACCAACCAGCCTGAATGGCCCTCGTGTAGTGGATAGACATTAAACCTTACTTAACCATCTATCCCATCTTACCTTCCTATACTCCACCAGGGCTAGGTTTTGCTCCTCGATCGTTCGTTTCTCTTCGTCCAGTTCGTTGACCAGTCTACCCACAGTCTGCCTGGCGGAGGCTGCCTCTCCCTCCCTGTGTTCCAAGTCTTCTGTCACTTGCAGAACCTCACCTCGAAGCCTCGCACACTCCTGTAGATTCCAGATACAAGGGATCTTGATTTGATGGATTGGAACTGGCCCTCTAATTCATATCAAGGCCTACATTCCAGAGGCGGTGCATAATCCGAATAGGCCTATCCATGGAGTTATTATTTCTCAACCTATCCTTCAGCGGCTGTTGTGGTTGTCCAGCCCCTGTCTAGGGTATATTAGCCCTACTAGAACCCACGTACCTATTTACTAGGTGGATAGGGGGTAGCAGGTGTTAGGAGACTTGCTCCTATGTCTCACCTTGCCCAGGATGCCTCCCACAACGGTTCACTAGCACCCATGTACCTATTTACTAGGTGACCAGGGGCAACAGATGACAGGAATCTCATAATAATAATAATAATAATAATAATAATAATAATAATAATAATAATAATAATAATAATAATAATAATAATAATAATAATAATAATAATAATACTATTACTGCTACTACCATTACTACTACTACTACCACTACTACTATCAGTACTACTGTTATTACCACCGCCACCACCACTACTACTACCACCACTACCGCCACCACTACTACATCACTACCACCACCAGTACTACTATTACTACTACTATTATTATTATTATTACTACTACTACTACTACTACCACTACTACTACTATTACTGCTACTACCACCACTGCTACTACTACTACCACTACTACTACTACCACTCTACTACCACCACCACTACTACTACCACTACTACTACTCGCTGCTCACCTGGACCAGCTCTGCCAGCCTGGAAGAGAGTTTTTCCTGTGCATCGTGCGGATCTAGCTCTCCAAGGCTCAACGAGGAGGTAACGACCTTGAGTAATTCCAAGAGTCTTCTCTGAGCAGCCTCACTTCTCTGCTCTGCACTCTCTCTCTCCTCCAGGTGCGTCCTGGAGGATAAAGGTGGAGCACTGCAGCAGGCCTACTGGCCCATACTAGGCAGGTCTTTCTCAAACCCAAGAAATAAGCTCTGGTAACTCTATTAAGTCATGTGTAAGTTCCACTCAAAGCAAGCCCCTCTCACTTATCTGCAAGTCCAACTCAAAGCTAGCCCCTCTCACTTATCTGCAAGTCCCACTCAAAGCTAGCCCCTCTCACTTATCTGCAAGTCCCACTCAAAGCTAACCCCTCTCACTCATGTATTTATCTAAGCTAAATTTGAAGCTACCCAAAGTTTTAGCTTTAATGACCCCTACTAGATAGACTGTTCCACTCATCCCCCACTAGATAGACTGTTCCACTCATCCACTACTAGATAGACTGTTCCACTCATCCCCCACTAGATAGACTGTTCCACTCATCCACTACTAGATAGACTGTTCCAGTCATCCACTACTAGATAGACTGTTCCACTCATCCACTACTAGATAGACTGTTCCACTCATCCACTACTAGATAGACTGTTCCAGTCATCCACTACTTGATAGACTGTTCCAGTCATCCACTACTAGATAGACTGTTCCACTCATCCACTACTAGATAGACTGTTCCAGTCATCCACTACTAGATAGACTGTTCCAGTCATCCACTACTAGATAGACTGTTCCAGTCATCCACTACTAGATAGACTGTTCCAGTCATCCACTACTAGATAGACTGTTCCACTCATCCACTACTAGATAGACTGTTCCACTCATCCACTACTAGATAGACTGTTCCAGTCATCCACTACTAGATAGACTGTTCCACTCATCCACTACTAGATAGACTGTTCCAGTCATCCACTACTAGATAGACTGTTCCAGTCATCCACTACTAGATAGACTGTTCCAGTCATCCACTACTAGATAGACTGTTCCAGTCATCCACTACTAGATAGACTGTTCCAGTCATCCACTACTAGATAGACTGTTCCACTCATCCACTACTAGATAGACTGTTCCAGTCATCCACTACTAGATAGACTGTTCCACTCATCCACTACTTGATAGACTGTTCCAGTCATCCACTACTAGATAGACTGTTAAACTCATCCACTACTAGATAGACTGTTCCAGTCATCCACTACTAGATAGACTGTTCCACTCATACACTACTAGATAGACTGTTCCAGTCATCCACTACTTGATAGACTGTTCCAGTCATCCACTACTTGATAGACTGTTCCAGTCATCCACTACTAGATAGACTGTTCCAGTCATCCACTACTAGATAGACTGTTCCAGTCATCCACTACTAGATAGACTGTTCCACTCATCCACTACTAGATAGACTGTTCCAGTCATCCACTACTTGATAGACTGTTCCAGTCATCCACTACTAGATAGACTGTTCCAGTCATCCACTACTAGATAGACTGTTCCAGTCATCCACTACTAGATAGACTGTTCCAGTCATCCACTACTTGATAGACTGTTCCAGTCATCCACTACTAGATAGACTGTTCCACTCATCCACTACTAGATAGACTGTTCCACTCATCCACTACTAGATAGACTGTTCCACTCATCCACTACTAGATAGACTGTTCCAGTCATCCACTACTAGATAGACTGTTCCACTCATCCACTACTAGATAGACTGTTCCAGTCATCCACTACTAGATAGACTGTTCCAGTCATCCACTACTTGATAGACTGTTCCAGTCATCCACTACTAGATAGACTGTTCCACTCATCCACTACTTGATAGACTGTTCCAGTCATCCACTACTAGATAGACTGTTCCAGTCATCCACTACTAGATAGACTGTTCCACTCATCCACTACTAGATAGACTGTTCCAGTCATCCACTACTTGATAGACTGTTCCAGTCATCCACTACTAGATAGACTGTTCCACTCATCCACTACTTGATAGACTGTTCCAGTCATCCACTACTAGATAGACTGTTCCACTCATCCACTACTAGATAGGCTGTTCCAGTCATCCACTACTAGATAGACTGTTCCAGTCATCCACTACTAGATAGACTGTTCCAGTCATCCACTACTAGATAGACTGTTCCAGTCATCCACTACTAGATAGACTGTTCCAGTCATCCACTACTTGATAGACTGTTCCAGTCATCCACTACTAGATAGACTGTTCCAGTCATCCACTACTAGATAGACTGTTCCACTCATCCACTACTAGATAGACTGTTCCACTCATCCACTAATAGATAGACTGTTCCAGTCATCCACTACTAGATAGACTGTTCCACTCATCCACTACTAGATAGACTGTTCCAGTCATCCACTACTAGATAGACTGTTCCAGTCATCCACTACTTGATAGACTGTTCCAGTCATCCACTACTAGATAGACTGTTCCACTCATCCACTACTTGATAGACTGTTCCAGTCATCCACTACTAGATAGACTGTTCCAGTCATCCACTACTAGATAGACTGTTCCACTCATCCACTACTAGATAGACTGTTCCACTCATCCACTACTAGATAGACTGTTCCAGTCATCCACTACTTGATAGACTGTTCCAGTCATCCACTACTAGATAGACTGTTCCAGTCATCCACTACTAGATAGACTGTTCCAGTCATCCACTACTAGACAGACTGTTCCACTCATCCACTACTAGATAGACTGTTCCAGTCATCCACTACTAGATAGACTGTTCCAGTCATCCACTACTAGATAGACTGTTCCACTCATCCACTACTAGATAGACTGTTCCACTCATCCACTACTAGATAGACTATTCCAGTCATCCACTACTTGATAGACTGTTCCAGTCATCCACTACTTGATAGACTGTTCCAGTCATCCACTACTAGATAGACTGTTCCAGTCATCCACTACTAGATAGACTGTTCCACTCATCCACTACTAGATAGACTGTTCCAGTCATCCACTACTAGATAGACTGTTCCAGTCATCCACTACTAGATAGACTGTTCCACTCATCCACTACTAGATAGACTGTTCCACTCATCCACTACTAGATAGACTGTTCCAGTCATCCACTACTAGATAGACTGTTCCACTCATCCACTACTAGATAGACTGTTCCACTCATCCACTACTAGATAGACTGTTCCAGTCATCCACTACTAGATAGACTGTTCCACTCATCCACTACTAGATAGACTGTTCCACTCATCCACTACTAGATAGACTGTTCCAGTCATCCACTACTAGATAGACTGTTCCAGTCATCCACTACTAGATAGACTGTTCCAGTCATCCATTACTAGATAGACTGTTCCAGTCATCCACTACTAGATAGACTTTTCCAGTCATCCACTACTAGATAGACTGTTCCAGTCATCCACTACTAGATAGACTGTTCCACTCATCCACTACTAGATAGACTGTTCCAGTCATCCACTACTAGATAGACTGTTCCAGTCATCCACTACTAGATAGACTGTTCCACTCATCCACTACTAGATAGACTGTTCCACTCATCCACTACTAGATAGACTGTTCCAGTCATCCACTACTTGATAGACTGTTCCAGTCATCCACTACTTGATAGACTGTTCCAGTCATCCACTACTAGATAGACTGTTCCAGTCATCCACTACTAGATAGACTGTTCCACTCATCCACTACTAGATAGACTGTTCCACTCATCCACTACTAGATAGACTGTTCCAGTCATCCACTACTTGATAGACTGTTCCAGTCATCCACTACTAGATAGACTGTTCCAGTCATCCACTACTAGATAGACTGTTCCAGTCATCCACTACTAGATAGACTGTTCCACTCATCCACTACTAGATAGACTGTTCCAGTCATCCACTACTAGATAGACTGTTCCACTCATCCACTACTAGATAGACTGTTCCACTCATCCACTACTAGATAGACTGTTCCACTCATCCACTACTAGATAGACTGTTCCAGTCATCCACTACTTGATAG
>NC_091384.1:2132625-2280125 GCF_038502225.1 Cherax quadricarinatus | reverse complement strand
ATTAAGTACAATAGCTATATTCTTAGTAATATATAAATGAGAAGTTGATTGAAACCTAAAATAAAAATGACATAAACTTGAACGCGCTGGTTTTCTCTCCTGAGAGCCAATCAGCTGCCAGGAAAAGTGTTGCCACAGAGAGAATATATTTTATTCTTATATTCTCAAAATTATATTTATATAATTTTTTCCCTCGATGGAATCTTTCACTAAATATATTCTTTATCATAACTGTGAATACATTATTACAACGCAGCTACTAAAAAATACGAAACAAAAAGAAAAAAATTCCTGACATGGCAACCGGACAATGTTTGTAAACAATGGGAATTTAAATGTCTAGACCAGTTTAAATGTCCCATTCATTACCAGTTTAAATGTCCCATTCATTACCAGTTTAAATGTCCCATTCATTACCAGTTTAAATGTCCCATTCATTACCAGTTTAAATGTCCCATTCATTACCAGTTTAAATGTCCCATTCATTACCAGTTTAAATGTCCCATTCATTACCAGTTTAAATGTCCCATTCATTACCAGTTTAAATGTCCCATTCATTACCAGTTTAACTGTCCCATTCATTACCAGTTTAACTGTCCCATTCATTACCAGTTTAAATGTCCCATTCATTACCAGTTTAAATGTCCCATTCATTACCAGTTTAAATGTCCCATTCATTACCAGTTTAAATGTCCCATTCATTACCAGTTTAAATGTCCCATTCATTACCAGTTTAAATGTCCCATTCATTACCAGTTTAAATGTCCCATTCATTACCAGTTTAAATGTCCCATTCATTACCAGTTTAACTGTCCCATTCATTACCAGTTTAACTGTCCCATTCATTACCAGTTTAAATGTCCCATTCATTACCAGTTTAAATGTCCCATTCATTACCAGTTTAAATGTCCCATTCATTACCAGTTTAAATGTCCCATTCATTACCAGTTTAAATGTCCCATTCATTACCAGTTTAAATGTCCCATTCATTACCAGTTTAAATGTCCCATTCATTACCAGTTTAAATGTCCCATTCATTACCAGTTTAAATGTCCGGGACGCGCCAGGGTAAACTGACTTAAATAAATTTATAGTGCACAAATGCACATATATATATATATATATATATACATATATATATATATATATATATATATATATATATATATATATATATATATATATATATATATATATATATATATATATATATATATATATATATATATATATATATATATATATATATATATATATATATATATATATAAATTTTCTGACCTTGGTGAAGCCGTGGCTGGGATGAAGTTTGATAAGTTCCTCTATGAGTTGGTCATTTCTCCTCATCTCAGCATCCAGGCCCCCGGAGGTGTCCTGTCAGGGCAGGGATAACACTGGTCACTCACCCGGGTACCTACTTACTGCTAGGTGAACAGTGACAGCAGGTGTAAGGTGACTAACACCCAGGTACCTACTTACTGCTAGGTGAACAGTGACAGCAGGTGTAAGGTGACTAACACCCAGGTACCTACTTACTGCTAGGTGAACAGTGACAGCAGGTGTAAGGTGACTAACACCCAGGTACCTACTTACTGCTAGGCGAACAGTGACAGCAGGTGTAAGGTGACTAACACCCAGGTACCTACTTACTGCTAGGTGAACAGTGACACCAGGTATCATTAGACAATACGCCTCACCTTCCCAGAATTCAAGACATGTATGCGATATTTAATGACTATTCTGACCTCTCTGACCTCTCTGACCTCTCTGACCTCTCTGATCTCTCTGACCTCTCTGACCTCTCTGATCTCTCTGATCTCTCTGACCTGTCTGACCTGTCTGACCTCTCTGACCTCTCTGACCTCTCTGGCCTTTCTGACCTCTCTGATCTCTCTGACCTCTCTGACCTCTATGACCACTCTGATCTCTCTGACCTCTCTGACCTTTCTGACCTCTCTGATCTCTCTGACCTCTCTGACCTCTCTGACCTCTCTGACCTCTCTGACCTCTCTGATCTCTCTGACCTCTCTGACCTCTCTGACCTCTCTGATCTTTCTGATCTCTCTGACCTCTCTGACCTTTCTGACCTCTCTGATCTCTCTGACCTCTCTGACCTCTCTGACCTCTCTGATCTCTCTTACCTCTCTGACCTCTCTGATCTCTCTGACCTCTCTGATCTTTCTGATCTCTCTGGCCTCTCTGACCTTTCTGACCTCTGTGATCTCTGTGACCTCTCTGACCTCTCTGACCTCTCTGATCTCTCTGACCTCTCTGACCTCTCTGATCTCTCTGACCTCTCTGATCTTTCTGATCTCTCTGGCCTCTCTGACCTTTCTGACCTCTGTGATCTCTGTGACCTCTCTGACCTCTCTGACCTCTCTGATCTCTCTGACCTCTCTGACCTCTCTGATCTCTCTGACCTCTCTGACCTCTCTGACCTCTCTGACCTCTCTGACATCTCTGACCTCTCTGACCTCTCTGGCCTCTCTGACCTCTCTGATCTCTCTGATCTCTCTGACCTCTCTGACCTCTCTGACCTCTCTGACCTCTCTGACATCTCTGACCTCTCTAACCTCTCTGGCCTCTCTGACCTCTCTGACCTCTCTGACATCTCTGATCTCTCTGACCTCTCTGACCTCTCTGGCCTCTCTGATCTCTCTGATCTCTCTGATCTCTCTGACCTCTCTGACCTCTCTGATCTCTCTGACCTCTCTGATCTCTCTTACCTCTCTGACCTCTCTGACCTCTCTGGCCTCTCTGACCTCTCTGATCTCTCTGACCTCTCTGACCTCTCTGATCTCTCTGACCTCTCTGATCTTTCTGATCTCTCTGGCCTCTCTGACCTTTCTGACCTCTGTGATCTCTGTGACCTCTCTGACCTCTCTGACCTCTCTGATCTCTCTGACCTCTCTGACCTCTCTGATCTCTCTGACCTCTCTGACCTCTCTGACCTCTCTGACCTCTCTGACATCTCTGACCTCTCTGACCTCTCTGGCCTCTCTGACCTCTCTGACCTCTCTGACCTCTCTGATCTCTCTGACCTCTCTGATCTCTCTGACCTCTCTGACCACTCTGACCTCTCTGAACTCTCTGACCTCTCTGATCTCTCTGACATCTCTGACCTCTCTGACCTCTCTGGCCTCTCTGACCTCTCTGACCTCTCTGACCTCTCTGATCTCTCTGACCTCTCTGATCTCTCTGACCTCTCTGACCTCTCTGACCTCTCTGACCTCTCTGACCTCTCTGATCTCTCTGACCTCTCTGACCTCTCTGACCTCTCTGACCTCTCTGATCTCTCTGACCTCTCTGACATCTCTGACCTCTCTGACCTCTCTGACCTCTCTGACCTCTCTGACCTCTCTGACCTCTCTGATCTCTCTGACCTCTCTGACCTCTCTGACCTCTCTGACCTCTCTGACCTCTCTGATCTCTCTGACAGGATCTGCTCCATTGGTGGGCGTCCAGGATGAAGGCTGGTCTATGGGCATGTGTGTGGGTAGGAGTGGGTCGGTACTGGGTACAGGGGCACCCACTCCACTGACTGTACCCATGCTGGAGTTCTGTAACCCACCACCTGTAAAGAAGAACATAGGAATATTAGAAAGGAGGAGCACTGCAGTAGGCCTACTGGTCCATACTAGGCAGGTCCTTCTTAAACTCAAATTTACGGTAATTGGAGATTGTCACAAATGATACTCGAAGGAGATGGGTTATTATGCTTCTTCAGAAGTTCTAGTAGTAGTAGTAGTTGTAGTAGTAGTAGTAGTAGTAGTAGTAGTAGTAGTAGTAATAGTAGTAGTAGTAGTAGTAGTAATAGTAGTAGTAGTAGTAGTAGTAGTAGTGGTCAAGAAAGTCACTCACCCACCATACGATGTACAATAGTCTGACTGGTAGTCTGAGTGGAGGAGGAGGCACTGGAGGAGGTGGAGGACTTAAAGTGGAGTGCCACTCCTCCAGCAGCCACGGCAGTGAAGGTGGCACTCTCTCTGCTGACTTCTTCTGACAGACTTTCTTGTCGGTAGACTGACATGGCCCGCTGACACTCTAGGTCACCCAGTCTGACGCCTGATGGGCCTCCTGACACCGCGTCCTGACGTCTTAGTATGGTGGTGGTGGTAGTAGTAGTGGTGGTAATGTGGTTGTAGTAGTGGTGGTAGTAGTAGTGATGATAGTAGTAGTGGTAGTAGTAGTAGTAGTAGTAGTAGTAGTGGTAGTAGTAGTAGTAGTAGTAGTAGGTGTGGTAGTGAGTGGTGGTAGTGGTGGTGGGATGTGGTGGTGGTGGGATTGGTGGTGTGTGGTGGTAGTGGTGGTGGAATGGTGGAGTGGTAGGTGGTAGGTGGTGGTAGTAGGTGGTAGTAGTGGTAGTGGTGGTGGTGGATAGTGGTGGTAGGTAGTGGTAGTGGAGTGGTGGTGGGTTGGGATGGTGCTAGTAGGTGAGTGGAGTGGTGTTGGTGGTGGTAGTAGTGGTGATAAGGTGGTGGTGGTGGTGGTGGTAGGTGTTAGTGATGATGTTGGTGGTGGGATTGGTGGTAGTGGTGGTAAAAGTAGTGGTAGGTAGTAGTAGTAGGTAGGTGGTGGAGTGGTAGTAGGCGGTGGTAGTGGTGGTGGTAGTAATAGTGGAGTGGTGGTGGTAGGTGGTGTGGTGGTGGTAGTGGTGGTAAGGTGGTGGTGGTAGGTGGGGTGGTAGTGGTGGTGAGTAGTAGGTGGTGGTAGGTGAGTAGTATGATGGTGGTTAGTGAGTGGTGGTAGTATGGTGGTAGTGGTAATGTTTGTGGTAGTGAGTGGTGGTAGTAGGTGATGGTGTTGGTGATGGTGAGTAGTGGTAATTGGTGGATGGTAGTGGTAGTGGTGGTGGTAGTAGTGGAGTAGGTGGTGGTGGTAGTAGTGAGTGGTGTAGTGATAGTGGTGGTGGTAGTAGTAGGTTAGTGGTGTGGTGGGGTAGTAGTGGTGGTGGTAGTAGTGAGTGGTGGTGGTAGTAGTAGTGGTGGTGGTGGTAGTGAGTGGTGGTGGTGGTAGGTAGTAGTGGTGGTGGTGGTGTAGTGGTGGGGTGGTGGCAGTGGTGGTAGGTGGTGGTAGTGGTAGTGGTGGTGGTAGTGGTAGTAAGGTGGTGGTAGTGGAGTAGTGGTGGTGGTGGTAGTGGTGGTAGGTAGTGTGGTAGTGGTGGTGGTGAGTGTAGTGGAGTGGTGGTGGTGGTAGGTGGTAGTGGTGGTAGGTGGTAGGTAGGTGGAGTGGTGGTGGTAGTAGTGGTAGGTGGTGGTGGTAGTGGTAGGTGGTGGTAGTAGGTGGAGTGGTGGTGGTGGTGGTGGATGGTGGTGGTAGGTGGTGGTGATTGGTGAGTGGTAGTGGTGGTGGTAGTGGTAGTGGTGGTGGTGGGAGTGTGGTGGTGGTGGTGGATGTTAGTAGTGGTAGTGGTGGTGGTAGTGGTGGATGGTGGTGAGTGTAGTGGTGGTGGTAGGTAGTGAGTGGTGGTGGTGGTAGTGGTGGTAGTGGTGGTAGTAGTGAGTAGTGGGTGGTGGTAGTATGTGTGGTGGTGGTGGTAGTAGGTAGTGGTGGTGGTAGTGAGTAGGTGGTGGTGGTAGGTAGTGAGTGGTGGTCGTGGTGAGTAGTGTGGTGGTGGTGGGGTAGTAGTGGTGGTGGTGGTGGTGGTAGTAGGTGGTGGTGGTGTGTAGTGAGTGGTGTAGGTAGGTGGTGGTGGTGGTGGTAGGTAGT
Source organism: Cherax quadricarinatus (assembly GCF_038502225.1). Lineage (NCBI taxonomy): Eukaryota > Metazoa > Arthropoda > Malacostraca > Decapoda > Parastacidae > Cherax > Cherax quadricarinatus. The sequence continues at coordinate 2,274,416 of NC_091384.1, read as the reverse complement.
CAGTGTGGTGGTAGGGTAGTGAGTGGATGGTGGTGGTGATGGTGAGTAGTAGGTGGTAGGTAGTGTGAGTGGTTGGTGGTGTGGTAGTGGTGGTGAGTAGGTAGTGGTGGTGGTGGTGGAGTGAGTGGTGAGTAGGTGGTGGTGTGGTGGAGTGGTGGTAAGTGGTGGTGGTGGTGTAGGTGGTGGTGGTGGTAGTAGTGGTGGTGGTGGTGGAGTAGGTGGTAGTGGTGGTGGTGGTAGGTAGGTGGTGGTGGTAGTGGTGAGTAGGTGGTAGGTAGTAGTAGGTGGTGGTGAGTGGTGAGTAGTGGTGGTAGGTGGTGGATGTTAGTGGTGGTGGTAGTGATTGGTAGTGGTAGGTGGTGTGGCCAGTAGTGGTGGTAGGTAGTGGTGGTAGTGGTGGTGGTGGTGGTAGTGGTAGTGGTGGTAGTAGTGGTGTGGTAGGTGGTGGTGGATGTAGTAGTGGTGGTGGAGTGGTGGTGGTGGTGGTGTAGTGGTGGTGGTGGTAGTGGTGGTGGTGGATGGAGTGGTGGTAGGTAGTGGTAGGTGGATGGTGGATGGTAGTGGTGGTAGTAGTAGTGGTAGGTAGTGGTAGTAGTGTGGCTCAGTGGTAGTGGTAGTAGTGGTGGAGTGGTGTAGTAGTGAGTGGTGGTGGTGGTGGAGTAGTGGTGGTGTAGTGGATGGTGGTGGTAGTAGTGGTGGTAAGGTATTGGTGGTGAATTGGTAGGTAGTAGGTGGTGGTAGGTAGTGGTGAGTGGTGGTTAGTAGTAGTGGTAGTGGTGGTGTAGTGAGTGGAATTGGTGGTAGTGAGTGGTGGTAGTGATGGTGGTAGTGAGGTAGGTAGGTAAGGTGAGTGTGTAGTAGTAGTGGTAGTGGTGGTAGGTGGTGGTGGTGGTGGTAGTGGTGAGGTGGTGGTAGTAGGTGGTGGTAGTGGTGGTGGAGTGGTGGTGGTGAAGTAGTAGTGGTGGTAGTGGTGGTGGTAGGTGGTGGTGGTAGGTAGTGGTAGTGGTAGATAGTGGTGGTAGTAGGTGGTAGTAGTGTATTGGGTGGTAGTAGGTGGTAGTAGTGTATTGGGTGGTAGTAGGTGGTAGTAGTAGTGGTAGTAGTTGTGAAGATTGTGTGAGGGCAGCGTCTGTGGAAAAGAAAATATCGTAGACATTTTCGGAAGACAGGTGGGCAGAAACATTTGCTGTCATCATATATGTATATATATATATATATATATATATATATATATATATATATATATATATATATATATATATATATATATATATATATATATATATATATACATGGCTTTAAGCCTAAAAGGCTATATAGGCCTAATTACCTGTACTCTAGAAGCAACTAACAGCAGAGTACACAACAGGATGACCCTCTCACCTGTTAACGCTAATAAACAGAGTAAACAGAGCCGTTAGTCCAGCCACGTGAGTCTGACAGCCGTTTAACGACAACGGGAACTGTGAACGGGTCACCTACCTCCCTTCGATAGATGTTTCGCTCTTTCCTAGAGTGAAATGGACACTTTCTCCGGAGGAAACGTTGATATATATTGAAGTTTAGCGGGGAATGAGAGGTTGTCTCCCCTCTGGCGTCGGCGTCATAGTTACCGTTACCATGGTTACCGTTGCTAAGGCTTAACCTGCTCCTAGGCGCATGACCAGTGTATATATATATATATTGTTAGTAGTAGCGGTGGTAGTAGTAGTAGTGGTAGTAGTAGTAGTAGTAGTATTAGTAGTAGTAGGTGGTGGTAGTGGTAGGTAGGTAGAAGTAGGTAGGCGAGTAGGTAGGTGGTGGTGGTGAGTGGTGGTGGTGGTAGGTGGTGAGTGGTGGTGGTGGTGGGTGGTGAGTGGTGGTGGTGTGTGGTGAGTGCTGGTGGTGGTGGGTGGTGGTAGTGGTGGTGGTGGTGGTGGTGGTGGTGGTGGTTGTGGTGGAGGTGGTGTGGTGGTCGTGGTGGTGGTGGCAGTGGTGGTGGTGGTAGTGGTGGTGGTGGTGGTGGTGGTGGATGGTGGTGGTGGTAGTGGTGGTGGAGTGGTGGCGGTGGTGGTAGGTGGTAGGTGGTGGTGGTGTAGGTGGTGGTGGTGGTAGTGGTGGTGGTAGTGAGTGGTTAGGTGGTGTGGTTGGTGGTAGTGGTAGTGGTAGGTGGATGGCGGTGGTGGTGGTAGTGGTAGGTGGTGGTAGTAGTAAGGTGGTGGTGGTGGTGGTAGGTAGGTGGTGGTGGTGGTAGTAGGTAGTGGTGGTGGTGGTAGTGGTGGTGTAGGTGGTGGTGGTAGTGAGTAGTGGTGGTGGTGGTGGTAGTAGTAGGTGAGTGGTGGTAGGTGGTAGTGGTAGTAGTGGTAGTAGGTAGGTGGCATTGTAGGTAGGTGGTAGGTGGTGGAGTAGGTGGGGTGGGGTAGGTAGTGGAAGTGGTGGTGGTGGTTTTGAGTGGTAGTGGTGGTAGGTGGTAGTGGTGGTGGTAGGTAAGGTAGGTGGTGGTGATGGTGGTGGTAGTGGTGGTGGTAGTGCTGGTGGTGGTGGTGGTGGTGGTAGTGGTAGTGAGGTGGTGGTGTGGTAGTGGTGGTGGTAGTGGTGCTGGTGGTAGTGGTTGTAGTGGTGGTGGTGGTGGTGGTGGTGGTGGATGGTGGATAGGTGGTGGTGGTGGAGTGGTGGTAGGTGGTGGTGGTAGTGGTGGTAGGTGGTGGTGGTGGTGGTGGTGGTAGGTGGTGGTGGTGGAGTGGTAGGTGGTAGGTGGTGGTAGGTGGTGGTGGTGGTGAGTGGTGGTGGTGGTGGTAGGTGGTGGTGGTGGTGGTGTGGTGGTGGTGGTGGTGGTGGTGGTGGTGGTGGTGGTGGTGGTGGTAAGTGGTGGTAGTAGGTGGTGGTGGTAGGTGGTGGTAGTAGGTGGTGGTGAGTGTAGGTGGTGGTGGTGGTGGTGGTGGTGGTGGTGGTGGTAGGTAGTGGTGGTGGTGGTGGTGGTATTGGTAGTGGTGGTGGTGGAGTGGTAGTAGGTGGTGAGTGGTGGCAGCAGGTGGTAGGTAGGTGGTGGTAGGTAGCGGTGGTGGTGGTAGTGGTAGTGGTAGTGGTGGTAGGTGGTGGTGGTGGTGGTGGTGGTGGAGTAGGTGGTAGTAGGTGGTGGTGAGTGGTGGTAAGGTGTGGTGGTGGTGGTGGTGGTGGTGGAGTGGTGGTGGTGGCTGGTAGTGGTGGTGGTGGTAGTGGTGGTAGGTGGTGGTGGTAGGTGGTGGTGGTGGTGGTGGTGCTGGTGGTGGTGGTTGGTGGTAGTGAGGTGGTGGTGGTGGTGGTGGTGGTGGTGGTGTGGTGTGGTGTGCTGGTGGTGGTAGTGGTTGGTAGGTGGTGGTGGTGGTGGTGAGTAGGTGGTGGTGGATGTGGTAGGTGGTAGGTGGTGGTGGTGGTGGTTGTGGAGGTGGTAGTAGTAATAGTGGTGGTGGTGGTGGTGGTGGTGGTAGGTGAGTTGGTGGTGGTGGTGGTAGGTGGTGGTGGTGGTGGTGGTGGTTGGTGGTGGAGTGGTGGTGGTGGTGAGTGGTAGGTAGTAGTGGTAGGTGGTGGTGGTGGTGGTGGTCGTGGTGGTGGTGGTAGTAGTAGTGGTAGTGGTAGTAGTAGTGGTAGTAGTAGTGGTAGTAGTAGTACTGGTAGTAGTGGTAGTAGTGGTAGTACTGGTAGTAGTATCAATCTCAGTATCATCATAGGTTAATTAACTGGGTTTGAAGTCTATCTACTATACGATGCTCCTTTTAACTACCAAAAGTTTGCATTAAAATAAGTCTGGCACATATATATACACAGATATACACACCAGTCGATGTATATATCCTGTATTAATACTTTACATACGATGTAATACATAATATACAACATAACATTATTATTTTTAACATTAAACAAAAAAATGCAAATTACGACTAAAAAAAAAAAAATATCTAAGTTACCCATTAAAAATTATTTTCAAAATAAATATAAAAATATAATTTTAAACTTTACACTTCAATAAATGAATTAAATTTCACTAAGAAATAATACATCGTTTTTAATTATTATTAAAAACTTAAAACATAATTCTTTTCATTAAATAATAATTAAAAATTTGTATAATAATTTTTAAGATTAATATTCTTGTATTGACTAAATATTCATATTTCTCAAATATTAAGTTTATAATACTAATATGGTATATAAATAATACTAGTCTTACGACTAATTATTTTTGATGTCCTTTTGGACGTAATTATTTTTTAAATAGATTTAAAACTATTGTTACGAGTTATGTCTCTGTGGAGCGTGAAGCAGTGTATATGTCAGTGTTTATGTCTCTGTGGAGCGTGAAGCAGTGTATATGTCAGTGTATATGTCTCTGTGGAGCGTGAAGCAGTGTATATGTCAGTGTTTATGTCTCTGTGGAGCGTGAAGCAGTGTATATGTCAGTGTATATGTCTCTGTGGAGCGTGAAGCAGTGTATATGTCAGTGTTTATGTCTCTGTGGAGCGTGAAGCAGTGTATATGTCAGTGTTTGTCTCTGTGGAGTGTGAAGCAGTGTATATGTCAGTGTTTATGTCTCTGTGGAGCGTGAAGCAGTGTTTAGGTCTCTGTGGAGCGTGAAGCAGTGTATATGTCAGTGTTTATGTCTCTGTGGAGCGTGAAGCAGTGTATATGTCAGTGTATATGTCTCTGTGGAGCGTGAAGCAGTGTATATGTCAGTGTTTATGTCTCTGTGGAGCGTGAAGCAGTGTATATGTCAGTGTTTATGTCAGTGTTTATGTCAGTGTTTATGTCTCTGTGGAGCGTGAAGCAGTGTATATGTCAGTGTTTGTCTCTGTGGAGCGTGAAGCAGTGTATATGTCAGCGTTTGTCTCTGTGGAGCGTGAAGCAGTGTATATGTCAGCGTTTATGTCTCTGTGGAGCGTGAAGCAGTGTATATGTCAGTGTTTATGTCTCTGTGGAGCGTGAAGCAGTGTATATGTCAGTGTTTATGTCTCTGTGGAGCGTGAAGCAGTGTATATGTCAGTGTTTATGTCTCTGTGGAGCGTGAAGCAGTGTATATGTCAGTGTTTATGTCTCTGTGGAGCGTGAAGCAGTGTATATGTCAGTGTTTATGTCTCTGTGGAGCGTGAAGCAGTGTATATGTCAGTGTTTATGTCTCTGTGGAGCGTGAAGCAGTGTATATGTCAGTGTTTATGTCTCTGTGGAGCGTGAAGCAGTGTATATGTCAGTGTATATGTCTCTGTGGAGCGTGAAGCAGTGTATATGTCAGTGTATATGTCTCTGTGGAGCGTGAAGCAGTGTATATGTCAGTGTTTATGTCTCTGTGGAGCGTGAAGCAGTGTATATGTCAGTGTATATGTCTCTGTGGAGCGTGAAGCAGTGTATATGTCAGTGTTTATGTCTCTGTGGAGCGTGAAGCAGTGTATATGTCAGTGTTTATGTCTCTGTGGAGCGTGAAGCAGTGTATATGTCAGTGTTTATGTCTCTGTGGAGCGTGAAGCAGTGTATATGTCAGTGTTTATGTCTCTGTGGAGCGTGAAGCAGTGTATATGTCAGTGTTTATGTCTCTGTGGAGCGTGAAGCAGTGTATATGTCAGTGTATATGTCTCTGTGGAGCGTGAAGCAGTGTATATGTCAGTGTTTATGTCTCTGTGGAGCGTGAAGCAGTGTATATGTCAGTGTATATGTCTCTGGAGCGTGAAGCAGTGTATATGTCAGTGTTTATGTCTCTGTGGAGCGTGAAGCAGTGTATATGTCAGTGTATATGTCTCTGTGGAGCGTGAAGCAGTGTATATGTCAGTGTTTATGTCTCTGTGGAGCGTGAAGCAGTGTATATGTCAGTGTATATGTCTCTGTGGAGCGTGAAGCAGTGTATATGTCAGTGTTTATGTCTCTGTGGAGCGTGAAGCAGTGTATATGTCAGTGTATATGTCTCTGTGGAGCGTGAAGCAGTGTATATGTCAGTGTTTATGTCTCTGTGGAGCGTGAAGCAGTGTATATGTCAGTGTATATGTCTCTGTGGAGCGTGAAGCAGTGTATATGTCAGTGTTTATGTCTCTGTGGAGCGTGAAGCAGTGTATATGTCAGTGTATATGTCTCTGTGGAGCGTGAAGCAGTGTATATGTCAGTGTTTATGTCTCTGTGGAGCGTGAAGCAGTGTATATGTCAGTGTATATGTCTCTGTGGAGCGTGAAGCAGTGTATATGTCAGTGTTTATGTCAGTGCATATGTCAGTGTTTATGTCTCTGGAGCGTGAAGCAGTGTATATGTCAGTGTTTATGTCTCTGTGGAGCGTGAAGCAGTGTATATGTCAGTGTTTATGTCTCTGTGGAGCGTGAAGCAGTGTATATGTCAGTGTTTATGTCAGTGTTTATGTCAGTGTATATGTCAGTGTTTATGTCAGTGTATATATCAGTGTATATGTCTCTGTGGAGCGTGAAGCAGTGTATATGTCAGTGTTTATGTCAGTGTATATGTCAGTGTATATGTCTCTGTGGAGCGTGAAGCAGTGTATATGTCAGTGTTTATGTCTCTGTGGAGCGTGAAGCAGTGTATATGTCAGTGTTTATGTCTCTGTGGAGCGTGAAGCAGTGTATATGTCAGTGTTTATGTCTCTGTGGAGCGTGAAGCAGTGTATATGTCAGTGTTTATGTCAGTGTTTATGTCAGTGTATATGTCAGTGATTATGTCAGTGTATATGTCAGTGTATATGTCTCTGTGGAGCGTGAAGCAGTGTATATGTCAGTGTTTATGTCAGTGTATATGTCAGTGTATATGTCTCTGTGGAGCGTGAAGCAGTGTATATGTCAGTGTTTATGTCTCTGTGGAGCGTGAAGCAGTGTATATGTCAGTGTTTATGTCTCTGTGGAGCGTGAAGCAGTGTATATGTCAGTGTATATGTCTCTGTGGAGCGTGAAGCAGTGTATATGTCAGTGTTTATGTCTCTGTGGAGCGTGAAGCAGTGTATATGTCAGTGTATATGTCTCTGGAGCGTGAAGCAGTGTATATGTCAGTGTTTATGTCTCTGTGGAGCGTGAAGCAGTGTATATGTCAGTGTATATGTCTCTGTGGAGCGTGAAGCAGTGTATATGTCAGTGTTTATGTCTCTGTGGAGCGTGAAGCAGTGTATATGTCAGTGTATATGTCTCTGTGGAGCGTGAAGCAGTGTATATGTCAGTGTTTATGTCTCTGTGGAGCGTGAAGCAGTGTATATGTCAGTGTATATGTCTCTGTGGAGCGTGAAGCAGTGTATATGTCAGTGTTTATGTCTCTGTGGAGCGTGAAGCAGTGTATATGTCAGTGTATATGTCTCTGTGGAGCGTGAAGCAGTGTATATGTCAGTGTTTATGTCTCTGTGGAGCGTGAAGCAGTGTATATGTCAGTGTATATGTCTCTGTGGAGCGTGAAGCAGTGTATATGTCAGTGTTTATGTCTCTGTGGAGCGTGAAGCAGTGTATATGTCAGTGTTTATGTCTCTGTGGAGCGTGAAGCAGTGTATATGTCAGTGTTTATGTCAGTGTTTATGTCAGTGTATATGTCAGTGTTTATGTCAGTGTATATGTCAGTGTATATGTCTCTGTGGAGCGTGAAGCAGTGTATATGTCAGTGTTTATGTCAGTGTATATGTCAGTGTATATGTCTCTGTGGAGCGTGAAGCAGTGTATATGTCAGTGTTTATGTCTCTGTGGAGCGTGAAGCAGTGTATATGTCAGTGTTTATGTCTCTGTGGAGCGTGAAGCAGTGTATATGTCAGTGTTTATGTCAGTGTTTATGTCAGTGTATATGTCAGTGTTTATGTCAGTGTATATGTCAGTGTATATGTCTCTGTGGAGCGTGAAGCAGTGTATATGTCAGTGTTTATGTCAGTGTATATGTCAGTGTATATGTCTCTGTGGAGCGTGAAGCAGTGTATATGTCAGTGTTTATGTCTCTGTGGAGCGTGAAGCAGTGTATATGTCAGTGTTTATGTCTCTGTGGAGCGTGAAGCAGTGTATATGTCAGTGTATATGTCTCTGTGGAGCGTGAAGCAGTGTATATGTCAGTGTTTATGTCTCTGTGGAGCGTGAAGCAGTGTATATGTCAGTGTATATGTCTCTGGAGCGTGAAGCAGTGTATATGTCAGTGTTTATGTCTCTGTGGAGCGTGAAGCAGTGTATATGTCAGTGTATATGTCTCTGTGGAGCGTGAAGCAGTGTATATGTCAGTGTTTATGTCTCTGTGGAGCGTGAAGCAGTGTATATGTCAGTGTATATGTCTCTGTGGAGCGTGAAGCAGTGTATATGTCAGTGTTTATGTCTCTGTGGAGCGTGAAGCAGTGTATATGTCAGTGTATATGTCTCTGTGGAGCGTGAAGCAGTGTATATGTCAGTGTTTATGTCTCTGTGGAGCGTGAAGCAGTGTATATGTCAGTGTATATGTCTCTGTGGAGCGTGAAGCAGTGTATATGTCAGTGTTTATGTCTCTGTGGAGCGTGAAGCAGTGTATATGTCAGTGTATATGTCTCTGTGGAGCGTGAAGCAGTGTATATGTCAGTGTTTATGTCTCTGTGGAGCGTGAAGCAGTGTATATGTCAGTGTTTATGTCAGTGTTTATGTCAGTGTTTATGTCTCTGTGGAGCGTGAAGCAGTGTATATGTCAGTGTTTGTCTCTGTGGAGCGTGAAGCAGTGTATATGTCAGCGTTTGTCTCTGTGGAGCGTGAAGCAGTGTATATGTCAGCGTTTATGTCTCTGTGGAGCGTGAAGCAGTGTATATGTCAGTGTTTATGTCTCTGTGGAGCGTGAAGCAGTGTATATGTCAGTGTTTATGTCTCTGTGGAGCGTGAAGCAGTGTATATGTCAGTGTTTATGTCTCTGTGGAGCGTGAAGCAGTGTATATGTCAGTGTTTATGTCTCTGTGGAGCGTGAAGCAGTGTATATGTCAGTGTTTATGTCTCTGTGGAGCGTGAAGCAGTGTATATGTCAGTGTTTATGTCTCTGTGGAGCGTGAAGCAGTGTATATGTCAGTGTTTATGTCTCTGTGGAGCGTGAAGCAGTGTATATGTCAGTGTATATGTCTCTGTGGAGCGTGAAGCAGTGTATATGTCAGTGTATATGTCTCTGTGGAGCGTGAAGCAGTGTATATGTCAGTGTTTATGTCTCTGTGGAGCGTGAAGCAGTGTATATGTCAGTGTATATGTCTCTGTGGAGCGTGAAGCAGTGTATATGTCAGTGTTTATGTCTCTGTGGAGCGTGAAGCAGTGTATATGTCAGTGTTTATGTCTCTGTGGAGCGTGAAGCAGTGTATATGTCAGTGTTTATGTCTCTGTGGAGCGTGAAGCAGTGTATATGTCAGTGTTTATGTCTCTGTGGAGCGTGAAGCAGTGTATATGTCAGTGTTTATGTCTCTGTGGAGCGTGAAGCAGTGTATATGTCAGTGTATATGTCTCTGTGGAGCGTGAAGCAGTGTATATGTCAGTGTTTATGTCTCTGTGGAGCGTGAAGCAGTGTATATGTCAGTGTATATGTCTCTGGAGCGTGAAGCAGTGTATATGTCAGTGTTTATGTCTCTGTGGAGCGTGAAGCAGTGTATATGTCAGTGTATATGTCTCTGTGGAGCGTGAAGCAGTGTATATGTCAGTGTTTATGTCTCTGTGGAGCGTGAAGCAGTGTATATGTCAGTGTATATGTCTCTGTGGAGCGTGAAGCAGTGTATATGTCAGTGTTTATGTCTCTGTGGAGCGTGAAGCAGTGTATATGTCAGTGTATATGTCTCTGTGGAGCGTGAAGCAGTGTATATGTCAGTGTTTATGTCTCTGTGGAGCGTGAAGCAGTGTATATGTCAGTGTATATGTCTCTGTGGAGCGTGAAGCAGTGTATATGTCAGTGTTTATGTCAGTGTATATGTCAGTGTTTATGTCTCTGGAGCGTGAAGCAGTGTATATGTCAGTGTTTATGTCTCTGTGGAGCGTGAAGCAGTGTATATGTCAGTGTTTATGTCTCTGTGGAGCGTGAAGCAGTGTATATGTCAGTGTTTATGTCAGTGTTTATGTCAGTGTATATGTCAGTGTTTATGTCAGTGTATATATCAGTGTATATGTCTCTGTGGAGCGTGAAGCAGTGTATATGTCAGTGTTTATGTCAGTGTATATGTCAGTGTATATGTCTCTGTGGAGCGTGAAGCAGTGTATATGTCAGTGTTTATGTCTCTGTGGAGCGTGAAGCAGTGTATATGTCAGTGTTTATGTCTCTGTGGAGCGTGAAGCAGTGTATATGTCAGTGTTTATGTCTCTGTGGAGCGTGAAGCAGTGTATATGTCAGTGTTTATGTCAGTGTTTATGTCAGTGTATATGTCAGTGTTTATGTCAGTGTATATGTCAGTGTATATGTCTCTGTGGAGCGTGAAGCAGTGTATATGTCAGTGTTTATGTCAGTGTATATGTCAGTGTATATGTCTCTGTGGAGCGTGAAGCAGTGTATATGTCAGTGTTTATGTCTCTGTGGAGCGTGAAGCAGTGTATATGTCAGTGTTTATGTCTCTGTGGAGCGTGAAGCAGTGTATATGTCAGTGTTTATGTCTCTGTGGAGCGTGAAGCAGTGTATATGTCAGTGTATATGTCTCTGTGGAGCGTGAAGCAGTGTATATGTCAGTGTTTATGTCTCTGAGGAGCGTGAAGCAGTGTATATGTCAGTGTTTATGTCTCTGTGGAGCGTGAAGCAGTGTATATGTCAGTGTTTATGTCTCTGTGGAGCGTGAAGCAGTGTATATGTCTCTGTGGAGCGTGAAGCAGTGTATATGTCAGTGTTTATGTCTCTGTGGAGCGTGAAGCAGTGTATATGTCAGTGTTTATGTCTCTGTGGAGCGTGAAACAGTGTATATGTCAGTGTATATGTCTCTGTGGAGCGTGAAGCAGTGTATATGTCAGTGTATATGTCTCTGTGGAGCGTGAAGCAGTGTATATGTCAGTGTTTATGTCTCTGTGGAGCGTGAAGCAGTGTATATGTCAGTGTATATGTCTCTGTGGAGCGTGAAGCAGTGTATATGTCAGTGTTTATGTCTCTGTGGAGCGTGAAGCAGTGTATATGTCAGTGTTTATGTCTCTGTGGAGCGTGAAGCAGTGTATATGTCAGTGTTTATGTCTCTGTGGAGCGTGAAGCAGTGTATATGTCAGTGTTTATGTCTCTGTGGAGCGTGAAGCAGTGTATATGTCAGTGTATATGTCTCTGTGGAGCGTGAAGCAGTGTATATGTCAGTGTTTATGTCTCTGCGGAGCGTGAAGCAGTGTATATGTCAGTGTTTATGTCTCTGTGGAGCGTGAAGCAGTGTATATGTCAGTGTTTATGTCTCTGTGGAGCGTGAAGCAGTGTATATGTCAGTGTTTATGTCTCTGTGGAGCGTGAAGCAGTGTATATGTCAGTGTTTATGTCTCTGTGGAGCGTGAAGCAGTGTATATGTCAGTGATTATGTCTCTGTGGAGCGTGAAGCAGTGTATATGTCAGTGTTTATGTCTCTGTGGAGCGTGAAGCAGTGTATATGTCAGTGTTTATGTCTCTGTGGAGCGTGAAGCAGTGTATATGTCAGTGTTTATGTCTCTGTGGAGCGTGAAGCAGTGTATATGTCAGTGTTTATGTCTCTGTGGAGCGTGAAGCAGTGTATATGTCAGTGTTTATGTCTCTGTGGAGCGTGAAGCAGTGTATATGTCAGTGTTTATGTCTCTGTGGAGCGTGAAGCAGTGTATATGTCAGTGTATATGTCTCTGTGGAGCGTGAAGCTGTGTATATGTCAGTGTATATGTCTCTGTGGAGCGTGAAGCAGTGTATATGTCAGTGTTTATGTCTCTGTGGAGCGTGAAGCAGTGTATATGTCAGTGTATATGTCTCTGTGGAGCGTGAAGCAGTGTATATGTCAGTGTATATGTCTCTGTGGAGCGTGAAGCAGTGTATATGTCAGTGTTTATGTCTCTGTGGAGCGTGAAGCAGTGTATATGTCAGTGTATATGTCTCTGTGGAGTGTGAAGCAGTGTATATGTCAGTGTATGTCAGTGTATATGTCTCTGTGGAGCGTGAAGCAGTGTATATGTCAGTGTATATGTCTCTGTGGAGCGTGAAGCAGTGTATATGTCAGTGTATATGTCTCTGTGGAGCGTGAAGCAGTGTATATGTCAGTGTATATGTCTCTGTGGAGCGTGAAGCAGTGTATATGTCAGTGTATATGTCTCTGTGGAGCGTGAAGCAGTGTATATGTCAGTGTATATGTCTCTGTGGAGTTTGAAGCAGTGTATATGTCAGTGTATATGTCTCTGTGGAGCGTGAAGCAGTGTATATGTCAGTGTATATGTCTCTGTGGAGCGTGAAGCAGTGTATATGTCAGTGTATATGTCTCTGTGGAGCGTGAAGCAGTGTATATGTCAGTGTATATGTCTCTGTGGAGCGTGAAGCAGTGTATATGTCAGTGTATGTCAGTGTATATGTCTCTGTGGAGCGTGAAGCAGTGTATATGTCAGTGTATATGTCTCTGTGGAGCGTGAAGCAGTGTATATGTCAGTGTATATGTCTCTGTGGAGCGTGAAGCAGTGTATATGTCAGTGTATATGTCTGTGGAGCGTGAAGCAGTGTATATGTCAGTGTATATGTCTCTGTGGAGCGTGAAGCAGTGTATATGTCAGTGTATATGTCTCTGTGGAGCGTGAAGCAGTGTATATGTCAGTGTATATGTCTCTGTGGAGTGTGAAGCAGTGTATATGTCAGTGTATGTCAGTGTATATGTCTCTGTGGAGCGTGAAGCAGTGTATATGTCAGTGTATATGACTCTGTGGAGCGTGAAGCAGTGTATATGTCAGTGTATATGTCTCTGTGGAGCGTGAAGCAGTGTATATGTCAGTGTATATGTCTCTGTGGAGTGTGAAGCAGTGTATATGTCAGTGTATATGTCTCTGTGGAGCGTGAAGCAGTGTATATGTCAGTGTATATGTCTCTGTGGAGTGTGAAGCAGTGTATATGTCAGTGTATATGTCTCTGTGGAGCGTGAAGCAGTGTATATGTCAGTGTATATGTCTCTGTGGAGCGTGAAGCAGTGTATATGTCAGTGTATATGTCAGTGTACATGTCAGTGTATGAAGCAGTGTATATGTCAATGTATATGTCAGTGTATATGTCAGTGTACATGTCAGTGTATGAAGCAGTGTATATGTCAGTGTATATGTCAGTGTATATGTCAGTGTATATATCAGTGTATATGTCAGTGTATATATCAGTGTATATATCAGTGTATATCTCAGTGTATATACCGATGTATAAGTCAGTGTATATGTCAGTGTATATCTCAGTGTATATATCAGTGTATATATCAGTATATACCAGTGTATATATCAGTGTATATATCAGTGTATATATCAGTGTATATATCAGTATATACCAGTGTATATATCAGTGTATATATCAGTGTATATATCAGTGTATATATCAGTGTATGAAGCATTGTATATATCAGTGTATATATCAGTGTATATACCAGTGTACATATCAGTGTATATATCAGTGTATATATCAGTGCATGAAGCAGTGTATATATCAGTGTATATCAGTGTATATATCAGTGTATATATCAGTGTATATATCAGTGTCTATATCAGTGTGTGAAGCAGTGTATATATCAGTGTATATATCAGTGTATATATCAGTGTATGAAGCAGTGTATATATATCAGTGTATATATCAGTGTATATACCAGTGTATATACCAGTGTATATATCAGTGTATGAAGCAGTGTATATATCAGTGTATATATTAGTGTATATATCAGTGTATAGGTCAGTGTATACATCAGTGTATGAAGCAGTGTATATATCAGTGTATATATCAGTGTATTTATCAGTGTATTTGTCAGTGTATATATCAGTGTATATATCGGTGTATGAAGCAGTGTATATATCAGTGTATGAAGCAGTGTATATATCAGTTTATATATCAGTGTATGAAGCAGTGTATATCTCAGTGAATATATCAGTGTATATCAGTGTACATATCAGTGTATATACACTGAGAGGTGCATATCTCTGTATATACACTGAGAGGTGTATATCTCAGTGTATATATACTCTGAGAGGTGTATATCTCAGTGTATAAACACTGAGAGGTGTATGTCTCTGTGTATATATACACTGAGAGGTGTATATCTCAGTGTATATACACTGAGAAGTGTATATCTCAGTGTATATACACTGAGAGGTGTATATCTCAGTGTATATACACTGAGAGGTGTATATCTCAGTGTATATACACTGAGAGGTGTATATCTCAGTGTATATACACTGAGAGGTGTATATCTCAATGTATATACACTGAGAGGTGTATATCTCAATGTATATACACTGAGAGGTGTATATCTCAGTGTATATACACTGAGAGGTGTATATCTCTGTGTATATATACACTGAGAGGTGTATATCTCAGTGTATATACACTGAGAGGTGTATATCTCTCGTTATGCATATATACTGAGAGGTATCTCAGTGTATATACAATGTGTATTTACAAGTATACAAAACATGTATATAGTGAAGGAAAATTTAAAAGACCTGGGGGTAACAATGTCAGATAATCCGTCATTTAGGCAACACAGACGATACAACTTGAAAAAAGATGTGGATAATGAGAACTTTAAAAAAATATCGCTTGTGCCCTTTCCTCTGTAGTACTGTTCTGTGTTGACGACCCCATTCAGGGCAGGAGAGATGTTAGAGCTTGTATAGATACAGAGATCATTTATAGCCCATATAGAGCCAATAAAACATTTAAATTACTGGGAACAAGTCAGAGTGCTGAATAAGTACTCTCTGGAGTGGAGGAGATAGAGATGTATGATAATATGTACGTGGAAGATACTGGAGAGTCAAGTTTCTAACATGCACACAGCCATGATCATGTATTAGAGTGAGAGATATGGGAGGAAATGGAAAATAAACTCAGTGAAAAGTAGGGGAGCTATTGACATAATAAGAGAACATTGTATCAACATCCGTTAGCCTAGAGTTTGCTTGATTCTATCAGAAGATATCAAAAACATTACTGAAACAAGTATAAAGGGCTTGAAGAGGAAATTACATCAATACCTCTGTTAAGTAACAGATCAACCAAGTTGTGATGGATATGAGAATCAACGAGCTGGCAGCTGCAACAGCCTGGTTAATCAGGCAAGCACCGGAAGAATCCACCGGGCTGCTGGAGTACAAGGACTCTCGAAACTAGTCACAGGTATATGTGTATATTGAGATTCTAGTTTAATACCTTAAGGTTTAAAATGCCTTCGGTGCACAGGTGATATGCTGCCTTAGTGACCTTCGTGTAGTTGCTGATTTATTGATCAGGAAACAGGATGTGTCCTGATGCGGGTTTCAGGTCACAGACGACCAGTTACAGGTAGGTTAGGTAATACTGGTCAGGAAACAGGACAAGTGTGACCTGACGCGGATTTTTAGTCATACGACCCACAGCTGGAGCTTTTGGTCATCTGACCGAGGCCTTCCACTGGCTTACCACTCCACCACTTTAAATATAAACATAGGCTTCAGTTTAACATAATACAACAACAACTACAAGAATAAATTGGGATGTAAATAACGTGCCAAAAATTTGTAGCCAAGACAGGACTCGCAGCAATGGTTTTAAGTTGGAAAAATTCAGGTTCAGAAAGGATATATTAAACAACTGGTGTGGCAATAGAGTTGTGGATGAGTGGAACAAACTCCCGAGTCCCGTCATAGAAGCTAAAACGTTGTGTAGTTTTAAAAATAGGCTAGATAAGTACATGAGTGGGTGTGGGTGGGTGTGAGTTGAACCTGACTAGCTTGTGCTGCTGGGTCTGGTGCAGTGCTCCTTCCTTGAGTGAATGTGACTTAACCTGACTAGGCTAAGGCATTGGCTTAAGCCGATAGGATAACTGTACCAGCCTCGCATGGGCCAGTAGGCCCGCTACAGTGTTCCTTCTTCATGTTTTTACACAAGCTCGGCTCCTATAAATTTTCCTACAGTTTACCCTCAAAATTTTTCAAGGGGAAACTTTATTATATTCACATTTTGACTTAAATACTTATTGAAAAATTAAAATTATTAGAAATATTTAAAACTGATGTTAAATTCAGTGTAAAACTATATTTACCAGATTAAAATATATTATATATTTTAATTAAAAGGAGATTAATCAAATATTCGAGGAAAATTTACATAGAATTTTGCTATTATTAAACAATTTAATAATAAACAACAGGGCTCTCGCCCTGTGCAGAGACAGTTGAGATCGACACAGACCAGAGAGGCCTAGCTTGTGGCTACACCATGCCCTCTTCCCATGGGAGACCCTTCTAGGGTAGGGTAGGTGCCTGAGGGTAGGTGCCCCCGAGCCTTTAGCTCATAAGACTGTTATTCCCATTTGCCCCCTTGGGGCGGGGATGGCAGACCAGAGAGGCCTAGCTTGTGGCTAGGCCTGGGGACAGTTGGTCCCAAAGATGAGGAGGTACTTGTGCCTCCTCCCATGGGAGACTTAGGTCTCAGACACTCCCTAAAGAGGGAGCCAAGGCCGGGCCACCACTTGGAAAAGGCCCGGGCCGGGAGAATACCGGCGAATATTTAATAATAATAATAATAATGAGACAGTTGAGGGTTGGGATATCGGACAGTCGATCGAGGACAGAGGACGACATTGGAGAATTCATAAGGATTATCGACTGGACGACGATTGGAAAACAGTGTGTGTTGTGTTCGCAAATCTGTGTTAGTTTACGCACAGATTAGCGTCATTCCTGGTGATCCTTGGACTGTGTTCAGTGCTTCAGAGCAGTGAGCCACGAGAGGGTGGCTACGGGCCCCGACTGGGGCTCTGAGCCTCACAGCTCTGCACCCGGTGTGGGCGGCTGTGAGGTCACAGGCAGCAGCTCTGCTGCTGGCTCTGTCCCCACACCTACAGTCACCATGACAGATCCAGGAGAGCGGCCTAAACGTTCCTTGGAATGCGGGGACGAGTTGGAGGACGACGTGGGGCAGGTGGGAGCCCCCACCAAGAAGGCCAAGGATGCAGTGGAGACTACTGTGCCTACCAATCTGCCACTAGGTCCGTCGGCAGCCCCTACCCAAGAAGACTTGCACCCCCAGATGGCCATAGGGGTCGTGGAAGGAAGCCAGGAGGATGTAGCTCCTCAAGTGGCAAGGATGGAGCCATCCCAGGTCCCTACACCAGTTGCGTTGGCCTCCACAGTGGACGGGGACTGGTTGACTCCACGTGGAAGGAGGAGTTCCCGCTCAGCTCGGGCACAAGCAACCAGGGCCTTCAACAAATTCAAGGTTCCCAACTACGGGTTTGTAAGGTATCTGGAAGGTCTCCCCCACCTCAAGTTCCGCTGCGAGTTCACTCTCAGGAACGAGGTTCTGGTCATTCCTCGGGACGAAGACTCTTACGAGGAGTTGAAGGGGCTGGTTGTGACCCATCCCAGCATGGTGGAACTGCTTGCTTCGGAGAAGGTGTACAAGGGGGTGCTTTTACACGTCCCTGTGCCCCTCCCACTGGACCCCATTTTGGAAGTGCCCAATATTGTCAAGGCGGAGCGACTCACTGCAACGGTGAACAAGGTGCCCACCCGCCAGGTGCTGATCCACCACAAAGGTCCACTTCCCACGCACCTGGACCTTGGGGTCTGGGGAAGATTCAAGACCCGACCATACCTGTCAGGCCCAGTACAATGCTTCAACTGCCAGGGGTTCAATCATATTGCAGCCACCTGCCAGCGAGAGAAGAAGTGTGGTGTGTGCAGCAAGGCACACGACTCGAAGGACTGCATTGCAATCCTCAAACATCCACCTGGCGAAGCCCTTCGGCCAGCGCCCAAGTGTGCCAACTGCTCAAAGAGGCACCATGCCTGGAACCGGAGCTGTCCTGTGATGGTGCAGCACTGGCAGCAGGTTCGTCATCGGAACGACCCGACAGCCCCGACGCCACCCAGCCTTGGAACTGCCCAGCAACAGTCAGCATGGGCTCCAATCACGGTTCCCCGGATACCACAGGAGGGCAATACCAGCGAGTTCCCAGCACTGGGCTCCCAGCGGGGGCATCAGAGGGCAGACACTGGTTTGCAGCAGCGCGGTCAACTGCGGCGTCAGATGGCAAGGTGGCCAAGAAGGCAGAATCATTGGGAAAAACAGCCACAGGCCAGGCACACTGCCCAGCAGGTCCCAGCTGGGCACCAACATTCCTTGCCATACGGCCAGCAGGCCTCTTCCCAAGGACAGGCCCCTCCTGTGAGCGGCCAGCGACAGGCAGAGGTTCCCCGCCAGGGGACTTGGAAGCCCATGGCCACTCATGCCGGGCCCAGGGTGCACCCAGCTTATGCTGCTGCAGTGTCGACAGCCACCCAGACATACCCAGTGACCCAGCCCCGCCTCGACGGGTCGTCCAGCTCAATGCCTGCAGAGGTAATGGTCGAATCCTTTCCGGATCGACTGAAGAAAACCATCGGGGTCATCTCAGCGCTCCTCTGTCGCCTGCTGCCGTCGGCAGAGGACAGGGGCGCCTGCAGGCAGCTCCTGTCATGGATGCTGGGCGTGGTCCTACTGGACAGGAAAGACTCAATGGAACTTCAAGCCATCATCCAGGAGTCCTTCCAGTCTGTGATGGAGGAGGCCCCGGAGTCGCCAACAACGGACGACGAGTCCCAGGCAGAGATGGAATCAGTGAGCCACCTCTGCGGCCCTTGAAGATCCTCCAGTGGAACATTTGTGGGCTGCAGCGGAAAATTCACTTAGTGATTGAAGCTGCAGTTCAGGATGAGGTTGATGTCTTCCTGTTTCAGGAGACACTCACCGATTTGTCACGTCAAATGCAGCCACGTATTCCGGGATTCTCTGCCTACCTTCAGCGCCTGGAAGGGACTGGCAGGGGCACGGCGATCTACGTCAGGACCACTATCCCTCATTCAATCTCCACTGACCCCATCGACTGTGGGGAGGGCGTAGAGGTTCAGGCTGTCACCCTACACCTGGCGGATGGACCTCTCGTGGTTTACAATATTTACAGAAGCTCTCGGTACACCCTTGACATCTCAGAGGTGGCAGCACTCGCCCCACGGGAGGGTCTTGTTGTGGCTGGGGATGTCAATGCCCACCACCCAATACTTTCTTCTGTCTCTCCTACCAACGCAGCTGGGAGGCACCTTGCGGCTGTGCTGGAGGAGGTCCCTGAGATCGCCCTCCTCAATAATGGTGAGCCAACCCATCACTATGGTGGCCGCTTGGATGTCACACTCATCTCTAGGCGGTTGCTCTCGAGCGCGAGATGGGAGGTCCACCCCCGTCTCACCAGTGATCACTTTGCAGTGGTCACTACGCTGATGGTCCAGCGGTGCCCGCTCCCCACACCTACCCCCAGATGGAATCTAAAAAAGGCCGACTGGCAGTGCTTCCAGGAGGTCATTGAGCGTTGGTGGGCGGAGTCTCCCCTTCCAGAAGACCCAGATGAGGCGGCTCAAAGCTTGCAGGTGGCCTTCACATGTGCAGCTGAGGCAGCAATACCTAAGATTACAGGCGGAGGGTCATATAAACGTGACTGGTGGTTTTACAATGAGGACATCAGGGAACAGAACCACCGCATCAATGTTGTACGCAAGATGCACAGGCGTAATCCCACGGTTGAGTCCATGCGTCTGCTCAGGGAAGTGGTGCGGCATGCACGCCATGTCTCACACAGGGTCCGGCAGGCTAAATGGTTCGAGTGGTGTGCCTCCTTCAGCTACTCCTCCACCTTATCTGAGATTTGGACCAAGTTACGATTGGCCACTGGGCAGCGTCGCAGTGTGGCTCGGTTGCACCCAGACCCCGCAACGGAGGCAGAGCGTCTGGTGGACCTATTCACCTCCAGAGCGGCCATGGCTCAACTGCCTCAGGATCTCCAGGACCTCCAAGCCACCCTCCTTCCTAGAAGGGTGATGGTGATCCAAGCAGCATGCCAGGCTGGGGATGTCACGGATGAAGACTTCACCGACCAGGAGCTCCAGGCAGCCTTCACATCTCATCGAGACACTGCTCCGGGGCATGATGGTATCACCTATGGCATGATCACTCGGTCTGGCCATTCTGGACATTCAGCTGTCCTGGGAGTCATCAACCAGACTTGGCGAGCTGGCAAACTCCCTGTCGTATGGAAGGAGGCTGACATCATACCGATTCCTAAGCCTGGGGATCCTGGCAGTGTGAGACCCATCTCCCTCACCAGTTGCATCTCGAAGGTGTCTGAAAGGATGGTGTTGGAGCGCCTGAGGTGGAAGCTTGGCCCTCCTCATAAACACCTCTATGGCTTCACCAGAGGAGTGGGCACTTTCGAAAGCCTTACCACTCTACTGACCGGCATTGGGTCGGACGCCCAAGCCCACATTGTTGTCTTTCTTGACCTCGAGAAAGCTTTTGAGCTAGCCAGTGCACCTGCCATCCTCTCACTCTTGGCCCGCAGGGGGATTAAAGGCAGGCTGCTTTCATGGCTTCGTTCCTATCTCCAGGACAGGCGGGCCCGGGTACGCTTCCAGGGGCATGCCTCTTCTCTCAAGACCCTGGACAATGGCACTCCACAGGGCGGGGTGCTTAGTCCCACCCTGTTCAATGTACTGATGCACCAGCTGGTGTGCCTGCCTTTCTCCAGAGGGACCATCCTCCTCAGCTATGCCGATGACCTGGCACTTGTCGTACCTAGGAAGCGCCGGCTTTTGCAGCGTGCCCAGGAGGACCTCGATCTGCTGGCTTCCACCTGCCGTCACTTGGGACTCAAGATATCTGCAGCAAAATCCAAAGCCATGATCCTTCGCACCAAGGTGCCCAGTCAGAGGCTGCGGGTCCTGGGCATCGACCTGGAGTGGGTTCACAGTTATAGGTACCTTGGCATCTACATTGACAGGCACCTCACCTTCCAGAAACATGTGCGCCACATTAAAGAGAGGGCTCTGCAGAGGGTCAGGGCATTGAGTGCCATGGCCAACCCTAGGGTTGGGGCCAGCCTCGAGGTCATGAGGTTGTTCTACATCCAGGCAATACGTTCCCTCGTTGACTATGGGGCACTTGCTCTGGTTCACGCCAGACCCACAAACATCAAATCCCTCTGTGTCATCCAGAACACAGCTGTACGGGCCATGCTGGGGGCTCCTAGGTGGGCCAATGCAGTGGCTCTGAACCTTGAGGTGCAGCTACAGCCTCTTGAAGACAGGATCCAACTGGTAGCTGCCAGGAGGATTGCAAAGTATCTCCGACTCCCAGGGGCTGACAAACTGATGAGAGATTTACGGGTCCGCCAGGGACAGGTCATTCCACTGCATCCCGGCCGCCGATGGATGTGGTCGGTAGCAGATGCCACACAGAAGCTCTTGCCCATGACATTGCTCCAGGCGGGAGGCTGCGACAGACTGGCAGCGAACTACACGGTGCCACCCCCTTGGGCACCAGAGCTGTTTGCGGTGAGCTGGACAACCCTACCAGACAGCAAGAGGCATTGCACCCGGGACATTCTGCACCACCTTGCCTCGGCTAGCATTGTGGGTGCGGAAGGCCCAGGGTGTGTGCCATATTACACTGATGGCTCCAGAGACCCAGTGGCAGGCCGCACAGCTGCTGGGATGTTCCACAGCAATCTGACAGCAGGTTGGCGCCTCCCAGACCATTGCACCATCCTCCAGGCCGAACTCTTTGCCATCCAACAAGCTCTGCGGCATGCTCTTGCAGACCATCAGCATCCCCCCATCATCCACGTTGATTCCAAGGCAGCAATCCAAGCGCTTATGCACAGAGAGCCAAAGGACAACATACACTTAATCACATCCATCCGGGGTGACCTGCAGACTCTCATGGCCCAGGGTCGCAGGGCTACCATCAACTGGATCCCGAGCCATGTGGGTATCCCTGGCAATGATGCTGCAGATGAGGCTGCTAGGACTGCAACCCTCGAGGCACAGCCACATGCTGCGATCTCCATCAGCCTCAGCCAGATTGCGCTGTTGGCTGCTGGTGCGGCGAGGCGCCCATTCCCTGACCCTGGGGAGTCACGGAGCCTCTGTTGGTATGTCAGGGCGACCCACAGGGTGCCCCCTCCAAGTCTTCGGACACAGTCCAGGGAACTGAGGGTGCATATCCACCGCCTACGCTTAGGGTATCCCACCACTGCGCGGATTGTTGAACGGGCACGAGAGGAGCTCTGTGCCCATTGTGACCGAATGGTTCCACAGCCCTTGGTGCACTACCTGTTAGACTGCCCGGCTACGATGCCCCTTCGCCGTAGACACTTCCCAATGACCCCAGTAGGGCAGACCCGAGAGAATGAGGCAGCACATCTTGTGTACTTAGCTGTCAGGGACTTGGAAACCTTACTTCCAGTCCTTGCATGTCATCCGCCCCCCCGCTGAAGTTGCTGCGAGGGCCTGCTTTGGGCCTCCATTGCACTGCACACCAGCCACTGTTAGTGCACACTAACGTTTGGTACGTCATCTGGCCATAGGGCCGGTGAGGTACCCCCCCCCCCTTCCTGCTGAAGACCTGCCACACAGGTGCAAGTAACGATAAATGTCACTTCCCTACCCGGGGAGCCAATGCCGGGTCACCAAAATGGAAGAGACCCGGGCCGGGATTACCGGCGAATCAAATAGAATAGAATAGAATAGAATAGAGACAGTTGACACATCGACACCATGCCTAACCCTTCTAGGGTAGGGTAGGTGCCTGAGCCCGAGCCTTTAGCTCATAAGACTGTCATTCCCATTAGCCCCCTTGGGGCGGGGATGGCAGACCAGAGAGGCCTAGCTTGTGGCTAGGCCTGGGGACAGTTGGTCCCAAAGATGAGGAGGTACTTGTGCCTCCTCCCATGGGAGACTTAGGTCTCAGACACTCCCTAAAGAGGGAGCCAAGGCCGGGCCACCACTTGGAAAAGGCCCGGGCCGGGAGAATACCGGCTAATCTTTAATAATAATAATAAGAGACAGTTGACACATCGACACCATGCCTAACCCTTCTAGGGTAGGGTAGGTGCCTGAGCCCGAGCCTTTAGCTCATAAGACTGTCATTCCCATTTGCCCCTTGGGGCGGGGATGGCAGACCAGAGAGGCCTAGCTTGTGGCTAGGCCTGGGGAAAGTTGGTCCCAAAGATGAGGAGGTACTTGTGCCTCCTCCCATGGGAGACTTAGGTCTCAGACACTCCCTAAAGAGGGAGCCAAGGCCGGGCCACCACTTGGAAAAGGCCCGGGCCGGGAGAATACCGGCGAATCTTTAATAATAATAATAATAATAAGAGACAGTTGACATCGACACCATGCCTAACCCTTCTAGGGTAGGGTAGGTGCCTGAGCCCGAGCCTTTAGCTCATAAGACTGTCATTCCCATTTGCCCCCTTGGGGCGGGGATGGCAGACCAGAGAGGCCTAGCTTGTGGCTAGGCCTGGGGACAGTTGGTCCCAAAGATGAGGAGGTACTTGTGCCTCCTCCCATGGGAGACTTAGGTCTCAGACACTCCCTAAAGAGGGAGCCAAGGCCGGGCCACCACTTGGAAAAGGCCCGGGCCGGGAGAATACCGGCAGATCATAAAGAAGAAGAAGAATAAATAATGATCATCGACACCATGCCTAACCCTTCTAGGGTAGGGTAGGTGCCTGAGCCCGAGCCTTTAGCTCATAAGACTGTCATTCCCATTTGCCCCCTTGGGGCGGGGATGGCAGACCAGAGAGGCCTAGCTTGTGGCTAGGCCTGGGGACAGTTGGTCCCAAAGATGAGGAGGTACTTGTGCCTCCTCCCATGGGAGACTTAGGTCTCAGACACTCCCTAAAGAGGGAGCCAAGGCCGGGCCACCACTTGGACAAGGCCCGGGCCGGGAGAATACCGGCTAATCTTTAACTAACTAACTAACGAGACAGTTGAGATCGACACCATGCCTAACCCTTCTAGGGTAGGGTAGGTGCCTGAGCCCGAGCCTTTAGCTCATAAGACTGTCATTCCCATTTGCCCCCTTGGGGCGGGGATGGCAGACCAGAGAGGCCTAGCTTGTGGCTAGGCCTGGGGACAGTTGGTCCCAAAGATGAGGAGGTACTTGTGCCTCCTCCCATGGGAGACTTAGGTCTCAGACACTCCCTAAAGAGGGAGCCAAGGCCGGGCCACCACTTGGACAAGGCCCGGGGGCCGGGAGAATACCGGCTAATCTTTAACTAACTAACTGAGACAGTTGAGAGATCGACACCATGCCTAACCCTTCTAGGGTAGGGTAGGTGCCTGAGCCCGAGCCTTTAGCTCATAAGACTGTCATTCCCATTTGCCCCCTTGGGGCGGGGATGGCAGACCAGAGAGGCCTAGCTTGTGGCTAGGCCTGGGGACAGTTGGTCCCAAAGATGAGGAGGTACTTGTGCCTCCTCCCATGGGAGACTTAGGTCTCAGACACTCCCTAAAGAGGGAGCCAAGGCCGGGCCACCACTTGGAAAAGGCCCGGGCCGGGAGAATACCGGCTAATCTTTAACTAACTAACTAACTGAGACATCCTGAGCTTGCTAACATCGGCAGGATGCCATCCCCACGAGTCATGGCAAGAGAGCTTCTCCCTAGAGCCCCGTGAGGGCGGGGAATGTGGCTAAGAGAATTTCAATTCATAAGGATTATCGACTGGACGAAGATTGGAAAACAGTGTGTGTTGTGTTCGCAAATCTGTGTTAGTTTACGCACAGATTAGCGTCATTCCTGGTGATCCTTGGACTGTGTTCAGTGCTTCAGAGCAGTGAGCCACGAGAGGGTGGCTACGGGCCCCGACTGGGGCTCTGAGCCTCACAGCTCTGCACCCAGTGTGGGCGGCTGTGAGGTCACAGGCAGCAGCTCTGCTGCTGGCTCTGTCCCCACACCTACAGTCACCATGACAGATCCAGGAGAGCGGCCTAAACGTTCCTTGGAATGCGGGGACGAGTTGGAGGACGACGTGGGGCAGGTGGGAGCCCCCACCAAGAAGGCCAAGGATGCAGTGGAGACTACTGTACCTACCAATCTGCCACTAGGTCCGTCGGCAGCCCCTACCCAAGAAGACTTGCACCCCCAGATGGCCATAGGGGTCGTGGAAGGAAGCCAGGAGGATGTAGCTCCTCAAGTGGCAAGGATGGAGCCATCCCAGGTCCCTACACCAGTTGCGTTGGCCTCCACAGTGGACGGGGACTGGTTGACTCCACGTGGAAGGAGGAGTTCCCGCTCAGCTCGGGCACAAGCAACCAGGGCCTTCAACAAATTCAAGGTTCCCAACTACGGGTTTGTAAGGTATCTGGAAGGTCTCCCCCACCTCAAGTTCCGCTGCGAGTTCACTCTCAGGAACGAGGTTCTGGTCATTCCTCGGGACGAAGACTCTTACGAGGAGTTGAAGGGGCTGGTTGTGACCCATCCCAGCATGGTGGAACTGCTTGCTTCGGAGAAGGTGTACAAGGGGGTGCTTTTACACGTCCCTGTGCCCCTCCCACTGGACCCCATTTTGGAAGTGCCCAATATTGTCAAGGCGGAGCGACTCACTGCAACGGTGAACAAGGTGCCCACCCGCCAGGTGCTGATCCACCACAAAGGTCCACTTCCCACGCACCTGGACCTTGGGGTCTGGGGAAGATTCAAGACCCGACCATACCTGTCAGGCCCAGTACAATGCTTCAACTGCCAGGGGTTCAATCATATTGCAGCCACCTGCCAGCGAGAGAAGAAGTGTGGTGTGTGCAGCAAGGCACACGACTCGAAGGACTGCATTGCAATCCTCAAACATCCACCTGGCGAAGCCCTTCGGCCAGAGCCCAAGTGTGCCAACTGCTCAAAGAGGCACCATGCCTGGAACCGGAGCTGTCCTGTGATGGTGCAGCACTGGCAGCAGGTTCGTCATCGGAACGACCCGACAGCCCCGACGCCACCCAGCCTTGGAACTGCCCAGCAACAGTCAGCATGGGCTCCAATCACGGTTCCCCGGATACCGCAGGAGGGCAATACCAGCGAGTTCCCAGCACTGGGCTCCCAGCGGGGGCATCAGAGGGCAGACACTGGTTTGCAGCAGCGCGGTCAACTGCGGCGTCAGATGGCAAGGTGGCCAAGAAGGCAGAATCATTGGGAAAAACAGCCACAGGCCAGGCACACTGCCCAGCAGGTCCCAGCTGGGCACCAACATTCCTTGCCATACGGCCAGCAGGCCTCTTCCCAAGGACAGGCCCCTACTGTGAGCGGCCAGCGTCAGGCAGAGGTTCCCCGCCAGGGGACTTGGAAGCCCATGGCCACTCATGCCGGGCCCAGGGTGCACCCAGCTTATGCTGCTGCAGTGTCGACAGCCACCCAGACATACCCAGTGACCCAGCCCCGCCTCGACGGGTCGTCCAGCTCAATGCCTGCAGAGGTAATGGTCGAATCCTTTCCGGATCGACTGAAGAAAACCATCGGGGTCATCTCAGCGCTCCTCTGTCGCCTGCTGCCGTCGGCAGAGGACAGGGGCGCCTGCAGGCAGCTCCTGTCATGGATGCTGGGCGTGGTCCTACTGGACAGGAAAGACTCAATGGAACTTCAAGCCATCATCCAGGAGTCCTTCCAGTCTGTGATGGAGGAGGCCCCGGAGTCGCCAACAACGGACGACGAGTCCCAGGCAGAGATGGAATCAGTGAGCCACCTCTGCGGCCCTTGAAGATCCTCCAGTGGAACATTTGTGGGCTGCAGCGGAAAATTCACTTAGTGATTGAAGCTGCAGTTCAGGATGAGGTTGATGTCTTCCTGTTTCAGGAGACACTCACCGATTTGTCACGTCAAATGCAGCCACGTATTCCGGGATTCTCTGCCTACCTTCAGCGCCTGGAAGGGACTGGCAGGGGCACGGCGATCTACGTCAGGACCACTATCCCTCATTCAATCTCCACTGACCCCATCGACTGTGGGGAGGGCGTAGAGGTTCAGGCTGTCACCCTACACCTGGCGGATGGACCTCTCGTGGTTTACAATATTTACAGAAGCTCTCGGTACACCCTTGACATCTCAGAGGTGGCAGCACTCGCCCCACGGGAGGGTCTTGTTGTGGCTGGGGATGTCAATGCCCACCACCCAATACTTTCTTCTGTCTCTCCTACCAACGCAGCTGGGAGGCACCTTGCGGCTGTGCTGGAGGAGGTCCCTGAGATCGCCCTCCTCAATAATGGTGAGCCAACCCATCACTATGGTGGCCGCTTGGATGTCACACTCATCTCTAGGCGGTTGCTCTCGAGCGCGAGATGGGAGGTCCACCCCCGTCTCACCAGTGATCACTTTGCAGTGGTCACTACGCTGATGGTCCAGCGGTGCCCGCTCCCCACACCTACCCCCAGATGGAATCTAAAAAAGGCCGACTGGCAGTGCTTCCAGGAGGTCATTGAGCGTTGGTGGGCGGAGTCTCCCCTTCCAGAAGACCCAGATGAGGCGGCTCAAAGCTTGCAGGTGGCCTTCACATGTGCAGCTGAGGCAGCAATACCTAAGATTACAGGCGGAGGGTCATATAAACGTGACTGGTGGTTTTACAATGAGGACATCAGGGAACAGAACCACCGCATCAATGTTGTACGCAAGATGCACAGGCGTAATCCCACGGTTGAGTCCATGCGTCTGCTCAGGGAAGTGGTGCGGCATGCACGCCATGTCTCACACAGGGTCCGGCAGGCTAAATGGTTCGAGTGGTGTGCCTCCTTCAGCTACTCCTCCACCTTATCTGAGATTTGGACCAAGTTACGATTGGCCACTGGGCAGCGTCGCAGTGTGGCTCGGTTGCACCCAGACCCCGCAACGGAGGCAGAGCGTCTGGTGGACCTATTCACCTCCAGAGCGGCCATGGCTCAACTGCCTCAGGATCTCCAGGACCTCCAAGCCACCCTCCTTCCTAGAAGGGTGATGGTGATCCAAGCAGCATGCCAGGCTGGGGATGTCACGGATGAAGACTTCACCGACCAGGAGCTCCAGGCAGCCTTCACATCTCATCGAGACACTGCTCCGGGGCATGATGGTATCACCTATGGCATGATCACTCGGTCTGGCCATTCTGGACATTCAGCTGTCCTGGGAGTCATCAACCAGACTTGGCGAGCTGGCAAACTCCCTGTCGTATGGAAGGAGGCTGACATCATACCGATTCCTAAGCCTGGGGATCCTGGCAGTGTGAGACCCATCTCCCTCACCAGTTGCATCTCGAAGGTGTCTGAAAGGATGGTGTTGGAGCGCCTGAGGTGGAAGCTTGGCCCTCCTCATAAACACCTCTATGGCTTCACCAGAGGAGTGGGCACTTTCGAAAGCCTTACCACTCTACTGACCGGCATTGGGTCGGACGCCCAAGCCCACATTGTTGTCTTTCTTGACCTCGAGAAAGCTTTTGAGCTAGCCAGTGCACCTGCCATCCTCTCACTCTTGGCCCGCAGGGGGATTAAAGGCAGGCTGCTTTCATGGCTTCGTTCCTATCTCCAGGACAGGCGGGCCCGGGTACGCTTCCAGGGGCATGCCTCTTCTCTCAAGACCCTGGACAATGGCACTCCACAGGGCGGGGTGCTTAGTCCCACCCTGTTCAATGTACTGATGCACCAGCTGGTGTGCCTGCCTTTCTCCAGAGGGACCATCCTCCTCAGCTATGCCGATGACCTGGCACTTGTCGTACCTAGGAAGCGCCGGCTTTTGCAGCGTGCCCAGGAGGACCTCGATCTGCTGGCTTCCACCTGCCGTCACTTGGGACTCAAGATATCTGCAGCAAAATCCAAAGCCATGATCCTTCGCACCAAGGTGCCCAGTCAGAGGCTGCGGGTCCTGGGCATCGACCTGGAGTGGGTTCACAGTTATAGGTACCTTGGCATCTACATTGACAGGCACCTCACCTTCCAGAAACATGTGCGCCACATTAAAGAGAGGGCTCTGCAGAGGGTCAGGGCATTGAGTGCCATGGCCAACCCTAGGGTTGGGGCCAGCCTCGAGGTCATGAGGTTGTTCTACATCCAGGCAATACGTTCCCTCGTTGACTATGGGGCACTTGCTCTGGTTCACGCCAGACCCACAAACATCAAATCCCTCTGTGTCATCCAGAACACAGCTGTACGGGCCATGCTGGGGGCTCCTAGGTGGGCCAATGCAGTGGCTCTGAACCTTGAGGTGCAGCTACAGCCTCTTGAAGACAGGATCCAACTGGTAGCTGCCAGGAGGATTGCAAAGTATCTCCGACTCCCAGGGGCTGACAAACTGATGAGAGATTTACGGGTCCGCCAGGGACAGGTCATTCCACTGCATCCCGGCCGCCGATGGATGTGGTCGGTAGCAGATGCCACACAGAAGCTCTTGCCCATGACATTGCTCCAGGCGGGAGGCTGCGACAGACTGGCAGCGAACTACACGGTGCCACCCCCTTGGGCACCAGAGCTGTTTGCGGTGAGCTGGACAACCCTACCAGACAGCAAGAGGCATTGCACCCGGGACATTCTGCACCACCTTGCCTCGGCTAGCATTGTGGGTGCGGAAGGCCCAGGGTGTGTGCCATATTACACTGATGGCTCCAGAGACCCAGTGGCAGGCCGCACAGCTGCTGGGATGTTCCACAGCAATCTGACAGCAGGTTGGCGCCTCCCAGACCATTGCACCATCCTCCAGGCCGAACTCTTTGCCATCCAACAAGCTCTGCGGCATGCTCTTGCAGACCATCAGCATCCCCCCATCATCCACGTTGATTCCAAGGCAGCAATCCAAGCGCTTATGCACAGAGAGCCAAAGGACAACATACACTTAATCACATCCATCCGGGGTGACCTGCAGACTCTCATGGCCCAGGGTCGCAGGGCTACCATCAACTGGATCCCGAGCCATGTGGGTATCCCTGGCAATGATGCTGCAGATGAGGCTGCTAGGACTGCAACCCTCGAGGCACAGCCACATGCTGCGATCTCCATCAGCCTCAGCCAGATTGCGCTGTTGGCTGCTGGTGCGGCGAGGCGCCCATTCCCTGACCCTGGGGAGTCACGGAGCCTCTGTTGGTATGTCAGGGCGACCCACAGGGTGCCCCCTCCAAGTCTTCGGACACAGTCCAGGGAACTGAGGGTGCATATCCACCGCCTACGCTTAGGGTATCCCACCACTGCGCGGATTGTTGAACGGGCACGAGAGGAGCTCTGTGCCCATTGTGACCGAATGGTTCCACAGCCCTTGGTGCACTACCTGTTAGACTGCCCGGCTACGATGCCCCTTCGCCGTAGACACTTCCCAATGACCCCAGTAGGGCAGACCCGAGAGAATGAGGCAGCACATCTTGTGTACTTAGCTGTCAGGGACTTGGAAACCTTACTTCCAGTCCTTGCATGTCATCCGCCCCCCCCGCTGAAGTTGCTGCGAGGGCCTGCTTTGGGCCTCCATTGCACTGCACACCAGCCACTG
Source organism: Cherax quadricarinatus (assembly GCF_038502225.1). NCBI lineage: Eukaryota > Metazoa > Arthropoda > Malacostraca > Decapoda > Parastacidae > Cherax > Cherax quadricarinatus. Next base: position 2,244,057 of record NC_091384.1, on the reverse strand, counting down.
TTAGTGCACACTAACGTTTGGTACGTCATCTGGCCATAGGGCCGGTGAGGTACCCCCCCCCTTCCTGCTGAAGACCTGCCACACAGGTGCAAGTAAAGATAAATGTCACTTCCCTACCCGGGGAGCCAATGCCGGGTCACCAAAATGGAAGAGACCCGGGCCGGGATTACCGGCGAATCAAATAGAATAGAATAGAATAGAATAGAGACAGTTGAGATCGACACCATGCCTAACCCTTCTAGGGTAGGGTAGGTGCCTGAGCCCGAGCCTTTAGCTCATAAGACTGTCATTCCCATTTGCCCCCTTGGGGCGGGGATGGCAGACCAGAGAGGCCTAGCTTGTGGCTAGGCCTGGGGACAGTTGGTCCCAAAGATGAGGAGGTACTTGTGCCTCCTCCCATGGGAGACTTAGGTCTCAGACACTCCCTAAAGAGGGAGCCAAGGCCGGGCCACCACTTGGAAAAGGCCCGGGCCGGGAGAATACCGGCTAATCTTTAACTAACTAACTAACTCTATAGTTGAGATCGACACCATGCCTAACCCTTCTAGGGTAGGGTAGGTGCCTGAGCCCGAGCCTTTAGCTCATAAGACTGTCATTCCCATTTGCCCCCTTGGGGCGGGGATGGCAGACCAGAGAGGCCTAGCTTGTGGCTAGGCCTGGGGACAGTTGGTCCCAAAGATGAGGAGGTACTTGTGCCTCCTCCCATGGGAGACTTAGGTCTCAGACACTCCCTAAAGAGGGAGCCAAGGCCGGGCCACCACTTGGAAAAGGCCCGGGCCGGGAGAATACCGGCTAATCTTTAACTAAACTTGGTCCCAAAGATGAGGAGGTACTTGTACCTCCTCCCATGGGAGACTTAAGTCTCGAGACACTCCCCAGATAGGGAGCCAAGGCCGGGTCACCACTACTTGGAAAAGACCCGGGCCGGGAGAATACCGGCGAAAAAAAAAAAAAAAAAAAAAAAAAAAAGAGACAGTTGACGAGAACAAGGAAGACAGGACGACATTGGAGAATTCATAAGGATTATCGACTGGACGACGATTGGAAAACAGTGTGTGTTGTGTTCGCAAATCTGTGTTAGTTTACGCACAGATTAGCGTCATTCCTGGTGATCCTTGGACTGTGTTCAGTGCTTCAGAGCAGTGAGCCACGAGAGGGTGGCTACGGGCCCCGACTGGGGCTCTGAGCCTCACAGCTCTGCACCCAGTGTGGGCGGCTGTGAGGTCACAGGCAGCAGCTCTGCTGCTGGCTCTGTCCCCACACCTACAGTCACCATGACAGATCCAGGAGAGCGGCCTAAACGTTCCTTGGAATGCGGGGACGAGTTGGAGGACGACGTGGGGCAGGTGGGAGCCCCCACCAAGAAGGCCAAGGATGCAGTGGAGACTACTGTGCCTACCAATCTGCCACTAGGTCCGTCGGCAGCCCCTACCCAAGAAGACTTGCACCCCCAGATGGCCATAGGGGTCGTGGAAGGAAGCCAGGAGGATGTAGCTCCTCAAGTGGCAAGGATGGAGCCATCCCAGGTCCCTACACCAGTTGCGTTGGCCTCCACAGTGGACGGGGACTGGTTGACTCCACGTGGAAGGAGGAGTTCCCGCTCAGCTCGGGCACAAGCAACCAGGGCCTTCAACAAATTCAAGGTTCCCAACTACGGGTTTGTAAGGTATCTGGAAGGTCTCCCCCACCTCAAGTTCCGCTGCGAGTTCACTCTCAGGAACGAGGTTCTGGTCATTCCTCGGGACGAAGACTCTTACGAGGAGTTGAAGGGGCTGGTTGTGACCCATCCCAGCATGGTGGAACTGCTTGCTTCGGAGAAGGTGTACAAGGGGGTGCTTTTACACGTCCCTGTGCCCCTCCCACTGGACCCCATTTTGGAAGTGCCCAATATTGTCAAGGCGGAGCGACTCACTGCAACGGTGAACAAGGTGCCCACCCGCCAGGTGCTGATCCACCACAAAGGTCCACTTCCCACGCACCTGGACCTTGGGGTCTGGGGAAGATTCAAGACCCGACCATACCTGTCAGGCCCAGTACAATGCTTCAACTGCCAGGGGTTCAATCATATTGCAGCCACCTGCCAGCGAGAGAAGAAGTGTGGTGTGTGCAGCAAGGCACACGACTCGAAGGACTGCATTGCAATCCTCAAACATCCACCTGGCGAAGCCCTTCGGCCAGAGCCCAAGTGTGCCAACTGCTCAAAGAGGCACCATGCCTGGAACCGGAGCTGTCCTGTGATGGTGCAGCACTGGCAGCAGGTTCGTCATCGGAACGACCCGACAGCCCCGACGCCACCCAGCCTTGGAACTGCCCAGCAACAGTCAGCATGGGCTCCAATCACGGTTCCCCGGATACCACAGGAGGGCAATACCAGCGAGTTCCCAGCACTGGGCTCCCAGCGGGGGCATCAGAGGGCAGACACTGGTTTGCAGCAGCGCGGTCAACTGCGGCGTCAGATGGCAAGGTGGCCAAGAAGGCAGAATCATTGGGAAAAACAGCCACAGGCCAGGCACACTGCCCAGCAGGTCCCAGCTGGGCACCAACATTCCTTGCCATACGGCCAGCAGGCCTCTTCCCAAGGACAGGCCCCTCCTGTGAGCGGCCAGCGACAGGCAGAGGTTCCCCGCCAGGGGACTTGGAAGCCCATGGCCACTCATGCCGGGCCCAGGGTGCACCCAGCTTATGCTGCTGCAGTGTCGACAGCCACCCAGACATACCCAGTGACCCAGCCCCGCCTCGACGGGTCGTCCAGCTCAATGCCTGCAGAGGTAATGGTCGAATCCTTTCCGGATCGACTGAAGAAAACCATCGGGGTCATCTCAGCGCTCCTCTGTCGCCTGCTGCCGTCGGCAGAGGACAGGGGCGCCTGCAGGCAGCTCCTGTCATGGATGCTGGGCGTGGTCCTACTGGACAGGAAAGACTCGATGGAACTTCAAGCCATCATCCAGGAGTCCTTCCAGTCTGTGATGGAGGAGGCCCCGGAGTCGCCAACAACGGACGACGAGTCCCAGGCAGAGATGGAATCAGTGAGCCACCTCTGCGGCCCTTGAAGATCCTCCAGTGGAACATTTGTGGGCTGCAGCGGAAAATTCACTTAGTGATTGAAGCTGCAGTTCAGGATGAGGTTGATGTCTTCCTGTTTCAGGAGACACTCACCGATTTGTCACGTCAAATGCAGCCACGTATTCCGGGATTCTCTGCCTACCTTCAGCGCCTGGAAGGGACTGGCAGGGGCACGGCGATCTACGTCAGGACCACTATCCCTCATTCAATCTCCACTGACCCCATCGACTGTGGGGAGGGCGTAGAGGTTCAGGCTGTCACCCTACACCTGGCGGATGGACCTCTCGTGGTTTACAATATTTACAGAAGCTCTCGGTACACCCTTGACATCTCAGAGGTGGCAGCACTCGCCCCACGGGAGGGTCTTGTTGTGGCTGGGGATGTCAATGCCCACCACCCAATACTTTCTTCTGTCTCTCCTACCAACGCAGCTGGGAGGCACCTTGCGGCTGTGCTGGAGGAGGTCCCTGAGATCGCCCTCCTCAATAATGGTGAGCCAACCCATCACTATGGTGGCCGCTTGGATGTCACACTCATCTCTAGGCGGTTGCTCTCGAGCGCGAGATGGGAGGTCCACCCCCGTCTCACCAGTGATCACTTTGCAGTGGTCACTACGCTGATGGTCCAGTGGTGCCCGCTCCCCACACCTACCCCCAGATGGAATCTAAAAAAGGCCGACTGGCAGTGCTTCCAGGAGGTCATTGAGCGTTGGTGGGTGGAGTCTCCCCTTCCAGAAGACCCAGATGAGGCGGCTCAAAGCTTGCAGGTGGCCTTCACATGTGCAGCTGAGGCAGCAATACCTAAGATTACAGGCGGAGGGTCATATAAACGTGACTGGTGGTTTTACAATGAGGACATCAGGGAACAGAACCACCGCATCAATGTTGTACGCAAGATGCACAGGCGTAATCCCACGGTTGAGTCCATGCGTCTGCTCAGGGAAGTGGTGCGGCATGCACGCCATGTCTCACACAGGGTCCGGCAGGCTAAATGGTTCGAGTGGTGTGCCTCCTTCAGCTACTCCTCCACCTTATCTGAGATTTGGACCAAGTTACGATTGGCCACTGGGCAGCGTCGCAGTGTGGCTCGGTTGCACCCAGACCCCGCAACGGAGGCAGAGCATCTGGTGGACCTATTCACCTCCAGAGCGGCCATGGCTCAACTGCCTCAGGATCTCCAGGACCTCCAAGCCACCCTCCTTCCTAGAAGGGTGATGGTGATCCAAGCAGCATGCCAGGCTAAGGATGTCACGGATGAAGACTTCACCGACCAGGAGCTCCAGGCAGCCTTCACATCTCATCGAGACACTGCACCGGGGCATGATGGTATCACCTATGGCATGATCACTCGGTCTGGCCATTCTGGACATTCAGCTGTCCTGGGAGTCATCAACCAGACTTGGCGAGCTGGCAAACTCCCTGTCGTATGGAAGGAGGCTGACATCATACCGATTCCTAAGCCTGGGGATCCTGGCAGTGTGAGACCCATCTCCCTCACCAGTTGCATCTCGAAGGTGTCTGAAAGGATGGTGTTGGAGCGCCTGAGGTGGAAGCTTGGCCCTCCTCATAAACACCTCTATGGCTTCACCAGAGGAGTGGGCACTTTCGAAAGCCTTACCACTCTACTGACCGGCATTGGGTCGGACGCCCAAGCCCACATTGTTGTCTTTCTTGACCTCGAGAAAGCTTTTGAGCTAGCCAGTGCACCTGCCATCCTCTCACTCTTGGCCCGCAGGGGGATTAAAGGCAGGCTGCTTTCATGGCTTCGTTCCTATCTCCAGGACAGGCGGGCCCGGGTACGCTTCCAGGGGCATGCCTCTTCTCTCAAGACCCTGGACAACGGCACTCCACAGGGCGGGGTGCTTAGTCCCACCCTGTTCAATGTACTGATGCATCAGCTGGTGTGCCTGCCTTTCTCCAGAGGGACCATCCTCCTCAGCTATGCCGATGACCTGGCACTTGTCGTACCTAGGAAGCGCCGGCTTTTGCAGCATGCCCAGGAGGACCTCGATCTGCTGGCTTCCACCTGCCGTCACTTGGGACTCAAGATATCTGCAGCAAAATCCAAAGCCATGATCCTTCGCACCAAGGTGCCCAGTCAGAGGCTGCGGGTCCTGGGCATCGACCTGGAGTGGGTTCACAGTTATAGGTACCTTGGCATCTACATTGACAGGCACCTCACCTTCCAGAAACATGTGCGCCACATTAAAGAGAGGGCTCTGCAGAGGGTCAGGGCATTGAGTGCCATGGCCAACCCTAGGGTTGGGGCCAGCCTCGAGGTCATGAGGTTGTTCTACATCCAGGCAATACGTTCCCTCGTTGACTATGGGGCACTTGCTCTGGTTCACGCCAGACCCACAAACATCAAATCCCTCTGTGTCATCCAGAACACAGCTGTACGGGCCATGCTGGGGGCTCCTAGGTGGGCCAATGCAGTGGCTCTGAACCTTGAGGTGCAGCTACAGCCTCTTGAAGACAGGATCCAACTGGTAGCTGCCAGGAGGATTGCAAAGTATCTCCGACTCCCAGGGGCTGACAAACTGATGAGAGATTTACGGGTCCGCCAGGGACAGGTCATTCCACTGCATCCCGGCCGCCGATGGATGTGGTCGGTAGCAGATGCCACACAGAAGCTCTTGCCCATGACATTGCTCCAGGCGGGAGGCTGCGACAGACTGGCAGCGAACTACACGGTGCCACCCCCTTGGGCACCAGAGCTGTTTGCGGTGAGCTGGACAACCCTACCAGACAGCAAGAGGCATTGCACCCGGGACATTCTGCACCACCTTGCCTCGGCTAGCATTGTGGGTGCGGAAGGCCCAGGGTGTGTGCCATATTACACTGATGGCTCCAGAGACCCAGTGGCAGGCCGCACAGCTGCTGGGATGTTCCACAGCAATCTGACAGCAGGTTGGCGCCTCCCAGACCATTGCACCATCCTCCAGGCCGAACTCTTTGCCATCCAACAAGCTCTGCGGCATGCTCTTGCAGACCATCAGCATCCCCCCATCATCCACGTTGATTCCAAGGCAGCAATCCAAGCGCTTATGCACAGAGAGCCAAAGGACAACATACACTTAATCACATCCATCCGGGGTGACCTGCAGACTCTCATGGCCCAGGGTCGCAGGGCTACCATCAACTGGATCCCGAGCCATGTGGGTATCCCTGGCAATGATGCTGCAGATGAGGCTGCTAGGACTGCAACCCTCGAGGCACAGCCACGTGCTGCGATCTCCATCAGCCTCAGCCAGATTGCGCTGTTGGCTGCTGGTGCGGCGAGGCGCCCATTCCCTGACCCTGGGGAGTCACGGAGCCTCTGTTGGTATGTCAGGGCGACCCACAGGGTGCCCCCTCCAAGTCTTCGGACACAGTCCAGGGAACTGAGGGTGCATATCCACCGCCTACGCTTAGGGTATCCCACCACTGCGCGGATTGTTGAACGGGCACGAGAGGAGCTCTGTGCCCATTGTGACCGAATGGTTCCGCAGCCCTTGGTGCACTACCTGTTAGACTGCCCGGCTACGATGCCCCTTCGCCGTAGACACTTCCCAATGACCCCAGTAGGGCAGACCCGAGAGAATGAGGCAGCACATCTTGTGTACTTAGCTGTCAGGGACTTGGAAACCTTACTTCCAGTCCTTGCATGTCATCCGCCCCCCCCCCCCCGCTGAAGTTGCTGCGAGGGCCTGCTTTGGGCCTCCATTGCACTGCACACCAGCCACTGTTAGTGCACACTAACGTTTGGTACGTCATCTGGCCATAGGGCCGGTGAGGTACCCCCCCCTTCCTGCTGAAGACCTGCCACACAGGTGCAAGTAACGATAAATGTCACTTCCCTACCCGGGGAGCCAATGCCGGGTCACCAAAATGGAAGAGACCCGGGCCGGGATTACCGGCGAATCAAATAGAATAGAATAGAATGTCTAAGACCAGTTAAGCAGCGACAGTCTAAGACCAGTTGAGCAGCGACAGTCTAAGACCAGTTGAGCAGTGACAGTCTAAGACCAGTTAGCAGTGACAGTCTAAGACCAGTTAAGCAGCGACAGTCTAAGACCAGTTAAGCAGCGACAGTCTAAGACCAGTTGAGCAGCGACAGTCTAAGACCAGTTAAGCAGCGACAGTCTAAGACCAGTTAAGCAGCGACAGTCTAAGACCAGTTAAGCAGCGACAGTCTAAGACCAGTTAAGCAGCGACAGTCTAAGACCAGTTGAGCAGTGACAGTCTAAGACCAGTTAAGCAGTGACAGTCTAAGACCAGTTAAGCAGCTACAGTCTAAGACCAGTTGAGCAGCGACAGTCTAAGACCAGTTGAGCAGCGACAGTCTAAGACCAGTTAAGCAGTGACAGTCTAAGACCAGTTGAGCAGTGACAGTCTAAGACCAGTTAAGCAGCGACAGTCTAAGACCAGTTGAGCAGCGACAGTCTAAGACCAGTTGAGCAGCGACAGTCTAAGACCAGTTGAGCAGCGACAGTCTAAGACCAGTTAAGCAGCGACAGTCTAAGACCAGTTGAGCAGCGACAGTCTAAGACCAGTTGAGCAGCGACAGTCTAAGACCAGTTAAGCAGCGACAGTATAAGACAAACACAGGATCACAAGGAACGTCTCTGCTGGCGTTCCTAGTGATATCTCCTTGGACCGCCTCTCTTCTGCAACATTGCAAGCTCCTGACGTGTTGATTATAACACGAAAGGCCTAGAGACACTATATATATATATATATATATATATATATATATATATATATATATATATATATATATATATATATATATATATGTCTCAATGGGATCTAATATTTCAGGATGGTCAGTTTTTCTTCCCAAAAACAGATTTAGTATTCAGGACGCAGCTGGTGCTTTCAGAGGCCCTGGCTACATTAGACTGACATTTTTTTGGCCTCAGAATTGAATACAACTCTCTGTATGCAAATATACAGTGTCATAATTATAGGAAGCGAGAGACTGTTGACGGTATGAAGGTGTGTGTGTGTGTTTGTGTGTGTGTGTGTTTGTGTGTGTGTGTGTGTGTGTGTGTGTGTGTGTGTGTGTGTGTGTGTGTGTGTTGTGTGTGTGTGTGCGTGTGCGTGTGTGTATGTGTGTGTGTGTGTGTGTTGTGTGTGTATGTGTGTGTGTGTTGTTGTTGTGTGTGTGTGTGTGTGTGTGTGTGTGTGTGTGTGTGTGTGTGTGTGTGTGTGTGTGTGTGTGTGTGTGTGTGACATTTGCGGCTTTGCTTCGCCCATGCTTTACTCCGTGTGTGGTCTTCCCTCTCCTACAAAAACATATGACCTTTCATATACTTGGGTTGAACTCAACCAACCACTTTTTTAACCACACCTGCAGTGAGTTGAGGCCTCTCTGGAGTTTTTCACAGTCCTCTCCTGCTCCTTACTCTTCTAATTACCTTTACATCATAAGCAAACATAGAGAGGAGTCAGTCCCCTCTGGCAGGTCATGCACGTATACTAGTAACAGCAGCGGCCCTAACACTGATCCTTTTGGAACCCCACTCGTTACACTCATTCTGTCTGCTGTCACTCAGGTTCTCCCTGACACTGGAACACACTGCCTTTCAACCCTGTCTGTCTTTCTAACTTCTGGTCTGATCTATGCTGTTTCCCAGTCGAAAAAATGCGATTTTGTCTTAAATATAAACGCTTTTCTTGCCGAATAAGGTAAGCGAAAATTTGTGTATGCAATAATTTCGCAAAAAATCAATCTGATCCTAACGAAAAAATATATTTCATTGTGTCTATTTAGTATTTAATTATTGTAAACTTATCTAAAATATATTTAGTTGGATTAGGCTAAATTAAATTGCGCTTGTTATAATAAGGTCAGGTAAGTTTTCTAAGGTTCTTTTGGTACAAAATTATTAATTTTTGCAATAACATAAATTAAAAATATATATCATTAAACATATACGATTTTTTTAGATAGGACTAAATTTTAAATGAGTTCTTGATAATTGACCAATTTTACCTATTCGGCACGACATATATATACTGTTGATCTAGGACTGGTCATGTGTTCAGTTACTAGTACCTGTTGGTCTAGGACTGGTCATGTTCAGTTACTAGTACCTGTTGGTCTAGGACTGGTCATGTTCAGTTACTAGTACCTGTTGGTCTAGGACTGGTCATGTTCAGTTACTAGTACCTGTTGGTCTAGGACTGGTCATGTTCAGTTACTAGTACCTGTTGGTCTAGGACTGGTCATGTTCAGTTACTAGTACCTGTTGGTCTAGGACTGGTCATGTTCAGTTACTAGTACCTGTTGGTCTAGGACTGGTCATGTTCAGTTACTAGTACCTGTTGGTCTAGGACTGGTCATGTTCAGTTACTAGTACCTGTTGGTCTAGGACTGGTCATGTTCAGTTACTAGTACCTGTTGGTCTAGGACTGGTCATGTTCAGTTACTAGTACCTGTTGGTCTAGGACTGGTCATGTTCAGTTACTAGTACCTGTTGGTCTAGGACTGGTCATGTTCAGTTACTAGTACCTGTTGGTCTAGGACTGGTCATGGAGGAGGCTGCGGGGGGGGGGGGGGGGGGGGGGCGCTGGACACCATTTTTCTCCATTTCCATCACTAACATCCCTCCCAAGACCAACATCCTTCCCATCTCTGGTATAATACACCTCTACCTCCCTCCCTTCCATCACTCCTCCCTCCCTTCCATCACTCCTCCCTCCCTCCATCACCCCTACCTCCCTCTATCCCCTCTCCCTCCCTCCATCCCCTCTCCCTCCCTCCATCACCTCTCCCTCCCTCCATCACCCCTCTCTCCCTCCATCACCTCTCCCTCCCTCCATCACCTCTCCCTCCCTCCATCACCTCTCCCTCCCTCCATCACCCCTCTCTCCCTCCATCACCTCTCCCTCCCTCCATCACCTCTCCCTCCTTCCATCTACCCTCTCCCTCCCTCCATCTACCCTCTCCCTCCCTCCATCTACCCTCTCCCTCCTTCCTTCTACCATCTCACTCCCTCCTTCTACCCTCTCCCTCCATCCATCTACCCTCTCCCTCCTTCCTTCTACCCTCTCACTCCATCTACCCTCTCTCTACCTCCATCTACTCTCTCCCTCCCTTCATCTACTTTCTCCCTCCCTCCATCTACCCTCTCTCTACCTCCATCTACCCTCTCCCACCCTTCATCTACTTTCTCCCTCCCTCCATCTACCCTCTCCCTCCCTCCAACCCCTCTCCCTCCCTCCATCACCTCTCCCTCCCTCCATCCCCTCTCCCTCCCTCCATCCCCTCTCCCTCCCTCCATCACCTCTCCCTCCCTCCAACACCTCTCCCTCCCTCCATCCCCTCTCCCTCCCTCCATCCCCTCTCCCTCCCTCCATCACCTCTCTCTCCCTCCATCACCTCTCCCTCCCTCCATCCCCTCTCCCTCCCTCCATCCCCTCTCCCTCCCTCCATCACCTCTCTCTCCCTCCATCACCTCTCCCTCCCTCCATCACCTCTCCCTCCCTCCATCCCCTCTCCCTCCCACCATCCCCTCGCCCGCCCTCCATCACCTCTCCCTCCCTCCATCCCCTCTCCCTCCCTCCATCCCCTCTCACTCCCTCCATCCCCTCTCCCTCCCTCCATCACCTCTCCCTCCCTCCATCTCCTCTCCCTCCCTCCATCACCTCTCCCTCCCTCCATCACCTCTCCCTCCCTCCATCCCCTCTCCCTCCCTCCATCCCCTCTCCCTCCCTCCATCCCCTCTCCCTCCCTCCATCCCCTCTCCCTCCCTCCATCACCTCTCTCTCCCTCCATCACCTCTCCCTCCCTCCATCTCCTCTCCCTCCCTCCATCCCCTCTCCCTCCCTCCATCACCTCTCCCACCCTCCATCCCCACTACCTCCCTCCATCTCCTCTCCCTCCCTCCATCACCTCTCCCTCCCTCCATCACCTCTCCCTCCCTCCATCCCCTCTCTCTCCCTCCATCCCCTCTCCCTCCCTCCATCACCTCTCTCTCCCTCCATCACCTCTCCCTCCCTCCATCACCTCTCCCTCCCTCCATCCCCTCTCCCTCCCTCCATCACCTCTCCCTCCCTCCATCACCTCTCCCTCCCTCCATCACCTCTCCCACCCTCCATCCCCTCTCTCTCCCTCCATCCCCTCTCCCTCCCTCCATCACCTCTCTCTCCCTCCATCCCCTCTCCCTCCCTCCATCACCTCTCTCTCCCTCCATCACCTCTCCCTCCCTCCATCACCTCTCCCTCCCTCCATCCCCTCTCCCTCCCTCCATCACCTCTCCCTCCCTCCATCCCCTCTCCCTCCCTCCATCACCTCTCCCTCCCTCCATCCCCTCTCTCTCCCTCCATCCCCTCTCCCTCCCTCCATCACCTCTCTCTCCCTCCATCACCTCTCCCTCCCTCCATCACCTCTCCCTCCCTCCATCCCCTCTCCCTCCCTCCATCACCTCTCCCTCCCTCCATCCCCTCTCCCTCCCTCCATCACCTCTCCCTCCCTCCATCCCCTCTCTCTCCCTCCATCCCCTCTCCCTCCCTCCATCACCTCTCTCTCCCTCCATCACCTCTCCCTCCCCAACACCAACACATTCTGTCTCACCCAGAGTTCCAATCTACATACCAACACCTCCCGTCGACTCCCCGCAAACTCGCCCGTGAAATCCGCGAACCTCATCACGTTTGTAATATAAGCGAAGGATCAGCAAGGATTAGCTGGCCTCATATGGTAGGTTTCCCAGATCTTAGCACCGCCTCATGTCAACAGATGAGAGATAGAGAGAGAGAGAGAGAGAGGTAGAGACAGAGAGAGACATCTCTAACATAAACATGGATGGCCATGCCTATATAAATCTGAAGTGAGTGGATGCAGTCAGTCCTGTTTCTCCTTTATTCTTCTGCTTTTCTCCTCTTCCTATTCTTCTTCTTCCTCTCTATGTCCCTTCCCACTGTTGTTTCCCTGCGGGTGTGCGAAGTAATGTAGGAGGGAACGAATGATAGAGAGACGGTGGTGAGAGTTGACTGACGAGGTTGTCAGATCTCAACTTCCTTTACCACGACCAACACTCTCAACACACATGTGTTCCGTCATGCCTGCTGGTCTGTCTGCTGGTCTGTCTGCTGGTCTGTCTGCTGGTCTGTCTGCTGGACTGTCTGCTGGTCTGTCTGCTGGTCTGTCTGCTGGTCTGTCTGCTGGTCTGTCTGCTGGTCTGTCTGCTGGCCTGTCTGTTGGTCTGTCTGCTGGTCTGTCTGCTGGTCTGTCTGCTGGTCTGTCTGCTGGTCTGTCTGCTGGTCTGTCTGATGGCCTGTCTGCTGGTCTGTCTGCTGGCCTGTCTGCTGGTCTGTCTGCTGGTCTGTCTGCTGGTCTGTCTGCTGGTCTGTCTGCTGGTCTGTCTGCTGGTCTGTCTGCTGGTCTGTCTGCTGGCCTGTCTGCTGGTCTGTCTGCTGGTCTGTCTGCTGGTCTGTCTGCTGGTCTGTCTGCTGGTCTGTCTGCTGGTCTGTCTGCTGGCCTGTCTGCTGGTCTGTCTGCTGGTCTGTCTGCTGGCCTGTCTGCTGGTCTGTCTGCTGGTCTGTCTGCTGGTCTGTCTGCTGGTCTGTCTGCTGGTCTGTCTGCTTGTCTGTCTGCTGGCCTGTCTGCTGGTCTGTATGCTGGTCTGTCTGCTGGTCTGTCTGCTGGCCTGTCTGCTGGTCTGTCTGCTGGCCTGTCTGCTGGTCTGTCTGCTGGTCTGTCTGCTGGCCTGTCTGCTGGTCTGTCTGCTGGTCTGTCTGCTGGTCTGTCTGCTGGTCTGTCTGCTGGCCTGTCTGCTGGCCTGTCTGCTGGTCTGTCTGCTAGCCTGTCTGCTGGCCTGTCTGCTGGTCTGTCTGCTGGTCTGTCTGCTGGTCTGTCTGCTGGTCTGTCTGCTGGTCTGTCTGCTGGCCTGTCTGCTGGTCTGTCTGCTGGTCTGTCTGCTGGCCTGTCTGCTGGTCTGTCTGCTGGTCTGTCTGCTGGTCTGTCTGCTGGTCTGTCTGCTGGTCTGTCTGCTGGTCTGTCTGCTGGTCTGTCTGCTGGTCTGTCTGCTGGTCTGTCTGCTGGTCTGTCTGCTGGTCTGTCTGCTGGTCTGTCTGCTGGCCTGTCTGCTGGTCTGTCTGCTGGTCTGTCTGCTGGCCTGTCTGCTGGCCTGCCTCCCTGCATGCTTGTTTGTCTGTATGCCTTCCTGCCTGCTGCCTGAGGGTTTAGTGGTTCTCATGACTAAAACCCACAATACTCTGGCTGTAACAATTCACAACTAACACACAATACTCTGGCTGTAACAATTCACAATTAACACACAATACACTGGCTACAACAATTCACAACTAACACACAATACCCTGGCTACAACAATTCACAACTAACACACAATACCCTGGCTGTAACAATTCACAACTAACACACAATACCCTGGCTGCAACAATTCACAACTAACACACAATACCCTGGCTACAACAATTCACAACTAACACAAAATACCCTGGCTACAACAATTCACAACTAACACACAATACCCAGGCTACAACAATTCACAACTAACACACAATACCCTGGCTACAACAATTCACGACTAACACACAATACCCTGGCTACAACAATTCACAACTAACACACAATACCCTGGCTACAACAATTCACAACTAACACAAAATACCCTGGCTACAACAATTCACAACTAACACACAATACCCTGGCTACAACAATTCACAACTAACACACAATACCCTGGCTACAACAATTCACGACTAACACACAATACCCTGGCTACAACAATTCACAACTAACACACAATAACCTGGCTGTAACAATTCACAACTAACACACAATACCCTGGCTACAACAATTCACAACTAACATACAATACCCTGGCTACAACAATTCACAACTAACACACAATACCCTGGCTACAACAATTCACAACTAACACACAATACCCTGGCTACAACAATTCACAACTAACACACAATACCCTGGCTACAACAATTCACAACTAACACACAATACCCTGGCTGTAACAATTCACAACTAACACACAATACCCTGGCTGTAACAATTCACAACTAACACACAATACCCTGGCTACAACAATTCACAACTAACACACAATACCCTGGCTGGAACAATTCACAACTAACACACAATATCCTGGCTGTAACAATTCACAACTAACACACAATACCCTGGCTGTAACAATTCACAACTAACACACAATACCCTGGTTGTAACAATTCACAACTAACACACAATACCCTGGCTACAACAATTCACAACTAACACACAATACCCTGGCTGTAACAATTCACAACTAACACACAATACCCTGGCTACAACAATTCACGACTAACACACAATACCCTGGCTACAACAATTCACAACTAACACACAATACCCTGGCTGTAACAATTCACAACTAACACACAATACCCTGGCTACAACAATTCACAACTAACACACAATACCCTGGCTACAACAATTCACAACTAACACACAATACCCTGGCTACAACAATTCACAACTAACACACAATACCCTGGCTGTAACAATTCACAACTAACACACAATACCCTAGCTGTAACAATTCACAACTAACACACAATACTCTGGCTGTAACAATTCACAACTAACACACAATACACTGGCTACAACAATTCACAACTAACACACAATACCCTGGCTACAACAATTCACAACTAACACACAATACCCTGGCTGTAACAATTCAAAACTAACACACAATACCCTGGCTACAACAATTCACAACTAACACACAATACCCTGGCTACAACAATTCACAACTAACACAAAATACCCTGGCTACAACAATTCACAACTAACACACAATACCCTGGCTACAACAATTCACAACTAACACACAATACCCTGGCTACAACAATTCACAACTAACACACAATACCCTGGCTGTAACAATTCACAACTAACACACAATACCCTGGCTACAACAATTCACGACTAACGCACAATACCCTGGCTACAACAATTCACAACTAACACACAATACCCTGGCTGTAACAATTCACAACTAACACACAATTCCCTGGCTACAACAATTCACAACTAACACACAATACCATGGCTACAACAATTCACAACTAACACACAATACCCTGGCTACAACAATTCACAACTAACACACAATACCCTGGCTACAACAATTCACAACTAACACACAATACCCTGGCTACAACAATTCACAACTAACACACAATACCCTGGCTACAACAATTCACAACTAACACACAATACGCTGGCTGTAACAATTCACAACTAACACACAATACCCTTGCTACAACAATTCACAACTAACACAATACCCTGGCTGGAACAATTCACAACTAACACACAATACCCTGGCTGTAACAATTCACAACTAACACACAATACCCTGCCTGTAACAATTCACAACTAACACACAATACCCTGGCTGTAACAATTCACAACTAACACACAATACCCTGGCTACAACAATTCACAACTAACACACAATACCCTGGCTGTAACAATTCACAACTAACACACAATACCCTGGCTACAACAATTCACGACTAACACACAATACCCTGGCTACAACAATTCACAACTAACACACAATACCCTGGCTGTAACAATTCACAACTAACACACAATACCCTGGCTACAACAATTCACAACTAACACACAATACCCTGGCTACAACAATTCACAACTAACACACAATACCCTGGCTACAACAATTCACAACTAACACACAATACCCTGGCTGTAACAATTCACAACTAACACACAATACCCTGGCTGTAACAATTCACAACTAACACACAATACCCTGGCTACAACAATTCACAACTAACACACAATACCCTGGCTGGAACAATTCACAACGAACACACAATACCCTGGCTGTAACAATTCACAACTAACACACAATACCCTGGCTGTAACAATTCACAACTAACACACAATACCCTGGCTGTAACAATTCACAACTAACACACAATACCCTGGCTACAACAATTCACAACTAACACACAATACCCTGGCTGTAACAATTCACAACTAACACACAATACCCTGGCTACAGCAATTCACAACTAACACACAATACCCTGGCTACAGCAATTCACAACTAACACACAATACCCTGGCTACAACAATTTACAACTAACACACAATACTCTGGCTACAACAATTCACAACTAACACACAATACCCTGGCTGTAACAATTCACAACTAACACACAATACCCTGGCTGTAACAATTCACAACTAACACACAATACCCTGGCTACAACAATTCACAACTAACACACAATACCCTGGCTGTAACAATTCACAACTAACACACAATACCCTGGCTACTGCAATTCACAACTAACACACAATACCCTGGCTACAGCAATTCACAACTAACACACAATACCCTGGCTACAACAATTCACAACTAACACACAATACCCTGGCTACAGCAATTCACAACTAACCCACAATACCCTCGCTACAGCAATTCACAACTAACACACAATACCCTGGCTGTAACAATTCACAACTAACACACAATACCCTGGCTACAACAATTCACAACTAACACACAATACCCTGGCTGTAACAATTCACATACAACACACAATACCCTGGCTGTAACAATTCACATACAACACACAATACCCTGGCTGTAACAATTCACATACAACACACAATACCCTGGCTGTAACAATTCACAACTAACACACAATACACTGGCTACAACAATTCACAACTAACACACAATACACTTGCTACAACAATTCACAACTAACACACAATACACTGGCTACAACAATTCACAACTAACCCACAATACCCTGGCTGTAACAATTCATAACTAACACACAATACCCTGGCTGTAACAATTCACAACTAACACACAATACCCTGGCTACAACAATTCACAACTAACACACAATACACTGGCTACAACAATTCACAACTAACCCACAATACCCTGGCTGTAACAATTCACAACTAACACACAATACCCTGGCTGTAACAATTCACAACTAACACACAATACACTGGCTACAACAATTCACAACTAACCCACAATACCCTGGCTGTAACAATTCACAACTAACACACAATACCCTGGCTGTAACAATTCACAACTAACACACAATACCCTGGCTACAACAATTCACAACTAACACAATACCCTGGCTGTAACAATTCACAACTAACACACAATGCCCTGGCTGTAACAATTCACAACTAACACACAATACCCTGGCTACAACAATTCACAACTAACACACAATACCCTGGCTGTAACAATTCACAACTAACACACAATACCCTGGCTACAACAATTCACAACTAACACACAATACCCTGGCTACAACAATTCATAGCTAACACACAATACTCTGGCTACAACAATTCACAACTAACACACAATACCCTGGCTACAACAATTCACAACTAACACACAATACTCTGGCTACAACAATTCATAACTAACACACAATACCCTGGCTGTAACAATTCATAACTAACACACAATACCCTGGCTGTAACAATTCACAACTAACACACAATACCCTGGCTGTAACAATTCACAACTAACACACAATACCCTGGCTACAACAATTCACAACTAACACACAATACCCTGGCTGTAACAATTCAAAACTAACACACAATACCCTGGCTACAACAATTCACGACTAACACACAATACCCTGGCTACAACAATTCACAACTAACACACAATACCCTGGCTGTAAAAATTCACAACTAACACACAATACCCTGGCTGTAACAATTCACAACTAAAACACAATACCCTGGCTACAACAATTCACGACTAACACGCAATACCCTGGCTACAACAATTCACAACTAACACACAATACCCTGGCTGTAACAATTCACAACTAACACACAATACCCTGGCTACAACAATTCACAACTAACACACAATACCCTGGCTACAACAATTCACAACTAACACACAATACCCTGGCTACAACAATTCACAACTAACACACAATACCCTGGCTGTAACAATTCACAACTAACACACAATACCCTGGCTGTAACAATTCACAACTAACACACAATACCCTGGCTACAACAATTCACAACTAACACACAATACCCTGGCTGTAACAATTCACAACTAACACACAATACCCTGGCTGTAACAATTCACAACTAACACACAATACCCTGGCTGTAACAATTCACAACTTAACACACAATAACCTGGCTGTAACAATTCACAACTAACACACAATACCCTGGCTACAACAATTCACAACTAACACACAATACCCTGGCTGTAACAATTCACAACTAACACACAATACCCTGGCTACAGCAATTCACAACTAACACACAATACCCTGGCTGTAACAATTCACAACTAACACACAATACCCTAGCTACAGCAATTCACAACTAACACACAATACCCTGGCTGTAACAATTCACAACTAACACACAATACCCTGGCTACAGCAATTCACAACTAACACACAATACCCTGGCTGTAACAATTCACAACTAACACACAATACCCTGGCTACAGCAATTCACAACTAACACACAATACTCTGGCTACAACAATTCACAACTAACACACAATACCCTGGCTACAACAATTCACAACTAACACACAATACCCTGGCTACAACAATTCACAACTAACACACAATACCCTGGCTACAACAATTCACAACTAACACACAATACCCTGGCTACAGCAATTCACAACTAACACACAATACCCTGGCTACAACAATTCACAACTAACACACAATACCCTGGCTGTAACAATTCACAACTAACACACAATACCCTGGCTACAGCAATTCACAACTAACACACAATACCCTGGCTACAACAATTCACAACTAACACACAATACCCTGGCTACAGCAATTCACAACTAACACACAATACCCTGGCTGTAACAATTCACAACTAACACACAATACCCTGGCTGTAACAATTCACAACTAACACACAATACCCTGGCTACAACAATTCACAACTAACACACAATACCCTGGCTGTAACAATTCACAACTAACATACAATACCCTGGCTACTGCAATTCACAACTAACACACAATACCCTGGCTGTAACAATTCACAACTAACATGCAATACCCTGGCTACTGCAATTCACAACTAACACACAATACTCTGGCTACAACAATTCACAACTAACACACAATACCCTGGCTAAAACAATTCACAACTAACACACAATACCTTGGCTACAACAATTCACAACTAACACACAATACCCTGGCTACAACAATTCACAACTAACACACAATACCCTGGCTACAGCAATTCACAACTAACACACAATACCCTGGCTACAGCAATTCACAACTAACACACAATACCCTGGCTACAGCAATTCACAACTAACACACAATACCCTGGCTGTAACAATTCACAACTAACACAAAATACCTTGGCTACAACAATTCACAACTAACACACAATACCCTGGCTGTAACAATTCACATACAACACACAATACCCTGGCTGTAACAATTCACATACAACACACAATACCCTGGCTGTAACAATTCACATACAACACACAATACCCTGGCTGTAACAATTCACATACAACACACAATACCCTGGCTGTAACAATTCACAACTAACACACAATACACTGGCTACAACAATTCACAACTAACACACAATACACTTGCTACAACAATTCACAACTAACACACAATACACTGGCTACAACAATTCACAACTAACCCACAATACCCTGGCTGTAACAATTCACAACTAACACACAATACCCTGGCTGTAACAATTCACAACTAACACACAATACCCTGGCTACAACAATTCACAACTAACACACAATACCCTGGCAGTAACAATTCACAACTAACACACAATACCCTGGCTACAACAATTCACAACTAACACACAATACCCTGGCTGTAACAATTCACATACAACACACAATACCCTGGCTGTAACAATTCACATACAACACACAATACCCTGGCTGTAACAATTCACATACAACACACAATACCCTGGCTGTAACAATTCACAACTAACACACAATACCCTGGCTGTAACAATTCACAACTAACACACAATACACTGGCTACAACAATTCACAACTAACACACAATACACTTGCTACAACAATTCACAACTAACACACAATACACTGGCTACAACAATTCACAACTAACCCACAATACCCTGGCTGTAACAATTCACAACTAACACACAATACCCTGGCTGTAACAATTCACAACTAACACACAATACCCTGGCTACAACAATTCACAACTAACACACAATACCCTGGCAGTAACAATTCACAACTAACACACAATACCCTGGCTACAACAATTCACAACTAACACACAATACCCTGGCTACAACAATTCACAACTAACACACAATACCATGGCTGTAACAATTCACAACTAACACACAATACCCTGGCTGTAACAATTCACAACTAACACACAATACCCTGGTTACAACAATTCACAACTAACACACAATACCCTGGCTGTAACAATTCGCAACTAACACACAATACCCTGGCTACAACAATTCACAACTAACACACAATACCCTGGCTACAACAATTCATAGCTAACACACAATACTCTGGCTACAACAATTCACAACTAACACACAATACCCTGGCTACAACAATTCACGACTAACACATAATACCCTGGCTACAACAATTCACAACTAACACACAATACCTTGGCTACAACAATTCACAACTAACACACAATACCCTGGCTGTAACAATTCACAACTAACACACAATACCCTGGCTGTAACAATTCACAACTAACACACAATACCCTGGCTACAACAATTCACAACTAACACACAATACCCTGGCTGGAACAATTCACAACTAACACACAATACCCTGGCTGTAACAATTCACAACTAACACACAATACCCTGGCTGTAACAATTCACAACTAACACACAATACTCTGGCTGTAACAATTCACAACTAACACACAATACCCTGGCTACAACAATTCACAACTAACACACAATACCCTGGCTGTAACAATCCACAACTAACACACAATACCCTGGCTACAGCAATTCACAACTAACACACAATACCCTGGCTGTAACAATTCACAACTAACACACAATACCCTGGCTGTAACAATTCACAACTAACACACAATACCCTGGCTGTAACAATCCACAACTAACACACAATACCCTGGCTACAGCAATTCACAACTAACACACAATACCCTGGCTGTAACAATTCACAACTAACACACAATACCCTGGCTGTAACAATTCACAACTAACACACAATACCCTGGCTACAACAATTCACAACTAACACACAATACCCTGGCTACAGCAATTCACAACTAACACACAATACCCTGGCTACAACAATTCACAACTAACACACAGTACCCTGGCTACAACAATTCACAACTAACACACAATACCCTGGCTGTAACAATTCACAACTAACATACAATACCCTGGCTACAACAATTCACAACTAACACACAATACCCTGGCTTCAACAATTCACAACTAACACACAATACCCTGGCTACAGCAATTCACAACTAACACACAATACCCTGGCTACAACAATTCACAACTAACACACAATACCCTGGCTACTGCAATTCACAACTAACACACAATACCCTGGCTACTGCAATTCACAACTAACACACAATACCTTGGCTACTGCAATTCACAACTAACACACAATACCCTGGCTACTGCAATTCACAACTAACACACAATACTCTGGCTACAGCAATTCACAACTAACACACAATACCCTGGCTACAACAATTCACAACTAACACACAATACCCTGGCTACAACAATTCACAACTAACACACAATACCCTGGCTACTGCAATTCACAACTAACACACAATACCCTGGCTACTGCAATTCACAACTAACACACAATACCCTGGCTGTAACAATTCACAACTAACACACAATACCCTGGCTGTAACAATTCACAACTAACACACAATACCCTAGCTGTAACAATTCACAACTAGCACACAATACCCTGGCTGTAACAATTCACAACTAACACACAATACCCTGGCTGTAACAATTCACAACTAACACACAATACCCTGGCTGTAACAATTCACAACTAACACACAATACACTGGCTACAACAATTCACAACTAACACACAATACACTTGCTACAACAATTCACAACTAACACACAATACACTGGCTACAACAATTCACAACTAACCCACAATACCCTGGCTGTAACTATTCACAACTAACACACAATACCCTGGCTGTAACAATTCACAACTAACACACAATACCCTGGCTGCAACAATTCACAACTAACACACAATACACTGGCTACAACAATTCACAACTAACCCACAATACCCTGGCTGTAACAATTCACAACTAACACACAATACCCTGGCTGTAACAATTCACAAATAACATACAATACCCTGGCTACAACAATTCACAACTAACACACAATACCCTGGCAGAAACAATTCACAACTAACACACAATACCCTGGCTACAACAATTCACAACTAACACACAATACCCTGGCTACAACAATTCATAGCTAACACACAATACTCTGGCTACAACAATTCACAACTAACACACAATACCCTGGCTACAACAATTCACAACTAACACACAATACTCTGGCTACAACAATTCATAACTAACACACAATACCCTGGCTACAATAATTCACAACTAACACACAATACCCTGGCTACAACAGTTCACAACTAACACACAATACCCTGGCTACAACAATTCACAACTAACACACAATATCCTGGCTACAACAATTCACAACTAACACACAATACCCTGGCTACAACAATTCACAACTAACACACAATACCCTGGCTACAACAAATCACAACTAACACACAATACTCTGGCTACAACAATTCACAAGTAACACAGAATACCCTGGCTACAACAATTCACAACTAACACACAATACTCTGGCTACAACAATTCACAACTAACACACAATACCCTGGCTACAACAATTCACAACTAACACACAATACCCTGGCTACAACAATTCACAACTAACACACAATACCCTGGCTACAACAATTCACAACTAACACACAATACCCTGGCTACAACAATTCACAACTAACACACAATACCCTGGCTACAACAATTCACAACTAACACACAGTACCCTGGCTACAACAATTCACAACTAACACACAATACCCTGGCTACAACAATTCACAACTAACACAATACCCTGGCTACAACAATTCACAACTAACACACAATACCCTGGCTGTAACAATTCTCAACTAACACACAATACCCTGGCTACAACAATTCACAACTAACACACAATACCCTGGCTACAACAATTCACAACTAACACACAATATCCTGGCTACAACAATTCACAACTAACACACAATACCCTGGCTACAACAATTCACAACCATCACACAATACTCTGGCTACAACAATTCACAACTAACACACAATACCCTGGCTACAACAATTCACAACTAACACACAATACCCTGGCTACAACAATTCACAACTAACACACAATACCCTGGCTACAACAATTCACAACTAACACACAATACCCTGGCTACAACAATTAACAACTAACACACAATACTCTGGCTACAACAATTCACAACTAACACACAATACCCTGGCTACAACAATTCACAACTAACACACAATACTCTGGTTACAACAATTCACAACTAACACACAATACCCTCGCTACAACAATTCACAACTAACACACAATACCCTGGCTACAACAATTCACAACTAACACACAATACCCTGGCTACAACAATTCACAACTAACACACAATACCCTGGCTACAACAATTCACAACTAACACACAATACCCTGGCTACAACAATTCACAACTAACACACAATACCCTGGCTGTAACAATTCACAACTAACACACAATACCCTGGCTACAAAATTCACAACTAACACACAATACCCTGGCTACAACAATTCACAACTAACACACAATACCCTGGCTACAACAATTCACAACTAACACACAATACCCTGGCTGTAACAATTCACAACTAACACACAATACACTGGTTACAACAATTCACAACTAACACACAATACCCTGGCTACAACAATTCATAACTAACACACAATACCCTGGCTGTAACAATTCACAACTAACACACAATGCACTGGCTACAACAATTCACAACTAACACACAATACACTTGCTACAACAATTCACAACTAACACACAATACACTGGCTACAACAATTCACAACTAACCCACAATACCCTGGCTGTAACTATTCACAACTAACACACAATACCCTGGCTGTAACAATTCACAACTAACACACAATACCCTGGCTGCAACAATTCACAACTAACACACAATACACTGGCTACAACAATTCACAACTAACCCACAATACCCTGGCTGTAACAATTCACAACTAACACACAATACCCTGGCTGTAACAATTCACAACTAACACACAATACCCTGGCTACAACAATTCACAACTAACACACAATACCCTGGCTGTAACAATTCACAACTAACACACAATACCCTGGCTGTAACAATTCATAACTAACATACAATACCCTGGCTACAACAATTCACAACTAACACACAATACCCTGGCAGAAACAATTCACAACTAACACACAATACCCTGGCAGAAACAATTCACAACTAACACACAATACCCTGGCTACAACAATTCACAACTAACACACAATACCCTGGCTACAACAATTCACAACTAACACACAATACTCTGGCTACAACAATTCATAACTAACACACAATACCCTGGCTACAATAATTCACAACTAACACACAATACCCTGGCTACAACAGTTCACAACTAACACACAATACCCTGGCTACAACAATTCACAACTAACACACAATATCCTGGCTACAACAATTCACAACTAACACACAATACCCTGGCTACAACAATTCACAACTAACACACAATACCCTGGCTACAACAATTCACAACTAACACACAATACCCTGGCTACAACAAATCACAACTAACACACAATACTCTGGCTACAACAATTCACAAGTAACACACTATACCCTGGCTACAACAATTCACAACTAACACACAATACTCTGGCTACAACAATTCACAACTAACACACAATACCCTGGCTACAACAATTCACAACTAACACACAATACCCTGGCTGTAACAATTCACAACTAACACACAATACCCTGGCTACAAAATTCACAACTAACACACAATACCCTGGCTACAACAATTCACAACTAACACACAATACCCTGGCTACAACAATTCACAACTAACACACAATACCCTGGCTGTAACAATTCACAACTAACACACAATACACTGGTTACAACAATTCACAACTAACACACAATACCCTGGCTACAACAATTCATAACTAACACACAATACCCTGGCTGTAACAATTCACAACTAACACACAATACACTGGCTACAACAATTCACAACTAACACACAATACACTTGCTACAACAATTCACAACTAACACACAATACACTGGCTACAACAATTCACAACTAACCCACAATACCCTGGCTGTAACTATTCACAACTAACACACAATACCCTGGCTGTAACAATTCACAACTAACACACAATACCCTGGCTGCAACAATTCACAACTAACACACAATACACTGGCTACAACAATTCACAACTAACCCACAATACCCTGGCTGTAACAATTCACAACTAACACACAATACCCTGGCTGTAACAATTCACAACTAACACACAATACCCTGGCTACAACAATTCACAACTAACACACAATACCCTGGCTGAAACAATTCACAACTAACACACAATACCCTGGCTGTAACAATTCATAACTAACATACAATACCCTGGCTACAACAATTCACAACTAACACACAATACCCTGGCAGAAACAATTCACAACTAACACACAATACCCTGGCAGAAACAATTCACAACTAACACACAATACCCTGGCTACAACAATTCACAACTAACACACAATACCCTGGCTACAACAATTCACAACTAACACACAATACTCTGGCTACAACAATTCATAACTAACACACAATACCCTGGCTACAATAATTCACAACTAACACACAATACTCTGGCTACAACAGTTCACAACTAACACACAATACCCTGGCTACAACAATTCACAACTAACACACAATATCCTGGCTACAACAATTCACAACTAACACGCAATACCCTGGCTACAACAATTCACAACTAACACACAATACCCTGGCTACAACAATTCACAACTAACACACAATGCCCTGGCTACAACAAATCACAACTAACACACAATACTCTGGCTACAACAATTCACAAGTAACACACTATACCCTGGCTACAACAATTCACAACTAACACACAATACTCTGGCTACAACAATTCACAACTAACACACAATACCCTGGCTACAACAATTCACAACTAACACACAATACCCTGGCTACAACAATTCACAACTAACACACAATACCCTGGCTACAACAATTCACAACTAACACACAATACCCTGGCTACAACAATTCACAACTAACACACAATACCCTGGCTACAACAATTCACAACTAACACACAGTACCCTGGGTACAACAATTCACAACTAACACACAATACCCTGGCTACAACAATTCACAACTAACACAATACCCTGGCTACAACAATTCACAACTAACACACAATACCCTGGCTGTAACAATTCTCAACTAACACACAATACCCTGGCTACAACAATTCACAACTAACACACAATACCCTGGCTACAACAATTCACAACTAACACACAATATCCTGGCTACAACAATTCACAACTAACACACAATACCCTGGCTACAACAATTCACAACCAACACACAATACTCTGGCTACAACAATTCACAACTAACACACAATACCCTGGCTACAACAATTCACAACTAACACACAATACCCTGGCTACAACAATTCACAACTAACACAATACCCTGGCTACAACAATTCACAACTAACACACAATACCCTGGCTACAACAATTAAGAACTAACACACAATACTCTGGCTACAACAATTCACAACTAACACACAATACCCTGGCTACAACAATTCACAACTAACACACAATACTCTGGTTACAACAATTCACAACTAAGACACAATACCCTGGCTACAACAATTCACAACTAACACACAATACCCTGGCTACAACAATTCACAACTAACACACAATACCCTGGCTACAACAATTCACAACTAACACACAATACCCTGGCTACAACAATTCACAACTAACACACAATACCCTGGCTACAACAATTCACAACTAACACACAATACCCTGGCTACAAAATTCACAACTAACACACAATACCCTGGCTACAACAATTCACAACTAACACACAATACCCTGGCTACAACAATTCACAACTAACACACAATACCCTGGCTACAACAATTCACAACTAACACACAATACCCTGGCTACAACAATTCACAACTAACACACTATACCCTGGCTGTAACAATTCACAACTAACACACAATACCCTGGCTACAACAATTCACAACTAACACACAATACCCTGGTTACAACAATTCACAACTAACACACAATACCCTGGCTACAACAATTCACAACTAACACACAATACCCTGGCTACAACAATTCACAACTAACACACAATACCCTGGCTACAACAATTCACAACTAACACACAATACTTCACCCCTGCCATTCTCTTTATATACACTGAGATATACACCTCCCCGTGTATATACACTGAGATATATACACCTCCCAGTGTATATACACTGAGATATATACACCTCCCAGTGTATATATCCCCTGAAACATCTGTTTACATAAGTGGCTTAGAAAAGCCAGCTAGTTGATATATAATACACTTGTGTAACACCTGGATAACTTTCTTACGAAAGTGTTTCGCCAGTCAGTGGCTTCATCAGTCCAAAGCAGACAAGGTGGAAGAGGAGAAGACTGAGGTTATTACTCCCTCAATTTTGAGTCGATGTGTCAGTCCATCAATTTGTATGTACTTTAAGCAGGATACTACTACTACTACTACTACTACTACTACTACTACTACTACTACTACTACTACTACTACTACTGCCCCCTTTACCACCACCCCCACCACCACCACCACCACCACCACCACCACCCACCCCCCCAAACCCCCACCACCCAACCCCCACCGGGGCCCCCACCACCACCCCCCACCACCCCACCACCACCACCACCACCCCACCACCCCCCACCCCACCACCCCACCCACCACCATACCACCACCACCCACCACACCACGACCACCAAACCACCCCGCCACCACCACCACACCACCACCCCACACACCACCACCACCACCCTCACCACCCACCACCACCACCCCCACACCACCACCCCACCACTGCCACCACCACCACACCACCACCACCCACCACCCCACCACCACCACCACCCCACCACCACCACCACCACCCCCACCCCCCACCACCACCACCACCGCCACCACCACCACCACCACCACCACCCCACCACCCCACCACCACCACCCCACCACACCCCACCACACCACACACACAACCTTTTACACCACCCACACCACACCACAAAACCCCCCACACACCACACGCCCCCAAAAAAACTACTACTACACACTACTCACACACTACCACCACCACTCTCCCCCAAAATACAAACCACCACCACACCACGCCACCACCACCACCACTACCACCACCCACCACACCACCACCACCCCCCACCCCCACCACCACCACCCCCACCACCACACCACCACCACCACCACCACCACCCCACACCACCACCACCACCCCCCACCACCACCACCACCACCCCCACCAAACCCCCCTACTACCACTACTACTACTACTAATACCCCTACTACAACCACACTACACACTACCACGCACACATACTAAACCACCACCCACCCACTCACCACCACACCCCACCACTGCCACCACCACCACCACCACCCACCACCCCCCCACCACCACCACTCACCACCACCACCACCACCACCACCCCCCCACCCCACCACCACCACCACCCACCACCCCCACCACCACCACCACCACCACCACCCCCACCACCACCACCACCACCACCCCACCACCACCACACCCCACACCACCACCACCACCACCACCAAACCACACCACCCCACACCACACCCACCACCATCACCCACCACCACCACCACCCAAACCACTAACCCCCACCCCCCACCCACCACCACCAACCCCCCCACCACCACCCCCCCACCACCACCACCCCACCCCCACCACCGCCACCACCACCACCCCAACCCCCCACCACGCCC
The DNA here is from genome assembly GCF_038502225.1 of Cherax quadricarinatus. NCBI lineage: Eukaryota > Metazoa > Arthropoda > Malacostraca > Decapoda > Parastacidae > Cherax > Cherax quadricarinatus. The sequence goes on along the minus strand of NC_091384.1, from coordinate 2,214,564 downwards.
CACCACCACCACCGGGCCCCCACCACCACCACCACCACCACCACCACCGCCACCACCACCACCACCCCCACCACCACCCCACCACCCACCACCACCACACCCCACCACCACCCCACCACCACCACCACCCAACACCACCACCACCGCCACCCCCACACACCACACCACCCCCCACACCACCACCACACTAAACCCCCCCACCCACCCCCACCACCCCACCACCACCACCGCCACCACCACCACCACCACCCCCCCCACCACCCCACCACCACCACCGCCACCCCCACCACCACCCACCACACCACCACCGCCACCACCACCACGCACCACCACCACCACCACCGCCCCCCCACCCCGGGGCCCCCACCACCACCGCCACCACCACCACCGCCACCCCCACCACCGCCACCACCACCACCACGCCACCACCACCACCGCACACCCCCAAACCCCCCACCACCCACCCCCCCCACACACCCCGCCAAAAACACTCCACCACCACCACGCACCCCCACCACCACCCACCACCCACCACCACCACCACCCCCACCCCCACCCCCCACCACCACCACCACGGGCCCCCCACCACCCCCACCCCACCCACACCCCACCACCACCACCCCACCACCACCCACCAACCCCACCACCCCCACCACCACCCACCACCACCCCCACCCCCACCCCCACAGCACCACCACCACCCACCACCGCACCACCACCACCACCCCACCCCCACCACCAACCCCCCACCCCCACACCACCACCACCACCACCAGCCACCACCACCACCCCACCACCACCACACCACCGGGCCACCCACACCACCACCCCCCACCACCACCACCACTACCACCACCACCCCACCACTGCCCCACCACCACCCCACTCCCCCCACCACCACCACCACCCCCCACCCCCACCACTGCCACCACCACCACCCGGCCCCCACCACCCCACCACCACCACCGACCACCACCACCCCCCACCACCACCACCCCACCACCACCACCCCCCACCACCCCCGGGACCACCACCAACCACCACCACGGACACCACCCCCACCACCACCACCGCCAACCACCACCCCACCACCACCACCACCCACCCCCACTACCACACCACCACCCACCACCACACCACCCCCACCACCCCCCCACCACCCCGCCCCCACCACCACCACCAGGGACCACCACCACCACCACCACCCCCCCACCGCCACCACCACCACCACCCCCACCACCACCCCCCCACCACCACCACCACCACCTATACAGACCATAGCTGACACCTATGACATACTATATAGAAAGTTCCTGGTTATGTTTCCAGGATGCCATCCACACCAGTCACCTAACACCCAGGTACCTACTTACTTCTAGGTGAACAGTGACAGCAGGTGTAAGGTGACTAACACACAGGTACCTACTTACTGCTAGGTGTACAGTGACAGCAGGTGTAAGGTGACTAACACCCAGGTACCTACTTACTGCTAGGTGAACAGTGGCAGCAGGTGTAAGGTGACTAACACCCAGGTACCTACTTACTGCTAGGTGTACAGTGACAGCAGGTGTAAGGTGATTAACACCCAGGCACCTACTTACTGCTAGGTGAACAGTGACAGCAGGTGTAAGGTGACTAACACCCAGGCACCTACTTACTGCTAGGTGAACAGTGACAGCAGGTGTAAGGTGACTAACACCCAGGTACCTACTTACTGCTAGGTGTACAGTGACAATAGGTGTAAGGTGACTAACACCCAGGTACCTCTTTACTGCTAGGTGAATAGTGACAGCAGGTGTAAGGTGACTAACACCCAGGTACCTACTTAGTGCTAGGTGAACAGTGACAGCAGGTGTAAGGTGACTAACACCCAGGTACCTACTTACTGCTAGGTGTACAGTGACAGCAGGTGTAAGGTGACTAACACCCAGGCACCTACTTACTGCTAGGTGAACAGTGACAGCAGAAGCCTTAAGGAAACCCACCCCAGTTCTCCCACCCGTACCGGGGATCTAACCACGGATCCCACTGTGTGAGGAGAATGCGCTACCAACCCAGCTATCTATTATCAGGCAGACACAACCAATACCTGTTACCCAAATTCCCAAAATACCGGCTAGTACACCCAACAGGCGCTTGTGACACGTAGAAACCATGTTCCAAAATCCGTATTACCTCAACATAGCCCCAACATGCATATGCAGGCAGCTCCAGGCTGGTCAGAACGACATATTCATTCTCTTTTAATCTAGGAACCAATCAGTTTGAATTTACTTACTTACCAGGGATTAATGTGTGTGTGTAAATGTCATCATACAAGCCGGGCTAAGCCATAAATAACACTGCAATACAATCAGAAACATTTCGATATTCGTGGGTTTGAACTCTCTAAATACGGTAAAAGGCTGGTCAGGCGGACATAAGCCTCGCTGCCCTGTTATGGAATTGTTCCATTTGGCTAAACTGGTCGACAGTATCTGTGTGTGTGTGTGTGTGTGTGTGTGTGTGTGTATTTGTGTGTGTGTGTGTACTCACCTAGTTGTTGAGGTTGCGGGGGTCGAGTCCGAGCTCCTGGCCCCGCCTCTTCACTGGTCGCTACTAGGTCACTCTCCCTGAACCGTGAGCTTTATCATACCTCTGCTTAAAGCTATGTATGGATCCTGCCTCCACGACATCGCTTCCCAAACTATTCCACTTACTGACTACTCTGTGGCTGAAGAAATACTTCCTAACATCCCTGTGATTCATCTGTGTCTTCAGCTTCCGACTGTGTCCCCGTGTTGCTGTGTCCCATCTCTGGAACATCCTGTCTTTGTGTGTGTGTGTGTGTGTGTGTGTGTGTGTGTGTGTGTGTGTGTGTGTGTGTCCACCTATTTGTGGTTGCAGGGGTCGATTCATAGCTCCTGGCTCCGCCTCTTCACTGGTCGCTACTAGGTCCACTCCCTCCCTGCTCCATGACCTTTATCGTACTTCTTAAAGCTATGTATGGATGCTGCATCTGTGTGTGTGAGACACCTGTTTAACTTTACAGTGTGTGACGTAGTGTTTGTGAGGTTACTAAAGGGAGGTGTGCTCTATCGATCATAAAAATCTCAAGGCCCGGTGGCCTGGTGGCTAAAGCTCCCGCTTCACACACGGAGGGCCCGGGTTCGATTCCCGGCGGGTGGAAACATTTCGACACGTTTCCTTACACCTGTTGTCCTGTTCACCTAGCAGCAAATAGGTACCTGGGTGTTAGTCGACTGGTGTGGGTCGCATCCTGGGGGACAAGATTAAGGACCACAATGGAAATAAGTTAGACAGTCCTCGATGACGCACTGACTTTCTTGGGTTATCCTGGGTGGCTAACCCTCCGGGGTTAAAAATCCGAACGAAATCTTATCTTATCTTAAGGAAACAGCTAGAGAGAGAGAGGTTAGTGACAGGTCCGGTGAGCGGGAGCCCTGGACAGCCCTGGACAACCCTGGACATTCCTGGACAGCCCTGGACAGCCCTGGACAGCATTGCAGATCCCAAGTCAGCTGGTCCGTGAAGGTACTCCCACAGCACACACCTCCCTCTATGTCATCTGCTGTTGCTGCTACTGCTGTTGCTGCTACTGCTGTTGCTGCTACTGCTGTTGCTGCTACTGCTGTTGTTGCTACTGCTGTTGCTGCTACTACTACTGAATTAAGTGTTACTGACAACACCTACCCTTACTCCTGATTATAACTCTCAGAGATCTATAGTTATATTGTGTTATATTCCGTCAAGTGTTGTATTCTCGCCTTTTAAGTTACGTAAACTACAGACATAGTACCTAATATTTGTACCTCCTTATGCTATACCCTATTCTGTTGAGCACTGGGATACCACAGGAGACGTGCTCACTTGCTGGGATACCACAGGAGACGGGCTCACTTGCTGGGATACCACAGGAGACGTGCTCACTTGCTGGGATACCACAGGAGATGGGCTCACTTGCTGGGATACCACAGGAGACGGGCTCACTTGCTGGGATACCACAGGAGACGGGCTCACTTGCTGGGATACCACAGGAGATGGGCTCACTTGCTGGGATATCACAGGAGACGGGCTCACTTGCTGGGATACCACAGGAGATGTGCTCACTTGCTGGGATACCACAGGAGATGGGCTCACTTGCTGGGATACCACAGGAAATGGGCTCACTTGCTGGGATACCACAGGAGACGGGCTCACTTGCTGGGATACCACAGGAGATGGGCTCACTTGCTGGGAAACCACAGGAGACGTGCTCACTTGCTGGGATACCACAGGAGAAGGGCTCACTTGCTGGGATACCACAGGAGACGTGCTCACTTGCTGGGATACCACAGGAGATGGGCTCACTTGCTGGGATACCACAGAAGACGTGCTCACTTGCTGAGATACCACAGGAGATGGGCTCACTTGCTGGGATACCACAGGAGATGGGCTCACTTGCTGGGATACCACAGGAGACGGGCTCACTTGCTGGGATACCACAGGAGACGTGCTCACATACTGGGATACCACAGGAGACGGGCTCACTTGCTGGGATACCACAGGAGATGTGCTCACTTGCTGGGATACCTCAGGAGACGGGCTCACTTGCTGGGATACCACAGGAGACGTGCTCACTTGCTGGGATACCACAGGAGATGGGCTCACTTGCTGGGATACCACAGGAGACGTGCTCACTTGCTGGGATACCACAGGAGACGGGCTCAATTGCTGGGATACCACAGGAGACGGGCTCACTTGCTGGGATACCACAGAAGACGTGCTCACTTGCTGGGATACCACAGAAGACGTGCTCACTTGCTGGGATACCACAGGAGATGGGCTCACTTGCTGGGATACCACAGGAGATGGGCTCACTTGCTGGGATACCACAGGAGACGGGCTCACTTGCTGGGATACCACAGAAGACGTGCTCACTTGCTGGGATACCACAGAAGACGTGCTCACTTGCTGGGATACCACAGGAGATGGGCTCACTTGCTGGGATACCACAGGAGATGGGCTCACTTGCTGGGATACCACAGGAGACGTGCTCACTTGCTGGGATACCACAGGAGACGGGCTCACTTGCTGGGATACCACAGGAGACGTGCTCACTTGCTGGGATACCACAGGAGATGGGCTTACTTGCTGGGATACCACAGGAGACGTGCTCACTTGCTGGGATACCACAGGAGATGTGCTCACTTGCTGGGATACCACAGGAGATGGGCTCACTTGCTGGGATACCACAGGAGACGTGCTCTCTTGCTGGGATACCACAGGAGACGGGCTCACTTGCTGGGATACCACAGGAGACGTGCTTACTTGCTGGGATGCCACAGGAGACGTGCTCACTTGCTGGGATGCCACATGAGACGTGCTCACTTGCTGGGATACCACAAGAGACGGGCTCACTTGCTGGGATATCACAGGAGACGTGCTCACTTGCTGGGATACCACAGGAGATGGGCTCACCTGCTGAGATACCACAGGAGAGGTGCTCACTTGCTGGGATACCACAGGAGACGTGCTCACTTGCTGGGATACCACAGGAGACGTGCTCACTTGCTGGGATACCACAGGAGACGGGCTAACTTGCTGGGATACCACAGGAGCCGTGCTAACTTGCTGGGATACCACAGGAGACGTGCTCACTTGCTGGGATACCACAGGAGACGTGCTCACTTGCTGAGATACCACAGGAGACGTGCTCACTTGCTGAGATACCACAGGAGACGGGCTCACTTGCTGGGATACCACAGGAGATGGGCTCACTTGCTGGGATACCACAGGAGACGTGCTCACTTGCTGAGATACCACAGGAGATGGGCTCACTTGCTGGGATACCACAGGAGATGGGCCCACTTGCTGAGATACCACAGGAGACGTGCTCACGTGCTGAGATACCACAGGAGATGGGCTCACTTGCTGAGATACCACAGGAGATGGGCTCACTTGCTGGGATACCACAGGAGACGTGCTCACTTGCAGGGATACCACAGGAGACGGGCTCACTTGCTGGGATACCACAGGAGACGTGCTCACTTGCTGGGATACCACAGGAGATGGGCTCACTTGCTGGGATACCACAGGAGATGGGCTCACTTGCTGGGATACTACAGGAGACGGGCTCACTTGCAGGGATACCTCAGGAGACGAGCTCACTTGCTGGAATACCACAGGAGACGTGCTCACTTGCTGGGATACCACAGGAGACGTGCTCAGTTGCTGGGATACCACAGGAGACGTGCTCACTTGCTGGGATACCACAGGAGACGGGCTCACTTGCTGGGATACCAGAGGAGATGGGTTCACTTGCTGGGATACCACAGGAGACGTGCTCACTTGTTGGGATACCACAGGAGCCGTGCTCACTTGTTGGGATGCCACAGGAGACGTGCTCACTTGCTAGGATGCCACATGAGACGTGCTCACTTGCTGGGATACCACAGGAGACGGGCTCACTTGCAGGGATATCACAGGAGACGTGCTCACTTGCTGGGATACCACAGGAGAGGGGCTCACTTGCTGAGATACCACAGGAGAGGTGCTCACTTGCTGGGATACCACAGGAGACGTGCTCACTTGCTGGGATACCACAGGAGACGTGCTCACTTGCTGAGATACCACAGGAGACGGGCTAACTTGCTGGGATATCACAGGAGCCGTGCTCACTTGCTGGGATACCACAGGAGACGTGCTCACTTGCTGGGATACCACAGGAGACGTGCTCACTTGCTGGGATATCACAGGAGACGGGCTCACTTGCTGGGATACCACAGGAGATGGGCTCACTTGCTGGGATACCACAGCAGATGGGCTCACTTGCTGTGATACCACAGGAGACGTGCTCACTTGCTGTGATATCACAGGAGATGGGCTCACTTGCTGGAATACCACAGGAGACGGGCTCACTTGCTGGGATATCACAGGAGATGGGCTCACTTGCTGGGATACCACAGGAGACGTGCTCACTTGCTGGAATGCCACAGGAGACGTGCTCACTTGCTGGGATACCACAGGAGATGGGCTCACTTGCTGGGATATCACAGGAGATGGGCTCACTTGCTGGGATACCACAGGAGACGTGCTCACTTGCTGGAATGCCACAGGAGACGTGCTCACTTGCTGGGATACCACAGGAGATGGGCTCACTTGCTGGGATATCACAGGAGATGGGCTCACTTGCTGGGATACCACAGGAGACGTGCTCACTTCCTGGGATGCCACAGGAGACGTGCTCAGTTGCTGGGATACCACAAGAGACGGGCTCACTTGCTGGGATACCACATGAGACGTGCTCACTTGCTGGGATACCACAGGAGACGTGGTCACTTGCTGGGATACCACAGGAGACGGGCTCACTTGCTGAGATATCACAGGAGACGGGTTCACTTGCTGGTGCTGCCTGCTAACGTTGCCTGCTAGTGCTGCCTGCTAGTGCTACCTGCTGGTGCTCCCTGATAATGTTACCTGCTAGTGCTGCCTGCTAGTGCTGCCTGCTGGTGCTGCCTGCTGGTGCTGCCTGCTAGTGCTGCCTGCTAGTGCTGCCTGATGGTGCTGCCTGCTAGTGCTGCCTGCTAATGTTGCCTACTAGTGCTGCCTGCTAGTGCTGTCTGCTAGCGCTGCCTGCTGGTGTTGCCTGCTAGTGCTGCCTGCTGGTGCTGCCTGTTGGTGCTGCCTGCTAGTGCTACCTGCTGGTGCTGCCTGCTGGTGGTGCCTGCTGGTGCTGCCTGCTAGTGCTGCCTGCTGGTGCTGCCTGCTGGTGCTGCTTGCTGGTGCTGCCTACTAGTGCTGCCTGCTGGTGTTGCCTGCTAGTGCTGCCTGCTAGTGCTGCCTGCTGGTGCTTCCTGCTGGTGCTGCCTGCTAGTGCTGCCTGCTAGTGCTGCCTGCTAGTGCTGCCTGCTGGTGCTGCCTGCTAGTGCTGCTTACTAGTGCTGCCTGCTGGTGCTGCCTGCTGGTGCTGCCTGCTTGTGCTGACTGCTGGTGCTGCCTGCTAGTGCTGCTTGCTAGTGCTGCCTGCTAGTGCTGCCTGCTGGTGCTGTCTGCTGATGCTGCCTGCTAGTGCTCCCTGCTGGTGCTGCCTGCTGGTGCTGCCTGCTGGTGCTGCCTGCTGGTGCTGCATGCTGGTGCTGCCTGCTGGTGCTGCCTGCTGGTGCTGCCTGCTGGTGCTGCCTGCTGGTGCTGCTTGCTAGTGCTGCCTGCTAGTGCTGCCTGCTGGTGCTGTCTGCTGATGCTGCCTGCTAGTGCTCCCTGCTAGTGCTGCCTGCTGGTGCTGCCTGCTGGTGCTGCCTGCTGGTGCTGCCTGCTGGTGCTGCCTGCTCGTGCTGCCTGCTGGTGCTGCCTGCTGGTGCTGCCTGCTGGTGCTGCCTGCTGGTGCTGCCTGCTGGTGCTGCCTGCTGGTGCTGCCTGCTGGTGCTGCCTGCTAGTGCTGCCTGCTGGTGCTGCCTGCTGGTGCTGCCTGCTGGTGCTGCCTGCTAGTGCTGCCTGCTGGTGCTGCCTGCTGGTGCTGCCTGCTAGTGCTGCCTGCTGGTGCTGCCTGCTGGTGCTGCCTGCTGGTGCTGCCTGCTAGTGCTGCCTGCTGGTGCTGCCTGCTGGTGCTGCCTGCTGGTGCTGCCTGCTGGTGCTGCCTGCTAGTGCTGCCTGCTGGTGCTGCCTGCTGGTGCTGCCTGCTGGTGCTGCCTGCTAGTGCTGCCTGCTGGTGCTGCCTGCTGGTGCTGCCTGCTGGTGCTGCCTGCTAGTGTTGCCTGCTGGTGCTGCCTGCTGGTGCTGCCTGCTGGTGCTGCCTGCTAGTGCTGCCTGCTGGTGCTGCCTTCTGGTGCTGCCTGCTAGTGCTGCCTGCTGGTGCTGCCTGCTGGTGCTGCCTGCTGGTGCTGCCTGCTAGTGCTGCCTGCTGGTGCTGCCTGCTGGTGCTGCCTGCTAGTGCTGCCTTCTGGTGCTGCCTGCTGGTGCTGCCTGCTGGTGCTGCCTGCTAGTGCTGCCTGCTGGCTTCACGGAACAAGTTAGCCAAGTGGAAAAAAATGTCCTTTTACGATGCCATCAAAGACGACCATTTTGTGACTGTTGTTGTGACTGTTGCTGTGACTGTTGCTGTGACTGTTGCTGTGACTGTTGTTGTGACTGTTGTTGTGACTGTTGCTGTGACTGTTGCTGTGACTGTTGCTGTGACTGTTGTTGTGACTGTTGTTGTGACTGTTGTTGTGACTGTTGCTGTGACTGTTGCTGTGACTGTTGTTGTGACTGTTGTTGTGACTGTTGTTGTGACTGTTGCTGTGACTGTTGTTGTAACTGTTGTTGTGACTGTTGCTGTGACTGTTGTTGTGACTGTTGCTGTGACTGTTGCTGTGACTGTTGCTGTGACTGTTGCTGTGACTGTTGCTGTGACTGTTGTTGTGACTGTTGTTGTGACTGTTGTTGTGACTGTTGTGACTGTTGCTGTGACTGTTGTTGTGACTTGTTGTAACTGTTGTTGTGACTGTTGTTGTGACTGTTGCTGTGACTGTTGCTGTGACTGTTGTTGTGACTGTTGTTGTGACTGTTGTGACTGTTGCTGTGACTGTTGTTGTGACTTGTTGTAACTGTTGTTGTGACTGTTGTTGTGACTGTTGTTGTGACTGTTGCTGTGACTGTTGCTGTGACTGTTGTTGTGACTGTTGTTGTGACTGTTGTTGTGACTGTTGCTGTGACTGTTGCTGTGACTGTTGTTGTGACTGTTGTTGTGACTGTTGTTGTGACTGTTGTTGTGACTGTTGTTGTGACTGTTGCTGTGACTGTTGCTGTGACTGTTGTTGTGACTGTTGTTGTGACTGTTGTTGTGACTGTTGTTGTGACTGTTGTTGTGACTGTTGTTGTGACTGTTGTTGTGACTGTTGTTGTGACTGTTGTTGTGACTGTTGTTGTGACTGTTGTTGTGACTGTTGCTGTGACTGTTGCTGTGACTGTTGTTGTGACTGTTGTTGTGACTGTTGCTGTGACTGTTGCTGTGACTGTTGTTGTGACTGTTGTTGTGACTGTTGTTGTGACCGTTGTTGTGACTGTTGCTGTGACTGTTGCTGTGACTGTTGTTGTGACTGTTGTTGTGACTGTTGTTGTGACTGTTGTTGTGACTGTTGTTGTGATTGTTGTTGTGACTGTTGTTGTGACTGTTGTTGTGACTGTTGTTGTGACTGTTGCTGTGACTGTTGCTGTGACTGTTGTTGTGACTGTTGTTGTGACTGTTGTTGTGACTGTTGTTGTGACTGTTGTGACTGTTGCTGTGACTGTTGTTGTGACTGTTGTTGTGACTGTTGTTGTGACTGTTGTTGTGACTGTTGTTGTGACTGTTGTTGTGACTGTTGCTGTGACTGTTGCTGTGACTGTTGCTGTGACTGTTGTTGTGACTGTTGTTGTGACTGTTGTTGTGACTGTTGCTGTGACTGTTGTTGTAACTGTTGTTGTGACTGTTGCTGTGACTGTTGTTGTGACTGTTGTTGTGACTGTTGTTGTGACTGTTGTTGTGACTGTTGCTGTGACTGTTGCTGTGACTGTTGTTGTGACTGTTGTTGTGACTGTTGCTGTGACTGTTGCTGTGACTGTTGTTGTGACTGTTGTTGTGACTGTTGTTGTGACTGTTGTTGTGACTGTTGCTGTGACTGTTGCTGTGACTGTTGTTGTGACTGTTGTTGTGACTGTTGCTGTGACTGTTGTTGTGACTGTTGTTGTGACTGGTGTTGTGACTGTTGTTGTGACTGTTGCTGTGACTGTTGCTGTGACTGTTGTTGTGACTGTTGTTGTGACTGTTGTTGTGACTGTTGCTGTGACTGTTGCTGTGACTGTTGTTGTGACTGTTGTTGTGACTGTTGTTGTGACTGTTGTTGTGACTGTTGTTGTGACTGTTGCTGTGACTGTTGTTGTGACTGTTGTTGTGACTGTTGTTGTGACTGTTGCTGTGACTGTTGCTGTGACTGTTGTTGTGACTGTTGTTGTGACTGTTGCTGTGACTGTTGTTGTGACTGTTGCTGTGACTTTTGCTGTGACTGTTGTTGTGACTGTTGTTGTGACTGTTGTTGTGACTGTTGTTGTGACTGTTGTTGTAACTGTTGTTGTAACTGTTGCTGTGACTGTTGCTGTGACTGTTGTTGTGACTGTTGTTGTGACTGTTGCTGTGACTGTTGCTGTGACTGTTGTTGTGACTGTTGTTGTGACTGTTGTTGTGACTGTTGTTGTGACTGTTGCTGTGACTGTTGCTGTGACTGTTGTTGTGACTGTTGTTGTGACTGTTGTTGTGACTGTTGTTGTGACTGTTGCTGTGACTGTTTCTGTGACTGTTGTTGTGACTGTTGTTGTGACTGTTGTTGTGACTGTTGTTGTGACTGTTGTTGTGACTGTTGTTGTGATTGTTGCTGTGACTGATGCTGTGACTGTTGTTGTGACTGTTGTTGTGACTGTTGTTGTGACTGTTGTTGTGACTGTTGTTGTGGCTTTTGTTGTGACTGTTGTGACTGTTGTTGTGACTGTTGTTGTGACTGTTTATTGTGACTGTTGTTGTGACTGTTGTGACTGTTGCTGTGACTGTTGGTGTGACTGTTGCTGTGACTGTCGCTGTGACTGTTGCTGTGACTGTTGTGGCTGTTGTTGCTGTGACTGTTGTTGCTGTGACTGTTGCTGTGACTGTTGCTGTGAGTTGCTGTGACTGTCACTGTGACTGTTGCTGTGACTGTTGTGGCTGTTGTTGCTGTGACTGTTGTTGCTGTGACTGTTGCTGTGACTGTCGCTGTGACTGTTGCTGTGACTGTTGTGGCTGTTGTTGCTGTGACTGTTGTTGCTGTGACTGTTGCTGTGACTGTTGCTGTGACTGTTGCTGTGACTGTTGCTGTGACTGTTGCTGTGACTGTCACTGTGACTGTCACTGTGACTGTTGCAACACTGAACAACATGAACAACTCTCACTGGAACAAGATTGAAGGTACGTCATATACAGACACGAATTAACAATAAGAATGCAGCTATGTATTTCGACTCATAAATAAAACTATATTCAGCATGGTTTGTTAAGAAAAAACGTATAGGTTGCGAACCCATGGTAATGAGAAACATGGCAGGCTGCCAACATGGGTCTAACCTCCCCCATGAATGGGACATCAGGAATTCAATGGAGGTTTTAGTGGTCTATAAGTCTGAGGAAGCAGATTACTGACTGTATATAAATGGAATCTGAAGCTGTCAGGGTGGGATTGAATTCTACTCGTGGGATTTGATTCTTTCTAAATCTAAATTCTGACCAACTTGACCCCTTTGCTGCGAGTTCTAATGTGTTTCTTGTCATCTTTGAGAAACTTAGATTTAGGAAGGTTATAGAATATTAGAAAGAGCTCCTTTGGCAATAGAGTTGTAGATGAGTGGAACAAACTGATCCAGGTAGCATTAATGTGTAGAGATTGTTTTGTATTTGAGAAGGACCTGCCTAATATGGGTCAGTAGTCACACGAATGGGTGTAGGTGGATGTGAGATAGGCCTACCTACTGGGGGCTAGTTGGCCTACTACAGTATATATATATATATATATATATATATATATATATATATATATATATATATATATATATATATATATATATATATATATATATATATATATATATATATATATATATATATATATATATGTGTGCGTGTGTGTGTGTGTGTGTGTGTACTCACCTAATTGTACTCACCTAATTGTGGTTGCAGGGGTCGAGACTCAGCTCCTGGCCCCGCCTCTTCACTGATCGCTACTGGGTCCTCTCTCTGCTTCCTGAGCTTTGTCATACCTCTTCTTAAAACTATGTATGGTTCCTTCCTCCACTACTGTGTGTGTGTGTGTGTAAGATGCAAAATAAGCATAAGGGAGTTGAATGCTAGCTCTAGGCCTTTCGTGTTGCAACGAAGCATATCATCAAAAGCTTGGATAGTGGGAAGAATGGATAGATAGAGTGGAGAGACTGAAAGAGGAGAGAGGAAGAGGTGTGGAGAAATTTTTTCATCTCGAGTTACCTACCTCCCTTCCTCTGGCAGTACAGTTGTGGACTAAGGGGGTCACATCCTCTTCTTTTCTCTATTAGCAGAGATGAAACAAGATCTTATCTCTTGCAACACTAAGCATCATTTAAACCATACCAGAAACATCTATATATCTTAGCAGAATTAGATTCTCTTATAATTAGATGCAGAAAAAAAAACAGAGAAAACTGAAACATTATCTTGGCAGGTGCACAGCAATCTCGTCCTTCTTGCAGGAGAATCTGCAACGTAATATATTCACAAGTTTGTCTGAGGAAGGTTGTGTTTCCTAAGACCAGTAAAAACTCATCATAATATGTAACTCGCATTATAATATAGCTAGTGACATTATACATGATAACCTGCAACTTGGAATCAAGGAATCCACACTCTTTGATTCAGTCAAGTTACCAGAGCTGACACCTACGTCTGTAGACGCTATGTCAGCGGAAAACCAATTGTAAATAGAGGTGGAAATAAATGGTACCCCCGCCAAGCTACCCAAGACTCTATAACTCCACCCGGTAGATCATCAGATGCAGCATTCTTCACCTGACCTCAACATTCTGAACCTGACTATAAATACTCCCGTACCTTCCACCCCAGGTAGATCTGTGTGTGACTTGAAAAAGCCCACTGTGTGGGGGAAACGTTGTCAATAAAGGATCACATTATACTGCATATGTGTTTATATTTCCACTGTAAATAGAGGTGTTGGGGCTCCTCAAGTCAAGTTATCATCACGAAGAATGAACTGACTAGTTACGATATAACAAGTGAATGAGTATCACTAACGAAGCCATGCCGCGTTGACACACAGAACATTGGTGGCTGTATGTGTGTGTTCATCACGAAAGTTAAGTTGTATTCAACAGTCTTCAGGAAGAACTGTGGAAGAGATAATACATAACTCTCTCATGTACAAGGGAGAACTGAACGAAAGGTATTTTGTGTTATCTCTGGTAGGCGAGGTATCGCTAGTGATTCTCCACACTATGGATATTATCCACGGATATATTTCACATACTGAAGTTGTGGACTAGTGATGGTCAAGTCAGGTGATGTGAAACTTGGCCAAAGTGATGAAAGAATTGCAGACGTCCAATGTCATGTCTTCAATCAAGCCGTTGATACCAGCGTCATGGCATGGTATCAATTATGCCATCAATACTGGCATCATAACATTGATACCAGCGTCATGGCATGGTATTAATCATGCCATCAATACTGGCATCATAACATGGTATCCATCAAGCCATTGATACCAGCATCATGACATGGTATGCCATATAGGTACGATTGTCCAGACCCAGGTAAGACTCTGACACGAGAGTGACTGTCCAGTCCCAGGTAAGACTCTGACACCAGAGTGACTGTCCAGACCCAGGTAAGACTCTGACACCAGAGTGACTGTCCAGTCCCTGGTAAGACCCTGACACCAGAGTGACTGTCCAGACCCAGGTAAGACTCTGACACCAGAGTGACTGTCCAGTCCCAGGTAAGACTCTGACACCAGGGTGACTGTCCAGACCCAGGTAAGACTCTGACACCAGAGTGACTGTCCAGTCCCAGGTAAGACTCTGACACCAGAGTGACTGTCCAGACCCAGGTAAGACTCTGACACCAGAGTGACTGTCCAGTCCCAGGTAAGACTCTGACACCAGAGTGACTGTCCAGACCCAGGTAAGACTCTGACACCAGAGTGACTGTCCAGTCCCAGGTAAGACTCTGACACCAGAGTGACTGTCCAGTCCCAGGTAAGACTCTGACACCAGAGTGACTGTCCAGACCCAGGTAAGACTCTGACACCAGAGTGACTGTCCAGTCCCAGGTAAGACTCTGACACCAGAGTGACTGTCCAGTCCCAGGTAAGACACTGACACCAGAGTGACTGTCCAGTCCCAGGTAAGACTCTGACACCAGAGTGACTGTCCAGTCCCAGGTAAGACACTGACACCAGAGTGACTGTCCAGTCCCAGGTAAGACTCTGACACCAGAGTGACTGTCCAGTCCCAGGTAAGACTCTGACACCAGAGTGACTGTCCAGTCCCAGGTAAGACTCTGACACCAGAGTGACTGTCCAGTCCCAGGTAAGACACTGACACCAGGGTGACTGTCCAGTCCCAGGTAAGACACTGACACCAGAGTGACTGTCCAGTCCCAGGTAAGACTCTGACACCAGAGTGACTGTCCAGTCCCAGGTAAGACTCTGACACCAGAGTGACTGTCCAGTCCCAGGTAAGGCACTGACACCAGAGTGGCTGTCCAGTCCCAGGTAAGACACTGACACCAGGGTGACTGTCCAGTCCCAGGTAAGACACTGACACCAGAGTGACTGTCCAGACCCAGGTAAGGCACTGACACCAGGGTGACTGTCCAGACCCAGGTAAGACTCTGACACCAGAGTGACTGTCCAGTCCCAGGTAAGGCACTGACACCAGGGTGACTGTCCAGACCCAGGTAAGACTCTGACACCAGAGTGACTGTCCAGTCCCAGGTAAGGCACTGACACCAGGGTGACTGTCCAGACCCAGGTAAGACTCTGACACCAGAGTGACTGTCCAGTCCCAGGTAAGGCACTGACACCAGGGTGACTGTCCAGACCCAGGTAAGACTCTGACACCAGAGTGACTGTCCAGTCCCAGGTAAGGCACTGACACCAGGGTGACTGTCCAGACCCAGGTAAGACACTGACACCAGAGTGACTGTCCAGACCCAGGTAAGACTCTGACACCAGAGTGACTGTCCAGTCCCAGGTAAGGCACTGACACCAGGGTGACTGTCCAGACCCAGGTAAGACACTGACACCAGAGTGACTGTCCAGACCCAGGTAAGACTCTGACACCAGAGTGACTGTCCAGTCCCAGGTAATACTCTGACACCAGAGTGACTGTCCAGTCCCAGGTAAGACTCTGACACCAGAGTGACTGTCCAGTCCCAGGTAAGACACTGACACCAGAGTGACTGTCCAGTCCCAGGTAAGACTCTGACACCAGAGTGACTGTCCAGTCCCAGGTAAGACACTGACACCAGAGTGACTGTCCAGTCCCAGGTAAGACTCTGACACCAGAGTGACTGTCCAGTCCCAGGTAAGACTCTGACACCAGAGTGACTGTCCAGTCCCAGGTAAGACTCTGACACCAGAGTGACTGTCCAGTCCCAGGTAAGACACTGACACCAGGGTGACTGTCCAGTCCCAGGTAAGACACTGACACCAGAGTGACTGTCCAGTCCCAGGTAAGACTCTGACACCAGAGTGACTGTCCAGTCCCAGGTAAGACTCTGACACCAGAGTGACTGTCCAGTCCCAGGTAAGGCACTGACACCAGAGTGGCTGTCCTGTCCCAGGTAAGACACTGACACCAGGGTGACTGTCCAGTCCCAGGTAAGACACTGACACCAGAGTGACTGTCCAGACCCAGGTAAGGCACTGACACCAGGGTGACTGTCCAGACCCAGGTAAGACTCTGACACCAGAGTGGCTGTCCAGTCCCAGGTAAGGCACTGACACCAGGGTGACTGTCCAGACCCAGGTAAGACTCTGACACCAGAGTGACTGTCCAGTCCCAGGTAAGGCACTGACACCAGGGTGACTGTCCAGACCCAGGTAAGACTCTGACACCAGAGTGACTGTCCAGTCCCAGGTAAGGCACTGACACCAGGGTGACTGTCCAGACCCAGGTAAGACTCTGACACCAGAGTGACTGTCCAGTCCCAGGTAAGGCACTGACACCAGGGTGACTGTCCAGACCCAGGTAAGACTCTGACACCAGAGTGACTGTCCAGTCCCAGGTAAGGCACTGACACCAGGGTGACTGTCCAGACCCAGGTAAGACACTGACACCAGAGTGACTGTCCAGACCCAGGTAAGACTCTGACACCAGAGTGACTGTCCAGTCCCAGGTAAGGCACTGACACCAGGGTGACTGTCCAGACCCAGGTAAGACACTGACACCAGAGTGACTGTCCAGACCCAGGTAAGACTCTGACACCAGAGTGACTGTCCAGTCCCAGGTAAGACTCTGACACCAGAGTGACTGTCCAGTCCCAGGTAAGACTCTGACACCAGAATGACTGTCCAGTCCCAGGTAAGACACTGACACCAGAGTGACTGTCCAGTCCCAGGTAAGACTCTGACACGAGAGTGACTGTCCAGTCCCAGGTAAGACTCTGACACCAGAGTGACTGTCCAGTCCCAGGTAAGACTCTGACACCAGAGTGACTGTCCAGTCCCAGGTAAGACTCTGACACCAGGCTGAAAGTCCAGACCCAGGTAAGACTCTGACACCAGAGTGACTGTCCAGTCCCAGGTAAGACTCTGACACCAGAGTGACTGTCCAGTCCCAGGTAAGACTCTGACACCAGAGTGACTGTCCAGTCCCAGGTAAGACTCTGACACCAGAGTGACTGTCCAGTCCCAGGTAAGACTCTGACACCAGAGTGACTGTCCAGTCCCAGGTAAGACTCTGACACCAGAGTGACTGTCCAGTCCCAGGTAAGACTCTGACACCAGAGTGACTGTCCAGTCCCAGGTAAGACTCTGACACCAGAGTGACTGTCCAGTCCCAGGAAAGACTCTGACACCAGAGTGACTGTCCAGTCCCAGGTAAGACTCTGACACCAGAGTGACTGTCCAGTCCCAGGTAAGACTTTGACACCAGAGTGACTGTCCAGTCCCAGGAAAGACTCTGACACCAGAGTGACTGTCCAGTCCCAGGTAAGACTCTGACACCAGAGTGACTGCCCAGACCCAGGTAAGACTCTGACACCAGAGTGACTGTCCAGTCCCAGGTAAGACTCTGACACCAGAGTGACTGTCCAGACCCAGGTAAGACTCTGACACCAGAGTGACTGTCCAGTCCCAGGTAAGACTCTGACACCAGAGTGACTGTCCAGTCCCAGGTAAGACTCTGACACCAGAGTGACTGTCCAGTCCCAGGTAAGACTCTGACACCAGAGTGACTGTCCAGTCCCAGGTAAGACTCTGACACCAGAGTGACTGTCCAGTCCCAGGTAAGACTCTGACACCAGAGTGACTGTCCAGTCCCAGGTAAGACACTGACACCAGAGTGACTGTCCAGTCCCAGGTAAGACTCTGACACCAGAGTGACTGTCCAGTCCCAGGTAAGACTCTGACACGAGAGTGACTGTCCAGTCCCAGGTAAGACTCACCCACGACTTTCCAGGTGACAGTCCTGAAACATTGAAGAGAATAAGTCTTCAGGGCGAGTGTTAACCCTTGTCATAATCGCTCTGTTCCAGCCCCGTGGGACATAGCTGACAGCTCAAGACCCCTGGGGGTGATTTCTGGAGTCTTGACAACGGAAAGAAGTGTTCCGTAAGACCAACAGTAGTTTTTTTTGTATTCATTCTTATACTGCTGATATAATCAGACACAAAAGGTGTGAGGGAGAAGGGAGAGAGGGAGAGAAGTGTGGAGAGAGAAAGGTGAAGGGGGAAATGAAGGGAGAGAAGAAATATGGGTGGGAAGGCACACAATAGCATCCAGGAGGGGGGAATGGAGGAAGATTTAGCACAACACAGTAAGACATAATTCTTAGGCTGAAGTGGATTAGCATATGTAAGATACTCCCACAGCACACACCTCCCTCTGTGTCGCCTGCTGTTGCTGTTACTGCTACTGCTGCTGCTGTTACTGCTACTGTTGTTGCTGTTACTGCTACTGCTGTTGCTGTTACTGATACTGCTGTTGCTGTTACTGATACTGTTGTTGCTGTTACTGCTACTGTTGTTGTTGTTACTGCTACTGCTGCTGCTGTTACTGCTACTGTTGTTGCTGTTACTGCTACTGTTGTTGCTGTTACTGCTACTGTTGTTGTTGTTACTGATACTGCTGTTGCTGTTACTGCTACTGTTGTTGCTGTTACTGCTACTGTTGTTGCTGTTACTGCTACTGTTGTTGCTGTTACTGCTACTGTTGTTGTTGTTACTGATACTGCTGTTGCTGTTACTGATACTGCTGTTGCTGTTACTGCTACTGCTGCTGCTGTTACTGCTACTGTTGTTGCTGTTACTGCTACTGTTGTTGCTGTTACTGCTACTGTTGTTGTTGTTACTGATACTGCTGTTGCTGTTACTGCTACTGTTGTTGCTGTTACTGCTACTGTTGTTGCTGTTACTGCTACTGTTGTTGCTGTTACTGCTACTGTTGTTGTTGTTACTGATACTGCTGTTGCTGTTACTGATACTGTTGTTGCTGTTACTGATACTGTTGTTGCTGTTACTGCTACTGTTGTTGCTGTTACTGCTGCTGCTGTTGCTGTTACTGATACTGTTGTTGCTGTTACTGCTGCTGCTGTTGCTGTTACTGATACTGTTGTTGCTGTTACTGCTGCTGCTGTTGCTGTTACTGATACTGTTGTTGCTGTTACTGATACTGCTGCTGCTGTTACTGATACTGTTGTTGCTGTTACTGATACTGTTGTTGCTGTTACTGATACTGTTGTTGCTGTTACTGCTACTGCTGCTGCTGTTACTGATACTGTTGTTGCTGTTACTGCTACTGCTGCTGCTGTTACTGATACTGTTGTTGCTGTTTCTGCTACTGCTGTTGCTGTTACTGATACTGTTGTTGCTGTTACTGATACTGTTGTTGCTGTTACTGATACTGTTGTTGCTGTTACTGATACTGCTGTTGCTGTTACTGATACTGTTGTTGCTGTTACTGATACTGTTGTTGCTGTTACTGATACTGTTGTTGCTGTTACTGATACTGTTGTTGCTGTTACTGATACTGTTGTTGCTGTTACTGATACTGTTGTTGCTGTTACTGATACTGCTGTTGCTGTTACTGATACTGTTGTTGCTGTTACTGATACTGTTGTTGCTGTTACTGCTACTGCTGCTGCTGTTACTGATACTGTTGTTGCTGTTTCTGCTACTGCTGCTGCTGTTACTGATACTGTTGTTGCTGTTACTGATACTGTTGTTGCTGTTACTGATACTGTTGTTGCTGTTACTGATACTGTTGTTGCTGTTACTGATACTGTTGTTGCTGTTACTGCTACTGCTGCTGCTGTTACTGATACTGTTGTTGCTGTTACTGATACTGTTGTTGCTGTTACTGATACTGTTGTTGCTGTTACTGATACTGTTGTTGCTGTTACTGATACTGTTGTTGCTGTTACTGATACTGTTGTTGCTGTTACTGATACTGTTGTTGCTGTTACTGATACTGTTGTTGCTGTTACTGATACTGTTGTTGCTGTTACTGATACTGTTGTTGCTGTTACTGATACTGTTGTTGCTGTTACTGATACTGTTGTTGCTGTTACTGATACTGTTGTTGCTGTTACTGCTGCTGCTGCTGCTGTTACTGCTGCTGCTGCTGCTGTTACTGATACTGTTGTTGCTGTTACTGATACTGCTGTTGCTGTTACTGCTGCTGCTGCTGTTGCTGTTACTGATACTGCTGTTGCTGTTACTGATACTGCTGTTGCTGTTACTGATACTGTTGTTGCTGTTACTGCTGCTGCTGCTGTTACTGCTGCTGCTGCTGCTGTTACTGATACTGCTGTTGCTGTTACTGATACTGCTGTTGCTGTTACTGATACTGTTGTTGCTGTTACTGCTGCTGCTGCTGTTACTGCTGCTGCTGCTGCTGTTACTGATACTGCTGTTGCTGTTACTGATACTGTTGTTGCTGTTACTGATACTGCTGTTGCTGTTACTGATACTGTTGTTGCTGTTACTGCTGCTGCTGCTGTTACTGATACTGTTTTTACTGCTGCTGCTGCTGCTGTTACTGATACTGCTGTTGCTGTTACTGATACTGTTGTTGCTGTTACTGATACTGTTGTTGCTGTTACTGATACTGTTGTTGCTGTTACTGCTACTGTTGTTGCTGTTACTGATACTGTTGTTGCTGTTACTGCTACTGTTGTTGCTGTTACTGCTACTGTTGTTGCTGTTACTGATACTGTTGTTGCTGTTACTGCTACTGTTGTTGCTGTTACTGATACTGCTGTTGCTGTTACTGATACTGTTGTTGCTGTTACTGCTACTGCTGCTGCTGTTACTGCTACTGCTGTTGCTGTTACTGCTACTGCTGCTGCTGTTACTGCTACTGTTGTTGCTGTTACTGATACTGCTGTTGCTGTTACTGATACTGCTGTTGCTGTTACTGATACTGCTGTTGCTGTTACTGATACTGCTGTTGCTGTTACTGCTACTGTTGTTGCTGTTACTGATACTGTTGTTGCTGTTACTGATACTGCTGTTGCTGTTACTGATACTGCTGTTGCTGTTACTGATACTGTTGTTGCTGTTACTGATACTGTTGTTGCTGTTACTGATACTGTTGTTGCTGTTACTGCTACTGCTGCTGCTGTTACTGCTACTGCTGTTGCTGTTACTGCTACTGCTGTTGCTGTTACTGCTACTGTTGTTGCTGTTACTGATACTGTTGTTGCTGTTACTGATACTGTTGTTGCTGTTACTGATACTGTTGTTGCTGTTACTGATACTGCTGTTGCTGTTACTGATACTGTTGTTGCTGTTACTGATACTGCTGTTGCTGTTACTGATACTGCTGTTGCTGTTACTGATACTGCTGTTGCTGTTACTGATACTGCTGTTGCTGTTACTGATACTGTTGTTGTTGTTACTGATACTGCTGCTGCTGTTACTGATACTGCTGTTGCTGTTACTGCTACTGTTGTTGCTGTTACTGCTACTGTTGTTGCTGTTACTGCTACTGTTGTTGCTGTTACTGATACTGCTGTTGCTGTTACTGATACTGTTGTTGCTGTTACTGATACTGTTGTTGCTGTTACTGCTACTGTTGTTGCTGTTACTGATACTGCTGTTGCTGTTACTGATACTGCTGTTGCTGTTACTGATACTGCTGTTGCTGTTACTGATACTGCTGTTGCTGTTACTGATACTGTTGTTGCTGTTACTGATACTGTTGTTGCTGTTACTGATACTGTTGTTGCTGTTACTGCTACTGCTGCTGCTGTTACTGATACTGTTGTTGCTGTTACTGCTACTGTTGTTGCTGTTACTGATACTGTTGTTGCTGTTACTGATACTGCTGTTGCTGTTACTGATACTGCTGCTGCTGTTACTGATACTGCTGTTGCTGTTACTGATACTGCTGTTGCTGTTACTGATACTGCTGTTGCTGTTACTGATACTGCTGCTGCTGTTACTGATACTGCTGTTGCTGTTACTGATACTGCTGCTGCTGTTACTGATACTGCTGTTGCTGTTACTGCTACTGTTGTTGCTGTTACTGATACTGCTGTTGCTGTTACTGCTACTGTTGTTGCTGTTACTGATACTGCTGTTGCTGTTACTGATACTGCTGTTGCTGTTACTGATATTGCTGTTGCTGTTACTGATACTGTTGTTGCTGTTACTGATACTGCTGTTGCTGTTACTGATACTGCTGTTGCTGTTACTGATACTGCTGTTGCTGTTACTGATACTGCTGCTGCTGTTACTGCTACTGTTGTTGCTGTTACTGATACTGCTGTTGCTACTGTTGTTGCTGTTACTTACTGATCCTGCTGTTGCTGTTACTGATACTGCTGCTGCTGTTACTGATACTGCTGTTGCTGTTACTGATACTGCTGCTGCTGTTACTGATACTGCTGCTGCTGTTACTGATACTGCTGTTGCTATTACTGATACTGCTGTTGCTGTTACTGATACTGCTGCTGCTGTTACTGATACTGCTGTTGCTGTTACTGATACTGCTGTTGCTGTTACTGATACTGCTGTTGCTGTTACTGATACTGCTGTTGCTGTTACTGATACTGCTGTTGCTGTTACTGCTACTGCTGTTGCTGCTATAAGTAATTTTACATACGTAATTATATTGCCAGTGATATAGACGTCACTGGTAATTGAGTAACCATCAACGATGGTCGAAATTTTTCGAGTATTGCCAAGTTGCTTTCGTTTAGGCTGCTATTACATTGTCAGTGCTGGAAGGATTGTTCTAATGCTATAATATTCAACGTTCTGACTATGGGCACTGCTATGCCTGGGGGCACTTCCTGTTCCCTTCTCTCTCTCTCTCTCTCTCTCTCTCTCTCTCTCTCTCTCTCTCTCTCTCTCACACACACTCTCTTAATCTTTCACTCTTTCTCTTCCTCACTCCAGTGAAGACATCCTTCAGGATCGTATTTGCTTGGACATCCTCCTCTTTTCTGCAACTTTGCAAGCTCCTGATGTGTTGATTGCAACACGAAAGGCCTACAGCTATCATTCTACTACCCGAGGTTTGTTTTGCATATATATATATATATATATATATATATATATATATATATATATATATATATATATATATATATATATAGAGAGAGAGAGAGAGAGAGAGAGAGAGAGAGAGAGAGAGATAGATAGTCTCTTCTTTCTTCCGTTCTTGCTTAATTCCTTCTTATCTCCCTCTCGTCTTCCTCGTTGCTTCCTTCCCTCTCCTCCCTCTCATCAGCCTCTCCCTAGACCTCTCATGAATAAATCTACAATAATCTGTGGCAGATTGAAGCCTAAATGATCCATGACTTTCCTGGTGTGTACTGGTGGTGTGTACTGGTGGTGTGTACTGGTGGTGTGTACTGGTGGTGTGTACTGGTGGTGTGTACTGGTGGTGTGTACTGGTGGAGTGTACTGGTGGTGTGTACTGGTGGAGTGTACTGGTGGTGTGTACTGGTGGTGTGTACTGGTGGTGTGTACTGGTGGAGTGTACTGGTGGTGTGTACTGGTGGTGTGTACTGGTGGTGTGTACTGGTGGTGTGTACTGGTGGTGTGTACTGGTGGTGTGTACTGGTGGAGTGTACTGGTGGTGTGTACTGGTGGTGTGTACTGGTGGTGTGTACTGGTGGTGTGTACTGGTGGTGTGCATTGGTGGTGTGTACTGGTGGTGTGCATTGGTGGTGTGTACTGGTGGTGTGTACTGGTGGTGTGTACTGGTGGTGTGTACTGGTGGTGTGTATTGGTGGTGTGTACTGATGGTGTGTACTGGTGGTGTGCATTGGTGGTGTGTACTGGTGGTGTGTACTGGTGGTGTGTACTGGTGGTGTGTACTGGTGGTGTGTATTGGTGGTGTGTACTGATGGTGTGTACTGGTGGTGTGCATTGGTGGTGTGTACTGGTGGTGTGTACTGGTGGTGTGTATTGGTGGTGTGTACTGGTGGCGTGTACTGGTGGTGTGTACTGGTGGTGTGTACTGGTGGTGTGTACTGGTGGTGTGTATTGGTGGTGTGTACTGGTGGCGTGTACTGGTGGTGTGTACTGGTGGTGTGTACTGGTGGTGTGTACTGGTGGTGTGTATTGGT
Source organism: Cherax quadricarinatus (assembly GCF_038502225.1). Lineage (NCBI taxonomy): Eukaryota > Metazoa > Arthropoda > Malacostraca > Decapoda > Parastacidae > Cherax > Cherax quadricarinatus. The sequence goes on along the minus strand of NC_091384.1, from coordinate 2,190,252 downwards.
GGTGTGTACTGATGGTGTGTACTGGTGGTGTGCATTGGTGGTGTGTACTGGTGGTGTGTACTGGTGGTGTGCATTGGTGGTGTGTACTGGTGGTGTGTACTGGTGGTGTGTACTGGAGGTGTGTACTGGTGGTGTGTACTGGTGGTGTGCATAGGTGGTGTGTACTGGTGGTGTGTACTGGTGGTGTGTACTGGTGGTGTGTACTGGTGGTGTGCATTGGTGGTGTGCATTGGTGGTGTGTACTGGTGGTGTGTACTGGTGGTGTGTACTGGTGGTGTGTACTGGTGGTGTGTATTGGTGGTGTGTACTGGTGGTGTGTACTGGTGGTGTGTACTGGTGGTGTGTACTGGTGGTGTGTATTGGTGGTGTGTACTGGTGGTGTGTACTGGTGGTGTGCATTGGTGGTGTGTACCGGTGGTGTGTACTGGTGGTGTGCATTGGTGGTGTGTACTGGTGGTGTGTACTGGTGGTGTGTACTGGAGTTGTGTACTGGTGGTGTGTACTGGTGGTTTGCATTGGTGATGTGTACTGGTGATGTGTACTTGTGGTGTGTACTGGAGGTGTGTACTGGTGGTGTGTACTGGTGGTGTGCATTGGTGGTGTGTACTGGTGGTGTGTACTGGTGGTGTGTACTGGTGGTGTGCATTGATGGTGTGTACTGGTGGTGTGTACTGGTGGTGTGTACTGGTGGTGTGTACTGGTGGTGTGTACTGGTGGTGTGCAGTGGTGGTGTGTACTGGTGGTGTGTACTGGTGGTGTGCATTGGTGGTGTGTACTGGTGGTGTGTACTGGTGGTGTGTACTGGTGGTGTGTACTGGTGGTGTGTACTGGTGGTGTGTACTGGTGGTGTGCATTGGTGGTGTGTACTGGTGGTGTGTACTGGTGGTGTGTACTGGTGGTGTGTACTGGTGGTGTGCATTGGTGGTGTGTACTGGTGGTGTGTACTGGTGGTGTGTACTGGTGGTGTGTACTGGTGGTGTGCATTGGTGGTGTGTACTGGTGGTGTGTACTGGAGGTGTGTACTGGTGGTGTGTACTGGTAGTGTGTACTGGTGGTGTGCATTGGTGGTGTGTACTGTTGGTGTGTACTGGTGGTGTGCATTCGTGGTGTGTACTGGTGGTGTGCATTGGTGGTGTGCATTGGTGGTGTGTACTGGTGGTGTGCATTGGTGGTGTGCATTGGTGGTGTGTACTGGTGGTGTGCATTGGTGGTGTGCATTGGTGGTGTGCATTGGAGGTGTGTACTGGTGGTGTGTACTGGTGATGTGCATTGGTGGTGTGCATTGGTGGTGTGTACTGGTGGTGTGCATTGGTGGTGTGTACTGGTGGTATGTACTGGTGGTGTGCATTGGTGGTGTGTACTGGTGGTGTGTACTGGTGGTGTGCATTGGTGGTGTGTACAGGTGGTGTGTACTGGTGGTGTGCATTGGTGGTGTGCATTGGTGGTGTGTACTGGTGGTGTGCATTGGTGGTGTGTACTGGTGGTGTGTACTGGTTGTGTGCATTGGTGGTGTGTACTGGTGGTGTGTACTGGTGGTGTGCATTGGTGGTGTGTACTGGTGGTGTGTACTGGTGGTGTGCATTGGTGGTGTGCATTGGTGGTGTGTACTGGTGATGTGCATTGGTGGTGTGTACTGGTGGTGTGTACTGGTGGTGTGCATTGGTGGTGTGTACTGGTGGTGTGCATTGGTGGTGTGTACTGGTGGTGTGCATTGGTGGTGTGTACTGGTGGTGTGCATTGGTGGTGTGTACTGGTGGTGTGCATTGGTGGTGTGTACTGGTGGTGTGCATTGGTGGTGTGTACTGGTGGTGTGCATTGGTGGTGTGTACTGGTGGTGTGCATTGGTTGTGTGTACTGGTGGTGTGTACTGGTGGTGTGTACTGGTGGTGTGTACTGATGGTGTGCATTGGTGGTGTGTACTGGTGGTGTGCATTGGTGGTGTGTACTGGTGGTGTGCATTGGTGGTGTGCATTGGTGGTGTGTACTAGTGGTGTGCATTGGTGGTGTGTACTGGTGGTGTGTATTGGTGGTGTGTACTGGTGGTGTGTACTGGTGGTGTGCATTGGTGGTGTGTACTGGTGGTGTGCATTGGTGGTGTGTACTGGTGGTGTGTACTGGTGGTGTGTACTGGTGGTGTGTACTGGTGGTGTGCATTGGTGGTGTGTACTGGTGGTGTGCATTGGTGGTGTGTACTGGTGGTGTGCATTGGTGGTGTGCATTGGTGGTGTGTACTGGTGGTGTGCATTGGTGGTGTGTACTGGTGGTGTGTACTGGTGGTGTGCATTGGTGGTGTGTACTGGTGAGTGTACTGGTGGTGTGCATTGGTGGTGTGTACTGGTGGTGTGAACTGGTGGTGTGTACTGGTGGTGTTTACTGGTGGTGTGCATTGGTGGTGTGCATTGGTGGTGTGTACTGGTGGTGTGTACTGGTGGTGTGTACTGGTGGTGTGTACTGGTGGTGTGCATTGGTGGTGTGTACTGGTGGTGTGTACTGGTGGTGTGCATTGGTGGTGTGTACTGGTGGTGTGTACTGGTGGTGTGCATTGGTTGTGTGTACTGGTGGTGTGTACTGGTGGTGTGCATTGGTGGTGTGTACTGGTGGTGTGTACTGGTGGTGTGTACTGGTGGAGTGCATTGGTGGTGTGTACTGGTGGTGTGTACTGGTGGTGTGCATTGGTGGTGTGTACTGGTGGTGTGTACTGGTGGTGTGCATTGGTGGTATGTACTGGTGGTGTGTACTGGTGGTGTGTACTGGTGGTGTGCTTTGGTGGTGTGTACTAGTGGTGTGTACTAGTGGTGTGTACTGGTGGTCTGTGCTGGTGGTGTGTACTGGTGGTGTGTATTGGTGGTGTGTATTGGTGGTGTGTACTGGTGGTGTGTACTGGTGGTGTGTACTGGTGGTGTGTACTGGTGGTGTGTACTGGTGGTGTGCATTGGTGGTGTGTACTGGTGGTGTGTACTGGTGGTGTGTACTGGTGGTGTGTACTGGTGGTGTGTACAGGTGGTGTGTATTGGTGGTGTGTACTGGTGGTGTGTGCTGGTGGTGTGAACTGCTGGTGTGCACTGGTGGTGTGTACTGGTGGTGTGTACTGGTGGTGTGTACTGGTGGTGTGTATTGGTGGTGTGTACTGGTGGTGTGTACTGGTGGTGTGTACTGGTGGTGTGTATTGGTGGTGTGTACTGGTGGTGTGTACTGGTGGTGTGTACTGGTGGTGTGTATTGGTGGTGTGCACTGGTGATGTGCACTGGTGGTGTGTACTGGTGGTGTACTGGTGGTGTGTACTGGTGGTATGTACTGGTGGTATGTACTGGTGGTATGTACTGGTGGTGTGTACTGGTGGTGTGTACTGGTGGTGTGTACTGGTGGTGTGCACTGGTGGTGTGTACTGGTGGTGTGTACTGGTGGTGTGTACTGGTGGTGTGCACTGGTGGTGTGTACTGGTGGTGTGTACTGGTGGTGTGCATTGGTGGTGTGTACTGGTGGTGTGTACTGGTGGTGTGTACTGGTGGTGTGTACTGGTGGTGTGCATTGGTGGTGTGTACTGGTGGTGTGTACTGGAGGTGTGTACTGGTGGTGTGTACTGGTGGTGTGTACTGGTGGTGTGTACTGGTGGTGTGCATTGGTGGTGTGTACTGGTGGTGTGTACTGGTGGTGTGCATTGGTGGTGTGTACTGGTGGTGTGCATTGGTGGTGTGCATTGGTGGTGTGTACTGGTGGTGTGCATTGGTGGTGTGCATTGGTGGTGTGTACTGGTGGTGTACATTGGTGGTGTGCATTGGTGGTGTGCATTGGAGGTGTGTACTGGTGGTGTGTACTGGTGGTGTGCATTGGTGGTGTGCATTGGTGGTGTGTACTGGTGGTGTGCATTGGTGGTGTGTACTGGTGGTGTGTACTGGTGGTGTGCATTGGTGGTGTGTACTGGTGGTGTGTACTGGTGGTGTGCATTGGTGGTGTGTACAGGTGGTGTGTACTGGTGGTGTGCATTGGTGGTGTGCATTGGTGGTGTGTACTGGTGGTGTGCAAAGGTGGTGTGTACTGGTGGTGTGAACTGGTGGTGTGTACTGGTGGTGTGTATTGGTGGTGTGTACTGGTGGTGTGTACTGGTGGTGTGCATTGGTGGTGTGTACCGGTGGTGTGTACTGGTGGTGTGCATTGGTGGTGTGTACTGGTGGTGTGTACTGGTGGTGTGCATTGGTGGTGTGTACTGGTGGTGTGTACTGGTGGTGTGTACTGGAGGTGTGTACTGGTGGTGTGTACTGGTGGTGTGCATTGGTGGTGTGTACTGGTGGTGTGTACTGGTGGTGTGTACTGGTGGTGTGTACTGGTGGTGTGTACTGGTGGTGTGTACTGGTGGTGTGTACTGGTGGTGTGCATTGGTGGTGTGTACTGGTGGTGTGTACTGGTGGTGTGTACTGGTGGTGTGTACTGGTGGTGTGCATTGGTGGTGTGTACTGGTGGTGTGTACTGGTGGTGTGTACTGGTGGTGTGTACTGGTGGTGTGCATTAGTGGTGTGTACTGGTGGTGTGTACTGGTGGTGTGTTCTGGTGGTGTGTACTGGTGGTGTGTACTGGTGGTGTGCATTGGTGGTGTGTACTGGTGGTGTGTACTGGTGGTGTGCATTGGTGGTGTGTACTGGTGGTGTGTACTGGTGGTGTGCATTGGTGGTGTGTACTGGTGGTGTGTACTGGTGGTGTGCATTGGTGGTGTGTACTGGTGGTGTGTACTGGTGGTGTGCATTGGTGGTGTGTACTGGTGGTGTGTACTGGTGGTGTGCATTGGTGGTGTGTACTGGTGGTGTGTACTGGTGGTGTGTACTGGTGGTGTGCATTGGTGGTGTGTACTGGTGGTGTGTACTGGTGGTGTGTACTGGTGGTGTGTACTGGTGGTGTGTACTGGTGGTGTGCATTGGTGGTGTGTACTGGTGGTGTGTACTGGTGGTGTGTACTGGTGGTGTGCATTGGTGGTGTGTACTGGTGGTGTGTACTGGAGGTGTGTACTGGTGGTGTGTACTGGTGGTGTGTACTGGTGGTGTGTACTGGTGGTGTGCATTGGTGGTGTGTACTGGTGGTGTGTACTGGTGGTGTGCATTCGTGGTGTGTACTGGTGGTGTGCATTGGTGGTGTGCATTGGTGGTGTGTACTGGTGGTGTGCATTGGTGGTGTGCATTGGTGGTGTGTACTGGTGGTGTGCATTGGTGGTGTGCATTTGTGGTGTGCATTGGAGGTGTGTACTGGTGGTGTGTACTGATGGTGTGCATTGGTGGTGTGCATTGGTGGTGTGTACTGGTGGTATGCATTGGTGGTGTGTACTGGTGGTGTGTACTGGTGGTGTGCATTGGTGGTGTGTACTGGTGGTGTGTACTGGTGGTGTGCATTGGTGGTGTGTACAGGTGGTGTGTACTGGTGGTGTGCATTGGTGGTGTGCATTGGTGGTGTGTACTGGTGGTGTGCATTGGTGGTGTGTACTGGTGGTGTGTACTGGTTGTGTGCATTGGTGGTGTGTACTGGTGGTGTGTACTGGTGGTGTGCATTGGTGGTGTGTACTGGTGGTGTGTACTGGTGGTGTGCATTGGTGGTGTGCATTGGTGGTGTGTACTGGTGGTGTGCATTGGTGGTGTGTACTGGTGGTGTGTACTGGTGGTGTGCATTGGTGGTGTGTACTGGTGGTGTGCATTGGTGGTGTGTACTGGTGGTGTGCATTGGTGGTGTGTACTGGTGGTGTGCATTGGTGGTGTGTACTGGTGGTGTGCATTGGTGGTGTGTACTGGTGGTGTGCATTGGTGGTGTGTACTGGTGGTGTGTATTGGTGGTGAGTACTGGTGGTGTGCATTGGTGGTGTGTACTGGTGGTGTGCATTGGTGGTGTGTACTGGTGGTGTGCATTGGTTGTGTGTACTGGTGGTGTGTACTGGTGGTGTGTACTGGTGGTGTGTACTGGTGGTGTGCATTGGTGGTGTGTACTGGTGGTGTGCATTGGTGGTGTGTACTGGTGGTGTGCATTGGTGGTGTGCATTGGTGGTGTGTACTAGTGGTGTGCATTGGTGGTGTGTACTGGTGGTGTGCATTGGTGGTGTGTACTGGTGGTGTGTACTGGTGGTGTGCATTGGTGGTGTGTACTGGTGGTGTGCATTGGTGGTGTGTACTGGTGGTGTGTACTGGTGGTGTGTACTGGTGGTGTGTACTGGTGGTGTGCATTGGTGGTGTGTACTGGTGGTGTGCATTGGTGGTGTGTACTGGTGGTGTGCATTGGTGGTGTGCATTGGTGGTGTGTACTGGTGGTGTGCATTGGTGGTGTGTACTGGTGGTGTGTACTGGTGGTGTGCATTGGTGGTGTGTACTGGTGGTGTGTACTGGTGGTGTGCATTGGTGTTGTGTACTGGTGGTGTGTACTGGTGGTGTGTACTGGTGGTGTGTACTGGTGGTGTGCATTGGTGGTGTGCATTGGTGGTGTGTACTGGTGGTGTGTACTGGTGGTGTGTACTGGTGGTGTGTACTGGTGGTGTGTACTGGTGGTGTGCATTGGTGGTGTGTACTGGTGGTGTGTACTGGTGGTGTGCATTGGTGGTGTTGACTGGTGGTGTGCACTGGTGGTGTGCATTGGTTGTGTGTACTGGTGGTGTGTACTGGTGGTGTGCATTGGTGGTGTGTACTGGTGGTGTGTACTGGTGGTGTGTACTGGTGGAGTGCATTGGTGGTGTGTACTGGTGGTGTGTACTGGTGGTGTGCATTGGTGGTGTGTACTGGTGGTGTGTACTGGTGGTGTGCATTGGTGGTGTGTACTGGTGGTGTGTACAGGTGGTGTGTATTGGTGGTGTGTACTGGTGGTGTGTGCTGGTGGTGTGTACTGGTGGTGTGCACTGGTGGTGTGTACTGGTGGTGTGTACTTGTGGTGTGTACTGGTGGTGTGTACTGGTGGTGTGTATTGGTGGTGTGTACTGGTGGTGTGTACTGGTGGTGTGTATTGGTGGTGTGCACTGGTGATGTGCACTGGTGGTGTGTACTGGTGGTGTACTGGTGGTGTGTACTGGTGGTATGTACTGGTGGTATGTACTGGTGGTATGTACTGGTGGTGTGTACTGGTGGTGTGTACTGGTGGTGTGTACTGGTGGTATGTACTGGTGGTGTGTACTGGTGGTATGTACTGGTGGTGTGTACTGGTGGTGTGCACTGGTGGTGTGTACTGGAGGTGTGTACTGGTGGTGTGTACTGGTGGTGTGTACTGGTGGTGTGTACTGGTGGTGTGTACTGGTGGTGTGCACTGGTGGTGTGTACTGGTGGTGTGTACTAGTGGTGTGCATTGGTGGTGTGTACTGGTGGTGTGTACTGGTGGTGTGTACTGGTGGTGTGTACTGGTGGTGTGCATTGGTGGTGTGTACTGGTGGTGTGTACTGGTGGTGTGCATTGGTGGTGTGTACTGGTGGTGTGTACTGGTGGTGTGTACTGGTGGTGTGCATTGGTGGTGTGTACTGGTGGTGTGTACTGGTGGTGTGTACTGGTGGTGTGTACTGGTGGTGTGTACTGGTGGTGTGCATTGGTGGTGTGTACTGGTGGTGTGTACTGGTGGTGTGTACTGGTGGTGTGCATTGGTGGTGTGTACTGGTGGTGTGTACTGGAGGTGTGTACTGGTGGTGTGTACTGGTGGTGTGTACTGGTGGTGTGTACTGGTGGTGTGCATTGGTGGTGTGTACTGGTGGTGTGTACTGGTGGTGTGCATTCGTGGTGTGTACTGGTGGTGTGCATTGGTGGTGTGCATTGGTGGTGTGTACTGGTGGTGTGCATTGGTGGTGTGCATTGGTGGTGTGTACTGGTGGTGTGCATTGGTGGTGTGCATTTGTGGTGTGCATTGGAGGTGTGTACTGGTGGTGTGTACTGGTGGTGTGCATTGGTGGTGTGCATTGGTGGTGTGTACTGGTGGTATGCATTGGTGGTGTGTACTGGTGGTGTGTACTGGTGGTGTGCATTGGTGGTGTGTACTGGTGGTGTGTACTGGTGGTGTGCATTGGTGGTGTGTACAGGTGGTGTGTACTGGTGGTGTGCATTGGTGGTGTGCATTGGTGGTGTGTACTGGTGGTGTGCATTGGTGGTGTGTACTGGTGGTGTGTACTGGTTGTGTGCATTGGTGGTGTGTACTGGTGGTGTGTACTGGTGGTGTGCATTGGTGGTGTGTACTGGTGGTGTGTACTGGTGGTGTGCATTGGTGGTGTGCATTGGTGGTGTGTACTGGTGGTGTGCATTGGTGGTGTGTACTGGTGGTGTGTACTGGTGGTGTGCATTGGTGGTGTGTACTGGTGGTGTGCATTGGTGGTGTGTACTGGTGGTGTGCATTGGTGGTGTGTACTGGTGGTGTGCATTGGTGGTGTGTACTGGTGGTGTGCATTGGTGGTGTGTACTGGTGGTGTGCATTGGTGGTGTGTACTGGTGGTGTGTATTGGTGGTGAGTACTGGTGGTGTGCATTGGTGGTGTGTACTGGTGGTGTGCATTGGTGGTGTGTACTGGTGGTGTGCATTGGTTGTGTGTACTGGTGGTGTGTACTGGTGGTGTGTACTGGTGGTGTGTACTGGTGGTGTGCATTGGTGGTGTGTACTGGTGGTGTGCATTGGTGGTGTGTACTGGTGGTGTGCATTGGTGGTGTGCATTGGTGGTGTGTACTAGTGGTGTGCATTGGTGGTGTGTACTGGTGGTGTGCATTGGTGGTGTGTACTGGTGGTGTGTACTGGTGGTGTGCATTGGTGGTGTGTACTGGTGGTGTGCATTGGTGGTGTGTACTGGTGGTGTGTACTGGTGGTGTGTACTGGTGGTGTGTACTGGTGGTGTGCATTGGTGGTGTGTACTGGTGGTGTGCATTGGTGGTGTGTACTGGTGGTGTGCATTGGTGGTGTGCATTGGTGGTGTGTACTGGTGGTGTGCATTGGTGGTGTGTACTGGTGGTGTGTACTGGTGGTGTGCATTGGTGGTGTGTACTGGTGGTGTGTACTGGTGGTGTGCATTGGTGTTGTGTACTGGTGGTGTGTACTGGTGGTGTGTACTGGTGGTGTGTACTGGTGGTGTGCATTGGTGGTGTGCATTGGTGGTGTGTACTGGTGGTGTGTACTGGTGGTGTGTACTGGTGGTGTGTACTGGTGGTGTGTACTGGTGGTGTGCATTGGTGGTGTGTACTGGTGGTGTGTACTGGTGGTGTGCATTGGTGGTGTTGACTGGTGGTGTGCACTGGTGGTGTGCATTGGTTGTGTGTACTGGTGGTGTGTACTGGTGGTGTGCATTGGTGGTGTGTACTGGTGGTGTGTACTGGTGGTGTGTACTGGTGGAGTGCATTGGTGGTGTGTACTGGTGGTGTGTACTGGTGGTGTGCATTGGTGGTGTGTACTGGTGGTGTGTACTGGTGGTGTGCATTGGTGGTGTGTACTGGTGGTGTGTACAGGTGGTGTGTATTGGTGGTGTGTACTGGTGGTGTGTGCTGGTGGTGTGTACTGGTGGTGTGCACTGGTGGTGTGTACTGGTGGTGTGTACTTGTGGTGTGTACTGGTGGTGTGTACTGGTGGTGTGTATTGGTGGTGTGTACTGGTGGTGTGTACTGGTGGTGTGTATTGGTGGTGTGCACTGGTGATGTGCACTGGTGGTGTGTACTGGTGGTGTACTGGTGGTGTGTACTGGTGGTATGTACTGGTGGTATGTACTGGTGGTATGTACTGGTGGTGTGTACTGGTGGTGTGTACTGGTGGTGTGTACTGGTGGTATGTACTGGTGGTGTGTACTGGTGGTATGTACTGGTGGTGTGTACTGGTGGTGTGCACTGGTGGTGTGTACTGGAGGTGTGTACTGGTGGTGTGTACTGGTGGTGTGTACTGGTGGTGTGTACTGGTGGTGTGTACTGGTGGTGTGCACTGGTGGTGTGTACTGGTGGTGTGTACTAGTGGTGTGCATTGGTGGTGTGTACTGGTGGTGTGTACTGGTGGTGTGTACTGGTGGTGTGTACTGGTGGTGTGCATTGGTGGTGTGTACTGGTGGTGTGTACTGGAGGTGTGTACTGGTGGTGTGTACTGGTGGTGTGTACTGGTGGTGTGTACTGGTGGTGTGCATTGGTGGTGTGTACTGGTGGTGTGTACTGCTGGTGTGCATTGGTGGTGTGTACTGGTGGTGTGCATTGGTGGTGTGCATTGGTGGTGTGTACTGGTGGTGTGCATTGGTGGTGTGCATTGGTGGTGTGTACTGGTGGTGTGCATTGGTGGTGTGTACTGGTGGTGTGTACTGGTGGTGTGCATTGGTGGTGTGTACTGGTGGTGTGTACTGGTGGTGTGTACTGGTGGTGTGTACTCGTGGTGTGCATTGGTGGTGTGCATTGGTGGTGTGTACTTTTGGTGTGTACTGGTGGTGTGTACTGGTGGTGTGTACTGGTGGTGTGCATTGGTGGTGTGTACTGGTGGTGTGTACTGGTGGTGTGCATTGGTGGTGTGTACTGGTGGTGTGTACTGGTGGTGTGCATTGGTTGTGTGTACTGGTGGTGTGTACTGGTGGTGTGCATTGGTGGTGTGTACTGGTGGTGTGTACTGGTGGTGTGTACTGGTGGAGTGCATTGGTGGTGTGTACTGGTGGTGTGTACTGGTGGTGTGCATTGGTGGTGTGTACTGGTGGTGTGTACTGGTGGTGTGCATTGGTGGTGTGTACTGGTGGTGTGTACTGGTGGTGTGTACTGGTGGTGTGCATTGGTGGTGTGTACTAGTGGTGTGTACTAGTGGTGTGTACTGGTGGTCTGTGCTGGTGGTGTGTATTGGTGGTGTGTATTGGTGGTGTGTATTGGTGGTGTGTACTGGTGTTGTGTACTGGTGGTGTGTAATGGTGGTGTGTACTAGTGGTGTGTACTGGTGGTGTGTACTGGTGGTGTGTACTGGTGGTGTGTACTGGTGGTGTGTACTGGTGGTGTGCATTGGTGGTGTGTACTGGTGGTGTGTACTGGTGGTGTGTACTGGTGGTGTGTACTGGTGGTGTGTACAGGTGGTGTGTATTGGTGGTGTGTACTGGTGGTGTGTGCTGGTGGTGTGTACTGGTGGTGTGCACTGGTGGTGTGTACTGGTGGTGTGTACTGGTGGTGTGTACTGGTGGTGTGTACTGGTGGTGTGTATTGGTGGTGTGTACTGGTGGTGTGTACTGGTGGTGTGTACTGGTGGTGTGTATTGGTGGTGTGTACTGGTGGTGTGTACTGGTGGTGTGTACTGGTGGTGTGTATTGGTGGTGTGCACTGGTGATGTGCACTGGTGGTGTGTACTGGTGGTGTACTGGTGGTGTGTACTGGTGGTATGTACTGGTGGTATGTACTGGTGGTATGTACTGGTGGTGTGTACTGGTGGTGTGTACTGGTGGTGTGTACTGGTGGTATGTACTGGTGGTGTGTACTGGTGGTATGTACTGGTGGTGTGTACTGGTGGTGTGCATTGGTGGTGTGCACTGGAGGTGTGTACTGGTGGTGTGTACTGGTGGTGTGTACTGGTGGTGTGTACTGGTGGTGTGTACTGGTGGTGTGTAATGGTGGTGTGCACTGGTGGTGTGTACTGGTGGTGTGCACTGGTGGTGTGTACTGGTGGTGTGTACTGGGGATGTGCACGGGTGGTGTGTACTGGTGGTGTGCATTGGTGGTGTGCACTGGTGGTGTGTACTGGTGGTGTGCACTGGTGGTGTGTACTGGTGGTGTGTACTGGTGATGTGCACTGGTGGTGTGTACTGGTGGTGTGTACTGGTGGTGTGCATTGGTGGTGTGCACTGGTGGTGTGTACTGGTGGTGTGCACTGGTGGTGTGCACTGGTGGTGTGCATTGGTGGTGTGTACTGGTGGTGTGCACTGGTGGTGTGAACTGGTGGTGTGCACTGGTGGTGTGTACTGGTGGTATGCACTGGTGGTGTGCACTGGTGGTGTGCACTGGTGGTGTGCACTGGTGGTGTGCATTGGTGGTGTGCACTGGTGGTGTGTACTGGTGGTGTGCACTGGTGGTGTGTACTGGTGGTGTGCACTGGTGGTGTGCACTGGTGGTGTGCACTGGTGGTATGCACTGGTGGTGTGCACTGGTGGTGTGCACTGGTGGTGTGCACTGGTGGTGTGCATTGGTGGTGTGTACTGGTGGTGTGCACTGGTGGTGTGCACTGGTGGTGTGTACTGGTGGTGTGTACTGGTGGTGTACACTGGTTGTGTGTACTGGTGGTGTGCACTGGTGGTGTGCACTGGTGGTGTGCACTGTAGGTGTGCACTGGTGGTGTGTACTGGTGGTGTGCATTGGTGGTGTGCACTGCTGGTGTGTACTCGTGATGTGTACTGGTGGTGTGTACTGGTGGTATGGACTGGTGGTGTGTACTGGTGGTGTGTACTGGTGGTGTGTACTGGTGGTGTGCACTGGTGGTGTGTACTGGTAGTGTGTACTGGTGGTGTGCACTGGTTGTGTGCACTGGTTGTGTGCACTGGTGGTGTGCACTGGTGGTGTGCACTAGTGGTGTGTACTGGTGGTGTGCACTGGTGGTGTGTACTGGTAGTGTGTACTGGTGGTGTGTACTGGTGGTGTGCACTGGTGGTGTGCACTGGTGGTGTGCACTGGTGGTGTGTACTGGTAGTGTGTACTGGTGGTGTGTACTGGTGGTGTGTACTGGTGGTGTGCACTGGTGGTGTGTACTGGTAGTGTGTACTGGTGGTGTGCACTGGTTGTGTGCACTGGTTGTGTGCACTGGTGGTGTGCACTGGTGGTGTGCACTAGTGGTGTGTACTGGTGGTGTGCACTGGTGGTGTGTACTGGTAGTGTGTACTGGTGGTGTGTACTGGTGGTGTGCACTGGTGGTGTGCACTGGTGGTGTGCACTGGTGGTGTGTACTGGTAGTGTGTACTGGTGGTGTGTACTGGTGGTGTGCACTGGTGGTGTGCACTGCTGGTGTGCACTGCTGGTGTGCACTGCTGGTGTGCACTGCTGGTGTGCACTGCTGGTGTACACTGCTGGTGTGCACTGCTGGTGTGCACTGCTGGTGTGCACTGCTGGTGTGCACTGCTGGTGTGCACTGCTGGTGTGCACTGCTGGTGTGCACTGCTGGTGTACACTGCTGGTGTGTACTGCTGGTGTGCACTGCTGGTGTGCACTGCTGGTGTGCACTGCTGGTGTGCACTGCTGGTGTGCACTGCTGGTGTGCACTGCTGGTGTGCACTGCTGGTGTGCACTGCTGGTGTGCACTGGCTGGCATTGCCAGACAGTGCTGTATAGTAACAGCCAGTGTCAGCCAGTGCCATCCAGTGTCAGACAGCGCCAGGCAGTGCCAGCCAATGTCAGCAACTGCCAGGCAGTACTAGGCAGTGTCAGCCAGTGCCATGCAGTACCAGCCAGTGTCAGCCAGAGCCAGGCAGTACCAGCTAGTGTCAGCCAGTGCCAGGCAGTGCCAGCCAGTGTCAGTAAGTGCCAGGCAGTACTAGGCAGTGTCAGCCAGTGCCCTGAAGTACCAGCCAGTGTCAGCCAGAGCCAGGCAGTACCAGCCAGTGTCAGCCAGAGCCAGGCAGTACCAGCCAGTGTCAGCCAGTGCCAGGCAGTGCCAGCCAGTGTCAGTAAGTGCCAGGCAGTACTAGGCAGTGTCAGCCAGTGCCCTGAAGTACCAGCCAGTGTCAGCCAGAGCCAGGCAGTGCCAGCCAGTGTCAGCCAGTGCCAGGCACTGCTAACCAGTCAGCCAGTGCCAGGCAGTGCCAGCAAGTGTCAGCCAGTGTCAGGCAGTGCCAGCTAGTGTCAGCCAGTGCCAGGCAGTGCTAACCAGTGTCAGCCAGTGCCAAGCAGTGCTAACCAGTGTCAGCCAGTGCCAGGCAGTGCCAGCCAGTGTCAGACAGTGCCAGGCAGTGCCAGCCAGTGTCAGCCAGAGCCAGGCAGTGCTAACCAGTGACAGCCAGTGTCAGCCAGTGCCAGGCAGTGCTAACCAGTGACAGCCAGTGCCAGGCAGTGCCAGCCAGTGTCAGCCAGTGCCAGGCAGTGCTAACCAGTGTCAGCCAGTGCCAGGCAGCGCCAGCCAGTGTCAGCCAGTGACAGGCAGTGCCAGCCAGTGCCAGGCAGTGCCAGCAAATGTCAGCCAGTGCCAGGAAGTGCCAGCCAGTGTCAGCCAGTGCCAGGCAGTGCCAGCCAGTGTCAGGCAGTGCAAGGCAGTGACAGCTATTGTCAGCCAGTGCCAGTCAGTGCCAGCCAGTGTCAGCCAGTGCCACGCAGTGCCAGCCAGTGTCAGCCAGTGCCAGGCACTGCCAGCCAGTGTCAGCCAGTGCCAGGCAGTACAAGCCATTGTCAGCCACAGCCAAGCAGTGCCAACCAGTGTCAGCTGGTGCCAGGCAGTACCAACCAGTGTCAGCCAAAGCCAGGCAGTACCAGCCAGTGTCAGCCAGAACCAAGCAGTGCCAGCCAATGTCAGCAAGTGCCAGGCAGTATCAGCCAGCGTCAGGAAGTGCCAGGCAGTGCCAGCCAGTGTCAGCCAATGCCAGGCAGCACCAGCCAGTGTCAGCCAGAGCCAAGCAGTGCCAGCCAGTGTCAGCAAGTGCCAGGCGGTACCAGCCAGTGTCAGCAAGTGCCAGGCAGTGCCAGCCAGTGTCAGCCAATGCCAGGCAGTGCCAGCCAGAGTGCCGACGTCAGGGGTAACAAGTGGTAGGCATCGCAGATTTGTCGGATGATAAAAGGAGAATGTCAGGATGATTGAGAATGACCGTAGTGAGAGAGTGAGTGAGAGAGAGAGAGAGAGAGAGAGAGAGAGAGAGAGAGAGAGAGATCACCAAACACATGTCCTCCTCCCTCTTATTCTTCCCCCCTTTGACTTACTCCCTCTCTCTCACTCTCACTCCCTCTCTCTCACTCTCACTCCCTCTCTCTCACTCTCACTCCCTCTCTCTCACTCTCATCCCCACTCTCTCACTCTCACGCCCTCTCTCTCACTCTCACTCCCTCTCTCTCACTCTCACTCCCTCTCTCTCACTCTCATCCCCACTCTCTCACTCTCAGCACCTCTGTCTCACTCTCACTCCCTCTATCTCACTCTCACTCCCTCTCTCTCACTCTCATCCCCACTCTCTCACTCTCAGCACCTCTCTCTCACTCTCACTCCCTCTTTCTCACTCTCACTCCCTCTCTCTCACTCTCACTTCCTCTCTCTCATTCTCATCCCCACTCTTTCACTCTCACTCCCTCTCTCTCACTCTCACTCCCTTTCTCTCACTCTCACTCCCTCTCTCTCACTCTCATCCCCACTCTCTCACTCTCACTCCCTCTCTCTCACTCTCACTCCCTTTCTCTCACTCTCACTCCCTCTCTCTCACTCTCATCCCCACTCTCTCACTCTCAGCACCTCTCTCTCACTCTCACTCCCTCTTTCTCACTCTCACTCCCTCTCTCTCACTCTCACTCCCTTTCTCTCACTCTCACTCCCTCTCTCTCACTCTCACTCCCTCTCTCTCACTCTCACTCCCTTTCTCTCACTCTCACTCCCTCTCTCTCACTCTCATCCCCACTCTCTCACTCTCACTCCCTCTCTCTCACTCTCACTCCCTTTCTCTCACTCTCACTCCCTCTCTCTCACTCTCATCCCCACTCTCTCACTCTCAGCACCTCTCTCTCACTCTCACTCCCTCTCTCTCACTCTCACTCCCTCTCTCTCACTCTCACTCCCTCTTCCAAAAAATTCCTGTCACTTTCTATCTGCCAGTAATCAACATCGTAAAGACTGATGTCCCCTCCAGTATGTTACCCTACTCTCTCTCTCTCTCTCTCTCTCTCTCTCTCTCTCTCTCTCTCTCTCTCTCTCTCTCTCTCTCTCTCTCTCTCTCTCCTTCTGTTGTTGTCAGCTGGAGGGACGCTGTCAGCTGGAGGGATGCTGTCAGCTGGAGGGATGCTGTCAGCTGGAGGGATGCTGTCAGCTGGAGGGATGCTGTCAGCTGGTGGGATGCTGTCAGCTGGTGGGATGCTGTCAGCTGGAGGGATGCTGTCAGCTGGAGTCACACTATCTGCTGGAGGGATGCTGTCAGCTGGAGTCACAGTGTCTGCTGGAGGGATGCTGTCAGCTGGAGGGACGCTGTCAGCTGGAGGGATGCTGTCAGCTGGAGGGATGCTGTCAGCTGGAGGGATGCTGTCAGCTGGAGTCACACTATCTGCTGGAGGGATGCTGTCAGCTGGAGTCACAGTGTCTGCTGGAGGGATGCTGTCAGCTGGAGTCACACTATCTGCTGGAGGGATGCTGTCAGCTGGAGTCACAGTGTCTGCTGGAGGGATGCTGTCAGCTGGAGTCACAGTGTCTGCTGGAGGGATGCTGTCAGCTGGAGTCACAGTGTCTGCTGGAGGGATGCTGTCAGCTGGAGTCACAGTGTCTGCTGGAGGGATGCTGTCAGCTGGAGTCACATTATCTGCTGGAGGGATGCTGTCAGCTGGAGTCACACTATCTGCTGGAGAGATGCTGTCAGCTGGAGGGACGCTGCCAGCTGGAGGCACTCTGTCTGCTGGAGGGATGCTGTCAGCTGGAGGGAGGCTGTCAGCTGGAGGGATGCTGTCAGCTGGAGTCACAGTGTCTGCTGGAGGGATGCTGTCAGCTGGAGGGACGCTGTCAGCTGGAGGGACGCTGTCAGCTGGAGGGACGCTGCCAGGTGGAGGGACGCTGTCAGTTGGAGGGATGCTGCCAGCTGGAGGGACGCTGTCAGCTGTAGAGACGCTGTCAGCTGGAGGGATGCTGCCAGCTAGAGGGACGCTTTCAGCTGGAGGGACGCTGTCAGTTGGAGGGATGCTGCCAGCTGGAGGGACGCTGTCAGCTGTAGGGACGCTGTCAGCTGGAGGGATGCTGCCAGCTAGAGGGACGCTTTCAGCTGGAGGGACGCTGTCAGCTGGAGGGACGCTGTCAGCTGGAGGGCAGGGCGCCGCAGGGCCAGCGGCGTGCGGGGGCCGCGCGCGGGAGCGTGGGCCGCGGGCGCGTCGGGCCCCAGCGCGCGGGCCGCAGCATCGCGCGCGCGGCGTGCGGCGCCCCAGGGCGTGCGCGGTCCGCAGCGGCCCCAGGGCCCTCGCGGCGCCGACAGGCCGCAGGGCGCCGCAACGCGCCGCAGGGCCGCCGCGTTTCAGCGCTGGTGCGGGGGCACGCGTCAGCGCGTGGGGGCCGCAGGGCGCGCGTCAGCGCGCGTGGCCGCAGGGCGTCGCAGGGCGCCGCGTACAGGGCGCGCGCTTGGGAGACGCCGCGTTTCGCGCTTGTGTGCGTGCGGCGCGCGCTTCGTGCGTGCGTGCCCCGGCGGCGTCGCTTTCAGCGCTGTGGTGCTCGGGCGGTCAGGCCAGGCTGGGCGTGCTGGGGCGTCGCGTTCGTGCCGTGCGTGCCGCGTCGGTGGTGTGCGGGCGTCGCGTTTAGGCGCTCAGTGTCGGTGGTGCGCCAGGCCGCACCGCGCCGGGGGGCGCGCGCCAGGCCGCAAACCCCGTCGGGCGTGCGCCAGGTGGTGTGTGCAGGCATGCGTCGGGCCGTGTGTGCAGGGCGTCGGCAGCCTGTGCGGCTGGGGGGCGCCGTTTCAGCGCCTGTGGGCTGCAGGCGTGCGTCAGCCCGTGTTGTGGTGGGTTTCGCGCAGCGTTGCGTGTGTTGCAGCCAGGGTTTTGTGGCTGCGTGTGTTGCCCAGCTTGGTGGTTGCAGCCGTGTTGTGTGTGTTTCGGTTCGTTGCAGGTGTGCAGTCAGTGTTGTGTGTGTTGCAGCCAGTGTTGTGTGTGTTGCAGGGTGTTTGCAGTCAGTGTTGCAGTGTGTTGCAGCCAGTGTTGTGTGTGTTGCAGTGTGTTGCAGCCAGTGTTGTGTGTGTTGCAGGGTGTTGCAACCAGTATTGAGTGTGTTGCAGGGTGTTGCAGCCAGTGTTGTGTGTGTTGCAGGGTGTTGCAGTCAGTGTTGCAGTGTGTTGCAGCCAGTGTTGTGTGTGTTGCAGTGTGTTGCAGCCAGTGTGTGTGTGTGTTGCAGGGTGTTGCAAACCAGTATTGTGTGTTGTTGCAAGGGGTGTTGCAGCCAGGTTGTTGTGTGTGTTGCATGGTGTTGCAGTCAGTGTTGTGTGTGTTGCAGGGTGTTGCAGTCAGTGTTGTGTGTGTTGCAGGGTGTTGCAACCAGTGTTGTGTGTGTTGCAGGGTGTTGCAGCCAGTGTTGTGTGTGTTGCATGGTGTTGCAGTCAGTGTTGTGTATGTTGCAGGGTGTTGCAGCCAGTGTTGTGTGTGCTGCAGTGTGCTGCAGCCAGTGTTGTGTGTGTTGCAGGGTGTTGCAGCCAGTGTTGTGTGTGTTGCAGGGTGTTGCAGTGTGTTGCAGAGTGTTGCAGCCAATGTTGTGTGTCTTGCAGAGCGTTGCAGCCAGTGTTGTGTGGTGCAGGGTGTTGCAGCCAGTGTTGTGTGTGTTGCAGCCAGTGTTGTGTGTGTTGCAATGTGTTGCAGTCAGTGTTGTGTGTGTTGCAGGGTGTTGCAACCAGTGTTTTGTGTGTTGCAGGGTGTTGCAGCCAGTGTTGTGTGTGTTGCATGGTGTTGCAGTCAGTGTTGTGTGTGTTGCAGGGTGTTGCAGCCAGTGTTGTGTGTGTTGCAGTGTGTTGCAGCCAGTGTTGTGTGTGTTGCAGGGTGTTGCAGCCAGTGTTGCAGTGTTTTGCAGCCAGTGTTCTGTGTGTTGCAGGGTGTTGCAGCCAGTGTTGTGTGTGTTGCAGTGTTTTGCAGCCAGTGTTCTGTGTGTTGCAGTGTGTTGCTGCCAGTGTTCTGTGTGTTGCAGGGAGTTGCAGCCAGTGTTGTGTGTGTTGCAGTGTGTTGCAGCCAGTGTTCTGTGTGTTGCAGGGTGTTGCAGCCAGTGTTGTGTGTGTTGCAGGGTGTTGCAGCCAGTGTTGTGTGTGCTGGAGGGTATTGAGTGTGTTGCAGGGTGTGTTATTGGGTGTTGAGTGTTGTAGTGTGTTAATTGTGTTGAATGGGTGTGTTGTAGGGTGTTAGATGATAGAATGTGTTTGAGTGTTGCTCCAGAGTGTTGACTGAGTAGTTTTGGGTGCGGAGGGTGACCCGGGTGTATTTCAGAGTGCGTGTGTTGGTGGGCAAAGTGTGTTAGAGTGTTGCAGGGTGTTCTGGGGTGTCCAAGGGTGTGTTAGAATGTGTTAGTGTGTTATGGGATGTCCAAGGGTGTGTTAGAATGTGTTAGTGTGTTATGGGGTGTCCAAGTGTGTGTTAGAATGTGTTAGTATGTTATGGGATGTCCAAGGGTGTGTTAGAATGTGTTAGTGTGTTCTGGGGTGTCCAAGGGTGTACTAGAATGTGTTAGTGTGTTATGGGATGTCCAAGGGTGTGTTAGAATGTGTTAGTGTGTTATGGGATGTCCAAGGGTGTGCTAGAATGTGTTAGTGTGTTATGGGATGTCCAAGGGTGTGCTAGAATGTGTTAGTGTGTTATGGGATGTCCAAGGGTGTGCTAGAATGTGTTAGTGTGTTATGGGATGTCCAAGGGTGTGTTAGAATGTGTTAGTGTGTTCTGGGGTGTCCAAGGGTGTGCTAGAATGTGTTAGTGTGTTATGGGATGTCCAAGGGTGTGCTAGAATGTGTTAGTGTGTTATGGGATGTCCAAGGGTGTGTTAGAATGTGTTAGTGTGTTCTGGGGTGTCCAAGGGTGTGTTAGAATGTGTTAGTGTGTTCTGGGATGTCCAAGGGTGTGTTAGAATGTGTTAGTGTGTTCTGGGGTGTCCAAGTGTGTGTTAGAATGTGTTAGTGTGTTCTGGGGTGTCCAAGGGTGTGTTAGAATGTGTTAGTGTGTTCTGGGATGTCCAAGGGTGTGTTAGAATGTGTTAGTGTGTTCTGGGGTGTCCAAGTGTGTGTTAGAATGTGTTAGTGTGTTCTGGGGTGTCCAAGGGTGTGTTAGAATGTGTGTGTTCTGGGGTGCCGAAGGGTGTGTTAGGATGTGTTAGAGTGTGTTGACAGCGGCAGAGTTAAACACATTTACAACACCTCGGTATCTACACCCTGTAGATGTTTCGCCAACCAGTAACTTCATCAGTCCAACACAGCCCTGACTGGAAACAGCAGAAAACGAGGTAATCAGTCCCTCAGTTACCGTCTGGCCACATTTTGCAACTGAAGATACCTAGGTGTTAGGCATGTGTTCACTGATACGGATTTGGTCGTATCGAAACGTGGGAGAAGAGAGGGGAAGGGGAAGAAGGGACAGAGGGGAGTGGAGGGACGTACGTGGAAGGTGGGACGTCGTAAGAGGATGTCACACCTAATTTGGGACACTCTGGACAATGACTGGTCAGACTTGATTCGATCAAGACCGGAGCGCTTTCTTCTGGGTCTGGGACCACTGCGTGTGTATGAGAGACCACCAGGGGACCAGCAGAGAGGACCACCAAGGAGACTTCGGGCCATAAGAGAGGACTATGAACCACAAGGTGCCTTGCACAAACTGGGAATTGTGGGAATTGTAAAACCGAGCGAATTCAGGACTCACAAAAAGATAGATAGATAGATAGATAGATAGAGAGAGAGAGAGAGAGAGAGAGAGAGAGAGAGAGAGAGAGAGAGAGAGAGAGAGAGAGAGAGAATGTAGAGAGAGAGAGAGAGAGAGAGAGAGAGAGAGAGAGACAAACAGCGAGAGAGAGAGAGATCAGTAACCCGAGACTTCATAAGCACCCCTTATCACCCCGCCAGGGAGAAACAGGGCGAGACAGCCTGGCAAAACGTCCCTAATTCTTTACCGATAGCAGATTCTGCGAAGTCTTGATAACGAATACAACGACCTCATTAACACGAGTTTAACGCACCACTGCCAAATGGAATCTGAATAGCTAAACGCCGTAAATAACGGAGATAACGCAAGAGCCGGTGCGGCCCCTTACCCAGTCGTGCCAAGTTTGCATTTTAATGTTTCTCTACGTTTTTGGAGTTGTTTTGGTGTTTTTGGAGGTGATGGGAGGGCCACCGAGGCACCCAGGTCAAGATGTCGTTGTTGTCGTAGTTTCTAGGTGGGTGGACGACCTCCTGACCCCTTTAGACGGTCGTTGGAGGCGTGTTTGTGGACGTTGGACGGCCATTTGGTTTTCTAGAGGGCAGTTAGAGCCGTGTTTGTGGAGGGTGGATGGCCCTCTGGTTTTCTAGATGGTCGTTAGAGCCGTGTTTGTGGACGTTGGACGGTCCTCTGGTTTCCTAGATGGTCGTTAGAGCCGTGTTTGTGGACGTTGGACGGTCCTCTGGTTTCCTAGATGGTCGTTAGAGCCGTGTTTGTGGAGGGTGGACGGCCGTCTGGTTTTCTAGAGGGTCGTTAGAGCCGTGTTTTTGGACGGTGGACGGACCTCTGGTTTTCTAAAGGGTCGTTAGAGCCGTGTTTGTGGAGGGTGGACGGCCGTCTGGTTTTCTAGATGGTCGTTAGAGCCGTGTTTGTGGAGGGTGGACGGTCCTCTGGTTTTCTACAGGGTCGTTAGAGCCGCGTTTGTGGACGTTGGACGGTCCTCTGGTTTCCTAGATGGTCGTTATAGCCGTGTTTGTGGAGGGTGGACGGCCGTCTGGTTTTCTAGAGGGTCGTTAGAGCCGTGTTTGTGGACGTTGGACGGTCCTCTGGTTTCCTAGATGGTCGTTAGAGCCGTGTTTGTGGAGGGTGGATGGCCCTCTGGTTTCCTAGAGGGTCGTTAGAGCCGTGTTTGTGGACGTTGGACGGTCCTCTGGTTTCCTAGATGGTCGTTAGAGCCGCGTTTGTGGACGTTGGACGGTCCTCTGGTTTCCTAGATGGTCGTTAGAGCCGTGTTTGTGGACGTTGGACGGTCCTCTAGTTTCCTAGATGGTCGTTAGAGCCGTGTTTGTGGAGGGTGGACGGCCCTTTAACTTTCTAGATGGTCGTATCAATCGTATTTCTAGAGAGATCATGACTCCCTGACTTTCCTCCACCACCTCCTCCTCCTCCTCCAACTCCTCCACCTCCACCACCACCTCCACCACCTCCTCCTCCCTCACAAGACACGTAATGAACCAGTTAAAACTTGGTCAGGTTTTATCTTGGCTGCCACAGCACTAATAAAGCTGCCCCGCCAACTTAACAACCCATTAAATATGGAAATTAAAATGTGGCCGCCGCCTGGGTTACTAAGCCAGTGGTGACCTGGGTTACTGAGCCAGTGGTGACCTGGGTTACTGAGCCAGTAGTAACCTGGGTTACTGAGCCAGTGGTGACCTGGGTTACTGAGCCAGTGGTGACTTGGGTTACTGAGCCAGTAGTGACCTGGGTTACTGAGCCAGTGGTAACCTGGGTTACTGAGCCAGTAGTGACCTGGGTTACTGAGCCAGTAGTGACCTGGGTTACTGAACCAGTAGTGACCTGGGTTACTGAGCCAGTGGTGACCTGGGTTACTGAGCCAGTGGTGACTTTGGTTACTGAACCAGTAGTGACCTGGGTTACTGAACCAGTAGTGACCTGGGTTACTGAGCCAGTAGTGACCTGGGTTACTGAACCAGTAGTGACCTAGGTTACTGAACCAGTAGTGACCTGGGTTACTGAACCAGTAGTGACCTAGGTTACTAAGGCAGTGGTAACCTGGGTTACTGAGCCAGTGGTGACTTGGGTTACTGAGCCAGTAGTGACCTGGGTTACTGAGCCAGTAGTGACCTGGGTTACTAAGTCAGTGGTGACTTGGGTTACTAAGCCAGTAGTGACCTGGGTTACTGAGCCAGTAGTGACCTGGGTTACTGAGCCAGTGGTGACTTGGGTTACTAAGCTAGTAGTGACCTGGGTTACTGAACCAGTAGTGACCTGGGTTACTAAGGCAGTGGTAACCTGGGTTACTGAGCCAGTGGTGACTTGGGTTACTGAGCCAGTAGTGACCTGGGTTACTGAACCAGTAGTGACCTGGGTTACTGAACCAGTAGTGACCTGGGTTACTAAGGCAGTGGTAACCTGGGTTACTGAGCCAGTGGTGACTTGGGTTACTGAGCCAGTAGTGACCTGGGTTACTGAGCCAGTAGTGACCTGGGTTACTAAGCCAGTGGTGACTTGGGTTACTAAGCCAGTAGTGACCTGGGTTACTGAGCCAGTAGTGACCTGGGTTACTAAGCCAGTGGTGACTTGGGTTACTAAGCCAGTAGTGACCTGGGTTACTGAGCCAGTAGTGACCTGGGTTACTGAGCCAGTGGTGACTTGGGTTACTGAGCCAGTAGTGACCTGGGTTACTGAGCCAGTAGTGACCTGGGTTACTAAGCCAGTGGTGACTTGGGTTACTAAGCCAGTAGTGACCTGGGTTACTTAGCCAGTAGTGACCTGGGTTACTGAGCCAGTGGTGACTTGGGTTACTAAGCTAGTAGTGACCTGGGTTACTGAACCAGTAGTGACCAGGGTTACTAAGGCAGTGGTAACCTGGGTTACTGAGCCAGTGGTGACTTGGGTTACTGAGCCAGTAGTGACCTGGGTTACTGAACCAGTAGTGACCTGGGTTACTGAACCAGTAGTGACCTGGGTTACTAAGGCAGTGGTAACCTGGGTTACTGAGCCAGTGGTGACTTGGGTTACTGAGGCAGTAGTGACCTGGGTTACTGAGCCAGTAGTGACCTGGGTTACTAAGCCAGTGGTGACTTGGGTCACTAAGCCTGTAGTGACCTGGGTTACTGAGCCAGTAGTGACCTGGGTTACTGAGCCAGTGGTGACTTGGGTTACTAAGCTAGTAGTGACCTGGGTTACTGAACTAGTAGTGACCTGGGTTACTAAGGTAGTGGTAACCTGGGTTACTGAGCCAGTGGTGACTTGGGTTACTAAGCCAGTAGTGACCTGGGTTACTGAGCTAGTAGTGACCTGGGTTACTAAGGCAGTGGTAACCTGGGTTACTGAGCCAGTGGTGACCTGGGTTACGGAGCCAGTGGTGACTTGGGTTACTAAGCCAGTAGTGACCTGGGTTACTGAACCAGTAGTGACCAGGGTTACTAAGCCAGTGGTGACTTGGGTTACTGAGGCAGTGGTGACCTGGGTTACGGAGCCAGTGGGGACTTGGGTTACTAAGCCAGTGGTGACCTGGGTTACTGAGCCAGTGGTGACCTGGGTTACTGAGCCAGTGGTGACTTGAGTTACTAAGCCAGTAGTGACCTGGGTTACTGAACCAGTAGTGACCAGGGTTACTAAGCCAGTGGTGACTTGGGTTACTGAGCCAGTAGTGACCTGGGTTACTAAGGCAGTGGTAACCTGGGTTACTAAGACAGTGGTAACCTGGGTTACTAACCCAGTGGTGACCTGGGTTACTGAACCAGTAGTGACCAGGGTTACTAAGCCAGTGGTGACTTGGGTTACTGAGCCAGTGGTGACTTGGGTTACTGAGTCAGTGGTGACTTGGGTTACTAAGCCAGTAGTGACCAGGGTTACTGAACCAGTAGTGACCAGGGTTACTAAGCCAGTTGTGACTTGGGTTACTGAGCCAGTGGTGACTTGGGTTACTGAGCCAGTGGTGACTTGGGTTACTAAGGCAGTGGTAACCTGGGTTACTAAGACAGTGGTGACTTGGGTTACTGAGCCAGTGGTAACTTGGGTTACTGAGCCAGTAGTGACCTGGGTTACTAAGACAGTGGTAACCTGGGTTACTAACCCAGTGGTGACCTGGGTTACTGAACCAGTAGTGACCAGGGTTACTAAGCCAGTGGTGACTTGGGTTACTGAACCAGTAGTGACCAGGGTTACTAAGCCAGTGGTGACTTGGGTTACTGAACCAGTAGTGACCAGGGTTACTAAGCCAGTGGTGACTTGGGTTACTGAACCAGTAGTGACCAGGGTTACTAAGCCAGTGGTGACTTGGGTTACTGAACCAGTAGTGACCAGGGTTACTAACCCAGTGGTGACTTGGGTTACTGAGCCAGTAGTGACCAGGGTTACTGAACCAGTAGTGACCAGGGTTACTAACTCAGTGGTGACTTGGGTTACTAAGCCAGTAGTGACCAGGGTTACTGAACCAGTAGTGACCAGGGTTACTGAGCCAGTGGTGACCTGGGTTACTGAGCCAGTAGTGACCTGGGTTACTGAGCCAGTAGTGACCTGGGTTACTGAGCCAGTAGTGACCAGGGTTACTGAGCCAGTGGTGACTTGGGTTACTGAGCCAGTAGTGACCTGGGTTACTGAACCAGTAGTGACCTGGGTTACTGAGCCAGTGGTGACTTGGGTTACTGAGCCAGTAGTGACCAGGGTTACTGAACCAGTAGTGACCTGGGTTACTGAACCAGTAGTGACCTGGGTTACTGAGCCAGTGGTGACTTGGGTTACTGAGCCAGTAGTGACCTGGGTTACTGAACCAGTAGTGACCTGGGTTACTGAGCCAGTGGTGACTTGGGTTACTGACCCAGTAGTGACCTGGGTTACTGAACCAGTAGTGACCTGGGTTACTGAGCCAGTGGTGACTTGGGTTACTGAGCCAGTAGTGACCTGGGTTACTGAACCAGTAGTGACCTGGGTTACTGAGCCAGTGGTGACTTGGGTTACTGAGCCAGTAGTGACCTGGGTTACTGAACCAGTAGTGACCTGGGTTACTGAACCAGTAGTGACCTGGGTTACTGAGCCAGTGGTGACTTGGGTTACTGAGCCAGTAGTGACCTGGGTTACTGAGCCAGTAGTGACCTGGGTTACTGAGCCAGTGGTGACTTGGGTTACTGAGCCAGTAGTGACCTGGGTTACTGAACCAGTAGTGACCTGGGTTACTGAGCCAGTGGTGACTTGGGTTACTGACCCAGTAGTGACCTGGGTTACTGAACCAGTAGTGACCTGGGTTACTGAGCCAGTGGTGACTTGGGTTACTGAGCCAGTAGTGACCTGGGTTACTGAACCAGTAGTGACCTGGGTTACTGAGCCAGTGGTGACTTGGGTTACTGAGCCAGTAGTGACCTGGGTTACTGAACCAGTAGTGACCTGGGTTACTGAACCAGTAGTGACCTGGGTTACTAAGACAGTGGTAACCTGGGTTACTAAGACAGTGGTAACCTGGGTTACTAAGACAGTGGTAACCTGGGTTACTAAGGCAGTGGTAACCTGGGTTACTAAGACAGTGGTAACCTGGGTTACTAAGACAGTGGTAACCTGGGTTACTAAGACAGTGGTAACCTGGGTTACTAAGGCAGTGGTAACCTGGGTTACTAAGACAGTGGTAACCTGGGTTACTAAGACAGTGGTAACCTGGGTTACTAAGACAGTGGTAACCTGGGTTACTAACCCAGTGGTGACCTGGGTTATTAACCCAGTGGTGACCTGGGTTATTAACCCAGTGGTGACATGGGTTTCCAATCCGGAACTAAATGCAAAACATCGAATGAGGAGAGAATGATAGCTTTAGGCCTTTCCTGTTGGAATCAACATCTTCAGGAGCTTGCAACGTTGCTTCCTACTCATTTCTGCAACATTGCAGTCTCCTGATGATGTGTTGATTGCAACACGAAAGGCCTAGAGCTATCATTCAACTCTCCCATAATTGTTCTAAACACACACACACATATATATATATGTATATATATATATATATATATATATATATATATATATATATATATATATATATATATATATATATATATATATATATATATATATATATATATATATATATATGTTGGTGAGGGTTATAACTGGACTTGTCATTCGTTCTGATTCACGAATTCGTGGGAGCAGGATTGCAAAATAATCACTGTACGAGGGTTCGAACCTCGGGCAAGCGTGTGGTATAATTCACTAAGCCAGTGCGTTGGTACACTGACCACGTCCCTCATGTGTGTATCTACCGTATTTCTTTTGTTTTGCGTTGTTCCTCGTCTCTTGCTATTGGTTCTACCCTTTTCCTCCTTATTCTACACCTCTTCTTCCTCCTAATTCTCTTCCTTTTCCACTTCTCGCTGACCACAGTCCCTCCTTGCCCCTCTCCTCCCCTTTTACACGATAATCATTACCATACCGTCGCTTACTAGCTAATATATCAGCTCTCAAGGGGGTTAGATTATCATAAGGAAGATCTCGATCACTTCAGAAGGGCTCTGATGCTCCCTTTAGATCCCCCAGCACTTGCTACAGACTCCAGGATTTGCATAAGTGGTCGAGAAAGCATCTTGCTCCTGAGGAAATACTGTGGGTCCGGTCTGACGTCTGAGTGTATACAGCAGCCATACACCGTGTATAACCAGAGCAGATGTATTAGTATGTGTGCGTTTTGGATGGAAACACAAGGCTAGGAGCGGTTGTATTTACATAACGATGTCTACAAGAGGGTGTGGTAGCCAGGGTGTTATTGATGGGTGGGTGGAGGGTATAGGGATGAGAATAGTATAAGGGTTGGGGTGAGGTATGAGGGTTGGGGTGATGGATGAGGGGTCAGGTGATGGATGAGTGTAAGGGTTGGGGTGAGGTATGAGGGTTGGGGTGATGGATGAGGGATGGGGTGATAGTAGAAGGGGGGAATAGAAAGGCTAGTGGATGAAGATAGTGGCCAGGATTAGTAGATGATTGGTGGGGCTACAGAATGGATACAGATTTTGTGGTCAATGTGGCTAGTGTATTGTGTACCTCATATCCACCCCGTGGATGGTAGTGGCTAGTTTATTGTGTACCTCATATCCATCCTGTGGATGGTAGTGGCTAGTTTATTGTGTACCTCATATCCATCCTGTGGATGGTAGTGGCTAGTTTATTGTGTACCTCATATCCATCCTGTGGATGGTAGTGGCTAGTTTATTGTGTACCTCATATCCATCCTGTGGATGGTAGTGGCTAGTTTATTGTGTACCTCATATCCATCCTGTGGATGGTAGTGGCTAGTTTACTGTGTACCTCATATCCATCCTGTGGATGGTAGTGGCTAGTTTATTGTGTACCTCATATCCATTCTGTGGATGGTAGTGGCTAGTTTATTGTGTACCTCATATCCATCCTGTGGATGGTAGTGGCTAGTTTACTGTGTACCTCATATCCATCCTGTGGATGGTAGTGGCTAGTTTATTGTGTACCTCATATCCATCCTGTGGATGGTAGTGGCTAGTTTATTGTGTACCTCATATCCATCCTGTGGATGGTAGTGGCTAGTTTATTGTGTACCTCATATCCATCCTGTGGATGGTAGTGGCTAGTTTACTGTGTACCTCATATCCATCCTGTGGATGGTAGTGGCTAGTTTATTGTGTACCTCATATCCATCCTGTGGATGGTAGTGGCTAGTTTACTGTGTACCTCATATCCATCCTGTGGATGGTAGTGGCTAGTTTATTGTGTACCTCATATCCATCCTGTGGATGGTAGTGGCTAGTTTATTGTGTACCTCATATCCATCCTGTGGATGGTAGTGGCTAGTTTACTGTGTACCTCATATCCATCCTGTGGATGGTAGTGGCTAGTTTATTGTGTACCTCATATCCATCCTGTGGATGGTAGTGGCTGTGTCGTCTCCCTTTCTTTCCCTTTCCCCTCTCTCTCTCTCCTTCTCCCTTCTCCCTGTGTTTAGTGTCCTTGCTATGCGACGTCCACTAAGTAATCAGCTTGTACAGCGTCCACTTTAGCAGGACGCTCGTGTCGGCAGGTGTCGACGGGACGCTGTAAGAAGTATGATGGATAGGTCTCTCTCTCTCTCTCTCTCTCTCTCTCTCTCTCTCTCTCTCTCTCTCTCTCTCTCTCTCTCTCTCTCTCTCTCTCTCTCTCTCCTTTCTATAGCTCTCTGAACCTCTTCTCTGTCTGTCTAAATCTACTCCCTGCTTATCGGACTTCCTCCCTGCTTGTCTAAACGTCCTCCAGCTTGTCTGAACCTTCTTTCTGCTTATCTAACTTTCTCCCCTGCTTGTCTAACGTCCTCCCTGCTTGCCTAACTTCCTCCCTGCTAGTCTAAACCTTCTCCCTTCTTGTCTAATCTCCTCTCTGCTTGTTTAACGTCCTCCCTGCTTGTCTAAACCTCCTCCCTGCTTGTGTAAACATCCTCCCTGCTAGTCTAAACCTTCTCCTTTCTAGTCTAATTTCCTCTCTGCTTGTCTAAACCTTCTCCCTGTTTGTCTAAACCTCCTCCCTGCTTGTCTAAACCTCCTCTCTGCTTTCCTGCCTCCTCCAGCAACTCCTGTCACTGCCGGAAGTCCCGTCCAGGGTTCACCACGGGTCGGAAACTCTGTTTTTGTCCTAACTCAAGATTTTATACACCTTCTGCCCCTACCTCCCCTTCCAGCGCCTCCACCTTGACCATACACACTTGTGTATACCTCAAGTATACTCCTGTATGAGTGTATATTCCTCTATTCTTGTTAAATTTGAAATATTAAATTAGCCAGGGGAGAAATAAGTGTAGAGGGACCACGACTGTTTAATTCCTTTCCTCATATCCGTTCCTGATACGCCGGGCTGTGGTGCATAGGTTGGTCGACTGGCAGCTGGCATCAAAAGCCTGATCGATCAGGCCAGGAGACCTGCTGTCTAAGGCCCGGCCAGGGGGCGGTTATCCCCCATTGGTGACTTACGGGTGACTTACCGGGGACTTACCGGGGACTTTCCGGAGACTTTTCGGGGACTTACCGGGGACTTTCCGGGGACTTTCCGGGGACTTTCCGGGGACTTTCCGGGGACTTTCCGGGGACTTACCGGGGACTTTCCGGGGACTTTCCGGGGACTTACCGGGGACTTTCCGGGGACTTTCTGGGGACTTTCCGGGGACTTTCCGGGGACTTACCGGGGACTTTCCGGGGACTTAGCGGGGACTTAGCGGGGACTTAGCGGGGACTTAGCGGGGACTTTCCGGGGACTTACCGGTGACTTTCCGGGGACTTTCCGGGGACTTACCGGGGACTTACCGG
This sequence comes from Cherax quadricarinatus, assembly GCF_038502225.1. Classification (NCBI taxonomy): domain Eukaryota; kingdom Metazoa; phylum Arthropoda; class Malacostraca; order Decapoda; family Parastacidae; genus Cherax; species Cherax quadricarinatus. Next base: position 2,160,516 of record NC_091384.1, on the reverse strand, counting down.
TGACTTTCCGGGGACTTACCGGGGACACACCGGGGACTTACCAGGGACTTTCCGGGGACTTACCGGGGACTTACCGGGGACTTTCCAGGAACTTACTGGGGACTTTCTGGGGACTTTCCGGGGACTTTCCGGGGACTTACCGGGGACTTACCGGTGGCTTTCTAGGGACTTTCCGGGGACTTACCGGGGACTTTCCAGGGACTTACTGGGGACTTTCCGGGGACTTTCCGGGGACTTTCCGGGGACTTACCTGGGACTTACCGGGGACTTTCCGGAGACTTTTCGGGGACTTACCGGGGACTTACCGGGGACTTTCCGGGGACTTTCCGGGGACTTTCCGGGGACTTACCGGGGACTTTCCGGGGACTTAGCGGGGACTTAGCGGGGACTTAGCGGGGACTTAGCGGGGACTTAGCGGGGACTTAGCGGGGACTTTCCGGGGACTTACCGGTGACTTTCCGGGGACTTTCCGGGGACTTACCGGGGACTTACCGGGGACTTTCCAGGGACTTACTGGGGACTTTCCGGGGACTTTCCGGGGACTTTCCGGGGACTTTCCGGGGACTTTCCGGGGACTTACTGGGGACTTTCCGGGGACTTTCCGGGGACTTTCCGGGGACTTTCCGGGGACTTACCGGGGACTTTCCAGGGACTTACTGGGGACTTTCCGGGGACTTTCCGGGGACTTTCCGGGGACTTACCGGTGACTTTCCGGGGACTTACCGAGGACTTACCGGGGACTTACCGGTGACTTTCCGGGGACTTACCGGGGACTTTCCGGGGACTTTCTGGGGACTTACCGGGGACTTACCGGTGACTTACCGGGGACTTTCCGGGGACTTACAGGTAATAATAAGAACATAAAAATTTAAAGGCAGTGCAGTAGACCTAGTGGACTATACTAGGCCTAGTGGACTTTCTTAGGCCTAGTGGACTTTCTTAGGCCTAGTGGACTTTCTTAGGCCTAATGAACTATCCTAGGCCTAGTGGACTTAGGCCTAATGAACTATCCTAGGCCTAGTGGACTTTCATAGGCCTAATGAACTATCCTAGGCCTAGTGGACTTTCTTAGGCCTAGTGGACTTTCTTAGGCCTAATGAACTATCCTAGGCCTAGTGGACTTTCGTAGGCCTAGTGGACTATCCTAGGCCTAGTGGACTTTCTTAGGCCTAATGAACTATCCTAGGCCTAGTGGACTTTCTTAGGCCTAGTGGACTTTCTTAGGCCTAGTGGACTTTCTTAGGCCTAATGAACTATCCTAGGCCTAGTGGACTTTCTTAGGCCTAGTGGACTTTCTTAGGCCTAGTGGACTTTCCTAGGCCTAATGAACTATCCTAGGCCTAGTGGACTTTCCTAGGCCTAGTGGACTATACTAGGCCTAGTGGACTGTCCTAGGCCTATTGGGTTATCCTAGATACTGTTGCTATGTTGTAAGCGGGGATAACTGAAGTAAGCCAGGCAGTGTGACTTGTATCCATCTGTACAGATGGTGAAGTGTCTCAGATAAATTACATCAATTACAGCTTCCAGATGCCTCTCTCTCTCTCTCTCTCTCTCTCTCTCTCTCTCTCTCTCTCTCTCTCTCTCTCTCTCTCTCTCTCTCTCTCACACACACACATTTTCTTTGGAGAGATAGGAGAGGTTGAGAGAACAAGAGCAGTAGTGGTAGTTGAACTACCACAACTACCACCACCATTACCATCACCACCATCCCTACTCCACTACCCGGATAACAAGCCTGGGTCACCAAGATATTCTTCACCCACTGGATAAGCATTATCCATGCTACATCAACTTTCAACCCCTTCCCTCTCTCTTTCACACACACACACACAGGAGCTGTGAATCGACCCCCTGCAACCACAGCTAGGTAAGTACACACATACTGACGACATCACACATGAAAGGCCCATCAGACCTAGTGATCACGTGGTCCTGAGCTTCAAATACTTAATAGAGTTACAAGTGGAGAGGGAAGCAGCAAGTGTAGGATGGGAGAAGCTAAACTACAAGAGAGGGGAATCAGTAAGTGATGTGATGGAATATGTGATCACAAAATACCAGGAGCTAGAGGAGGGGTTCGTACCCAGGGGCAACAGAAACAATGGGAAGACCAAAAAGAGCCCTCGGTTCACCCAAAGGTGTAGAGAGGCCAAAGCTAAGTGAGCTAAAGAATGGAAAAACTACAGAAGACAAAGGACCCAGGAAAATAAGGAGATTGGTCGAAGAACCAGAAATGAATATGCATAGATAGGAAGGGAGGCCCAGCGACAATATGAAAATGACATAACAGCGAAAGCTAAGTCTGACCTGAAGCTGTTGTACAGCCACATCAGGAGGAAAACAACAGTCAAGGACCAGGTAATCAGACTGAGGAAGGAAGGAAGGAGGAGAGATCACAGGAAACGACCAAGTGTGTTAAGAGCTAAACACGAGATTCACTGAAGTGTTTTCAGTGGAAACAGAAAGAACTCCAGAAAGCCGGAATGGTAGAGTACACCAGCAAGTACTGGACACAACACATACAAAACCAAGGAGGAGGTGAAGAGGCTGCTAAGTGCTATTGGAGTGTGAGCAAGGTAACGTTTGTGGAGGCATGTAGGAAATTGATTACCTGGACTAGAGTTCCGGAGGTGGGACATATATATATATATATATATATATATATATATATATATATATATATATATATATATATATATATATATATATATATATATATATACATTCTTTCCTGTGTATTTTAGCACAATAATTCGGAAACGGATGGAGAGATTTATATAAAATTCAGTGTGAATATTGGACCAGTGGAAAGCTGTAATTTAATTTGTATTTTTACGTATTCAACCTGTGTATACTGACGCACAGATGTGTATACATGCATACACATACGCACACACATACATGCACACATACACATACACACACAGTATGCAAAGTCACGGAGAAGATTATCAGGAGAGTGGTGGAGCACCTGGAAAGGAACAAGGTTATAAACGACAACCAGCACGGATTCAGTGAAGGAAAATCCTGCGTCACAAACCTACTGGAGTTCTATGACAAGGTGACGGCAGTAAGACACGAGAGAGAGGGGTAGGTAGAGTGCGTTTTCTTGGATTGTAAGAAAGCCTGCGACACAAGACTGGTTGAAAGGATGGAAGACCAGGCAGGTATAACAGGTATCAGAGAATACCTGTTATGGATGGTATCAAGTGATGGTACTTAACGAGGTGTCAGAGTGAGCTCCATATATATATATATATATATATATATATATATATATATATATATATATATAATTATATATATATATATATATATTATATATATATATATTATATATATTATTTTTTTTTTATTATCACACCGGCCGATTCCCACCAAGGCAGGGTGGCCCGAAAAAGAAAAACTTTCACCATCATTCACTCCATCACTGTCTTGCCAGAAGGGTGCTTTACACTACAGTTTTTAAACTGCAACATTAACACCCCTCCTTCAGAGTGCAGGCACTGTACTTCCCATCTCCAGGACTCAAGTCCGGCCTGCCGGTTTCCCTGAATCCCTTCATAAATGTTACTTTGCTCACACTCCAACAGCACGTCAAGTATTAAAAACCATTTGTCTCCATTCACTCCTATCAAACACGCTCACGCATGCCTGCTGGAAGTCCAAGCCCCTCGCACACAAAACCTCCTTTACCCCCTCCCTCCAACCCTTCCTAGGCCGACCCCTACCCCGCCTTCCTTCCACTACAGACTGATACACTCTTGAAGTCATTCTGTTTCGCTCCATTCTCTCTACATGTCCGAACCACCTCAACAACCCTTCCTCAGCCCTCTGGACAACAGTTTTGGTAATCCCGCACCTCCTCCTAACTTCCAAACTACGAATTCTCTGCATTATATTCACACCACACATTGCCCTCAGACATGACATCTCCACTGCCTCCAGCCTTCTCCTCGCTGCAACATTCATCACCCACGCTTCACACCCATATAAGAGCGTTGGTAAAACTATACTCTCATACATTCCCCTCTTTGCCTCCAAGGACAAAGTTCTTTGTCTCCACAGACTCCTAAGTGCACCACTCACTCTTTTTCCCTCATCAATTCTATGATTCACCTCATCTTTCATAGACCCATCCGCTGACACGTCCACTCCCAAATATCTGAATACGTTCACCTCCTCCATACTCTCTCCCTCCAATCTGATATTCAATCTTTCATCACCTAATCTTTTTGTTATCCTCATAACCTTACTCTTTCCTGTATTCACCTTTAATTTTCTTCTTTTGCACACCCTACCAAATTCATCCACCAATCTCTGCAACTTCTCTTCAGAATCTCCCAAGAGCACAGTGTCATCGGCAAAGAGCAGCTGTGACAACTCCCACTTTGTGTGTGATTCTTTATCTTTTAACTCCACGCCTCTTGCCAAGACCCTCGCATTTACTTCTCTTACAACCCCATCTATAAATATATTAAACAACCACGGTGACATCACACATCCTTGTCTAAGGCCTACTTTTACTGGGAAAAAATTTCCCTATTTCCTACATACTCTAACTTGAGCCTCACTATCCTCGTAAAAACTCTTCACTGCTTTCAGTAACCTACCTCCTACACCATACACTTGCAACATCTGCCACATTGCCCCCCTATCCACCCTGTCATACGCCTTTTCCAAATCCATAAATGCCACAAGGACCTCTTTAGCCTTATCTAAATACTGTTCACTTATATGTTTCACTGTAAACACCTGGTCCACACACCCCCTACCTTTCCTAAAGCCTCCTTGTTCATCTGCTATCCTATTCTCCGTCTTACTCTTAATTCTTTCAATTATAACTCTACCATACACTTTACCAGGTACACTCAACAGACTTATCCCCCTATAATTTTTGCACTCTCTTTTATCCCCTTTGCCTTTATACAAAGGAACTATGCATGCTCTCTGCCAATCCCTAGGTACCTTACCCTCTTCCATACATTTATTAAATAATTGCACCAACCACTCCAAAACTATATCCCCACCTGCTTTTAACATTTCTATCTTTATCCCATCAATCCCGGCTGCCTTACCCCCTTTCATTTTACCTACTGCCTCACGAACTTCCCCCACACTCACAACTGGCTCTTCCTCACTCCTACAAGATGTTATTCCTCCTTGCCCTATACACGAAATCACAGCTTCCCTATCTTCATCAACATTTAACAATTCCTCAAAATATTCCTTCCATCTTCCCAATACCTCTACCTCTCCATTTAATAACTCTCCTCTCCTATTTTTAACTGACAAATCCATTTGTTCTCTAGGCTTTCTTAACTTGTTAATCTCACTCCAAAACTTTTTCTTATTTTCAACAAAATTTGTTGATAACATCTCACCCACTCTCTCATTTGCTCTCTTTTTACATTGCTTCACCACTCTCTTAACTTCTCTCTTTTTCTCCATATACTCTTCCCTCCTTGCATCACTTCTACTTTGTAAAAACTTCTCATATGCTAACTTTTTCTCCCTTACTACTCTCTTTACATCATCATTCCACCAATCGCTCCTCTTCCCTCCTGCACCCACTTTCCTGTAACCACAAACTTCTGCTGAACACTCTAACACTACATTTTTAAACCTACCCCATACCTCTTCGACCCCATTGCCTATGCTCTCATTAGCCCATCTATCCTCCAATAGCTGTTTATATCTTACCCTAACTGCCTCCTCTTTTAGTTTATAAACCTTCACCTCTCTCTTCCCTGATGCTTCTATTCTCCTTGTATCCCATCTACCTTTTACTCTCAGTGTAGCTACAACTAGAAAGTGATCTGATATATCTGTGGCCCCTCTATAAACATGTACATCCTGAAGTCTACTCAACAGTCTTTTATCTACCAATACATAATCCAACAAACTACTGTCATTTCGCCCTACATCATATCGTGTATACTTATTTATCCTCTTTTTCTTAAAATATGTATTACCTATAACTAAACCCCTTTCTATACAAAGTTCAATCAAAGGGCTCCCATTATCATTTACACCTGGCACCCCAAACTTACCTACCACACCCTCTCTAAAAGTTTCTCCTACTTTAGCATTCAAGTCCCCTACCACAATTACTCTCTCACTTGGTTCAAAGGCTCCTATACATTCACTTAACATCTCCCAAAATCTCTCTCTCTCCTCTGCATTCCTCTCTTCTCCAGGTGCATACACGCTTATTATGACCCACTTCTCGCATCCAACCTTTACTTTAATCCACATAATTCTTGAATTTACACATTCATATTCTCTTTTCTCCTTCCATAACTGATCATTTAACATTACTGCTACCCCTTCCTTTGCTCTAACTCTCTCAGATACTCCAGATTTAATCCCATTTATTTCCCCCCACTGAAACTCTCCTACCCCCTTCAGCTTTGTTTCGCTTAGGGCCAGGACATCCAACTTCTTTTCATTCATAACATCAGCAATCATCTGTTTCTTGTCATCCGCACTACATCCACGCACATTTAAGCAACCCAGTTTTATAAAGTTTTTCTTCTTCTCTTTTTTAGTAATTGTATACAGGAGAAGGGGTTACTAGCCCATTGCTCCCGGCATTTTAGTCGCCTCATACGACACGCATGGCTTACGGAGGAAAGATTCTTTTCCACTTCCCCATGGACAATAGAAGAAATAAAAAAGAACAAGAGCTATTTAGAAAAAGGAGAAAAACCTAGATGTATGTATATATATATATGCATGTGCGTGTCTGTGAAGTGTGACCAAAGTGTAAGTAGGAGTAGCAAGATATCCCTGTTATCTTAGCGTGTTTATGAGACAGAAAAAGAAACCAGCAATCCTACCATCATGCAAAACAGTTACAGGTTTTTGTTTCACAGTCATCTGGCAGGACGGTAGTACTACCCTGGGTGGTTGCTGTCTACCAACCTACTACCTATATATATATATATATATATATATATATATATATACATCAGATATACATACATACAGAGATGACCACGAATTCACACTCCCACCTTCCCTCACGCCCACCTTCTCCCCCACGCCCATCTCCCGCCCACGCCCATAACACAGCAACATCATGTATTGATTTCTGAATTATGAATCATGGTATCATTCCTATTAAATTCCAACATTCATTTGCATAACATCACGTTACACTGATCCTCTCCCTTCTGATGGTGGCAGAGAGGGTATGATGGTGGCAGGGAGGGTATGATGGTAGCAGGGAGGGTATGATGGTAGCAGGGAGGGTATGATGGTGGCAGGGAGGGTGTGATGGTGGCAGGGAGGGTATGATGGTGGCAGGGAGGGTATGATGGTGGCAGGGAGGGTATGATGGTGGCAGGGAGGGTATGATGGTGGCAGGGAGGGTATGATGGTAGCAGGGAGGGTATGATGGTAGCAGGGAGGGTATGATGGTGGCAGGGAGGGTGTGATGGTGGCAGGGAGGGTATGATGGTGGCAGGGAGGGTATGATGGTGGCAGGGAGGGTATGATGGTAGCAGGGAGGGTATGATGGTAGCAGGGAGGGTATGATGGTGGCAGGGAGGGTATGATGGTGGCAGGGAGGGTATGATGGTGGCAGGGAGGGTATGATGGTAGCAGGGAGGGTATGATGGTGGCAGGGAGGGTATGATGGTGGCAGGGAGGGTATGATGGTGGCAGGGAGGGTATGATGGTGGCAGGGAGGGTATGATGGTGGCAGGGAGGGTATGATGGTAGCAGGGAGGGTATGATGGTAGCAGGGAGGGTATGATGGTGGCAGGGAGGGTGTGATGGTGGCAGGGAGGGTATGATGGTGGCAGGGAGGGTATGATGGTGGCAGGGAGGGTATGATGGTAGCAGGGAGGGTATGATGGTAGCAGGGAGGGTATGATGGTGGCAGGGAGGGTATGATGGTGGCAGGGAGGGTATGATGGTGGCAGGGAGGGTATGATGGTAGCAGGGAGGGTATGATGGTGGCAGGGAGGGTATGATGGTGGCAGGGAGGGTATGATGGTGGCAGGGAGGGTATGATGGTGGCAGGGAGGGTATGATGGTAGCAGGGAGGGTATGATGGTGGCAGGGAGGGTATGATGGTGGCAGGGAGGGTATGATGGTGGCAGGGAGGGTATGATGGTGGCAGGGAGGGTATGATGGTGGCAGGGAGGGTATGATGGTGGCAGGGAGGGTATGATGGTGGCAGGGAGGGTATGATGGTGGCAGGGAGGGTATGATGGTGGCAGGGAGGGTATGATGGTGGCAGGGAGGGTATGATGGTAGCAGGGAGGGTATGATGGTGGCAGGGAGGGTATGATGGTGGCAGGGACGGTATGATGGTAGCAGGGAGAGTATGATGGTAGCAGGGAGGGTATGATGGTGGCAGGGAGGGTATGATGGTGGCAGGGAGGGTATGATGGTAGCAGGGAGGGTATGATGGTGGCAGGGAGGGTATGATGTTGGCAGGGAGGGTATGATGGTAGCAGGGAGGGTATGATGGTGGCAGGGAGGGTATGATGGTGGCAGGGAGGGTATGATGGTAGCAGGGAGGGTATGATGGTGGCAGGGAGGGTATGATGGTGGCAGGGAGGGTATGATGGTAGCAGGGAGGGTATGATGGTGGCAGGGAGGGTATGATGGTGGCAGGGAGGGTATGATGGTGGCAGGGAGGGTATGATGGTGGCAGGGAGGGTATGATGGTGGCAGGGAGGGTATGATGGTGGCAGGGAGGGTATGATGGTGGCAGGGAGGGTATAATGGTGGCAAAGAGGGTATGATGGTGGCAGGGAGGGTATGATGGTGGCAGGGAGGGTATGATGGTGGCAGGGAGGGTATGATGGTGGCAAGGAGGGTATGATGGTGGCAGGGAGGGTATAATGGTGGCAGGGAGGGTATGATGGTGGCAGGGAGGGTATGATGGTAGCAGGGAGGGTATGATGGTAGCAGGGAGGGTATGATGGTGGCAGGGAGGGTATGATGGTAGCAGGGAGGGTATGATGGTAGCAGGGAGGGTATGATGGTGGCAGGGAGGGTATGATGGTGGCAGGGAGGGTATGATGGTGGCAGGGAGGGTATGATGGTGGCAGGGAGGGTATGATGGTGGCAGGGAGGGTATGATGGTGGCAGGGAGGGTATGATGGTGGCAGGGAGGGTATGATGGTGGCAGGGAGGGTATGATGGTAGCAGGGAGGGTATGATGGTAGCAGGGAGGGTATGATGGTGGCAGGGAGGATATGATGGTGGCAGGGAGGGTATGATGGTGGCAGGGAGGGTATGATGGTGGGAGGGAGGGTATGATGGTGGCAGGGAGGGTATGATGGTAGCAGGGAGGGTGTGATGGTAGCAGGGAGGGTATGATGGTAGCAGGGAGGGTATGATGGTGGCAGGGAGGGTATGATGGTGGCAGGTAGGGTTTGATGGTGTCAGGGAGGGTATGATGGTAGCAGGGAGGGTATGATACTGGCAGGGAGGGTATGATGGTAGCAGGGAGGGTATGATGGTAGCAGGGAGGGTATGATGGCGGCAGGGAGGGTATGATGGTAGCAGGGAGGGTATGATGGTGGCAGGGAGGGTATGATGGTGGCAGGGAGGGTATGATGGTGGCAGGGAGGGTATGATGGTAGCAGGGAGGGTATGATGGTAGCAGGGAAAGTATGATGGTGGCAGGGAGGGTATGATGGTAGCAGGGACGGTATGATGGTAGCAGGGAGGGTATGAGGGTGGCAGGGAGGGTATGATGGTGGCAGGGAGGGTATGATGGTGGCAGGGAGGGTATGAGGGTGGCAGGGAGGGTATGATGGTAGCAGGGAGGGTATGATGGTGACAGGGAGGGTATGATGGTAGCAGGGAGGGTATGATGGTAGCAGGGAGGGTATGAGGGTGGCAGGGAGGGTATGATGGTAGCAGGGAGGGTATGATGGTAGCAGGAATGGTATGATGGTGGCAGAAAGGGTATGATGGTGGCAGGGAAGGTATGAGGGTGGCAGGGAGGGTATGATGGTAGCAGGGAGGGTATGATGGTGGCAGGGAGGGTATGATGGTAGCAGGGAGGGTATGATATAAGCAGGGAGGGTATGATGGTAGCAGGGAGGGTATGATGGTAGCAGGGAGGGTATGATGGTAGCAGGGAGGGTATGACGGTGGCAGGGAGAGTATGATGGTAGCAGGGAGGGTATGATGGTAGCAGGGAGGGTATGATGGTAGCAGGGAAGGTATGATGGTAGCAGGGAGGGTATGATGGTAGCAGGGAGGGTATGATGGTAGCAGGGAGGGTATGATGGTGGCAGGGAGGGTATGATGGTGGCAGGGAGGGTATGATGGTCGCAGGGAGAGTATGATGGTAGCAGGGAGGGTATGATGGTAGCAGGGAGGGTATGATGGCCGCAGGGAGGGTATGATGGTAGCAGGGAGGGTATGATGGTAGCAGGGAGGGTATGATGGTAGCAGGGAGGGTATGATGGTAGCAGGGAGGGTATGATGGTGGAAGGGAGGGTATGATGGTAGCAGGGAGGGTATGATGGTGGCAGGGACGGTATGATGGTATCAGGGAGGGTATGATGGTAGCAGGCAGGGTATGATGGTAGCAGGGAGGGTATGATGGTGGCAGGGAGGGTATGATGGTAGCAGGGAGGGTATGAAGGAGGCAGGGAGGGTATGATGGTAGCAGGGAGGATATGATGGTAGCAGGGAGGGTATGATGGTAGCAGGGAGGGTATGATGGTGGCAGGGAGGGTATGATGGTAGCATGGAGGGTATGATGGTGGCAGGGAGGGTATGATTGTAGCAGGGAGGGTATGATGGTAGCAGGGAGGGTATGATGGTAGCAGGGAGGGTATGATGGTAGAAGGGAGGGTATGATGGTAGCAGGGAGGGTATGATGGTGGCAGGGAGGGTATGATGGTAGCAGGGAGGGTATGATGGTGGCAGGGAGGGTATGATGGTAGCAGGGAGGGTATGATGGTAGCAGGGAGGGTATGATGGTGGCAGGGAGAGTATGATGGTAGCAGGGAGGGTATGATGGTGGGAGGGAGGGTATGATGGTGGCAGGGAGGGTATGATGGTGGCAGGGAGGGTATGATGGTAGCAGGGAGGGTATGATGGTAGCAGGGAGGGTATGATTGTAGCAGGGAGGGTATGATGGTAGCAGGGAGGGTATGATGGTAGCAGGGAGGGTATGATGGTGGCAGGGAGGGTATGATGGTAGCAGGGAGGGTATGATGGTGGCAGGGAGGGTATGATGGTAGCAGGGAGGGTATGATGGTAGCAGGGAGGGTATGATGGTGGCAGGGATGGTATGATGGTAGCAGGGAGGGTATGATGGTGGCAGGGAGGGTATGATGGTGGCAGGGAGGGTATGATGGTGGCAGGGAGGGTATGATGGTAGCAGGGAGGGTATGATGGTAGCAGGGAGGGTATGATGGTGGCAGGGAGGGTATGATGGTAGCAGGGAGAGTATGATGGTAGCAGGGAGGGTATGATGGTAGCAAGGAGGGTATGATGGTAGCAGGGAGGGTATGGTGGTAGCAGTGAGGGTATGATGGTGGCAGGGAGGGTATGATGGTAGCAGGGAGGGTATGATTTTGGCAGGGAGGGTATGATGGTAGCAGGGAGGGTATGATGGTAGCAGGGAGGGTATGATGGTGGCAGGGAGGGTATGATGGTAGCAGGGAGGTTATGATGGTAGCAGGGAGGGTATCATGGTAGCAGGGAGGGTATGATGGTAGCAGGGAGGGTATGATGATAGCAGGAAGGGTATGATGGTAGCAGGGAGGGTATGATGGTAGCAGGGAGGGTATGATGGTAGCAGGGAGGGTATGATGGTAGCAGGGAGGGTATGATGGTAGCAGGGAGGGTATGATGGTAGCAGGGAGGGTATGATGGTAGCAGGGAGGGTATGATGGTGGCAGGGAGGGTATGATGGTAGCAGGGAGGGTATGATGGTGGCAGGGAGGGTATGATGGTAGCAGGGAGGGTATGACGGTAGAAGGGAGGGTATGATGGTAGCAGGGAGGGTATGATGGTGGCAGGGAGGGTATGATGGTGGCAGGGAGGGTATGATGGTAGCAGGAAGGGTATGATGGTAGCAGGGAGGGTATGATGGTGGCAGAGAGGGTATGATGGTGGAAGGGAGGGTATGATGGTAGCAGGGAGGGTATGATGGTGGCAGGGAGGGTATGATGGTAGCAGGGACGGTATGATGGTAGCAGGGAGGGTATGATGGTGGCAGGAAGGGTATGATGGTAGCAGGGAGGGTATGATAGTGGCACGGAGGGTATGATGGTGGCAGGGAGGGTATGATGGTAGCAGGGAGAATATGATGGTAGCAGGGAGGGTATGATGGTGGCAGGGAGGGTATGATGGTAGCAGGGAGGGTATGATGGTAGCAGGGAAGGTATGATGGTGGCAGGGAGGGTATGATGGTGGCAGGGAGGGTATGATGGTGGCAGGGAGGGTATGATGGTAGCTGGGAGGGTATGATGGTAGCACGGAGGGTATGATGGTGGCAGGGAGGGTATGATGGTAGCAGGGAGGGTATGATGGTAGCAGGGAGGGTATGATGGTGGCAGGGAGGGTATGATGGTAGCAGGGAGGGTATGATGGTAGCAGGGAGGGTATGATGGTGGCAGGGAGGGTATGAGGTAGCAGGGAGGGTATGATGATAGCAGGGAGGGTATGATGGTAGCAGGGAGGGTATGATGGTGGCAGGGAGGGTATGGTGGTGGCAGGGAGGGTATAATGGTAGCAGGGAGGGTATGACGGTAGCAGGGAGGGTATGATGGTGGCAGGGAGGGTATGATGGTAAAATGAGGGTATCATGGTAGCAGGGAGGGTATGATGGTGGCAGGGAGGGTATGATGGTGGCAGATAGGGAATGATGGCAGCAGGGAGGGTATGATCGTAGAAGGGAGGGTATGATGGTAGCAGGGAGGGTATGATGGTAGCAGGGAGGGTATGATGGTGGCAGGGAGGGTATGATGGTAGCAGGGAGGGTATGATTGTAGCAGGGAGGGTATGATGGTGGCAGGGAGGGTATGATGGTGGCAGATAGGAAATGATCGCAGCAGGGAGGGTATGATGGTAGAAGGGAGGGTATGATGGTAGCAGGGAGGGTATGATGGTGGCAGGGAGGGTATGATGGTAGCAGGGAGGGTATGATGGTAGCAGGAAGGGTATGATGGTGGCAGGGAGGGAATGATGGTAGCAAGAAGGGTATGATGGTAGCAGGGAGAGTATGATGGTAGCAGGGAGGGTATGATGGTAGCAGGGAGGGTATGATGGTGGCAGGGATGGTATGATGGTAGCAGGGAGGGTATGATGGTGGCAGGGAGGGTATGATGGTAGCAGGGAGGGTATGATGGTAGCAGGGAGGGTATGATGGAAGCAGGGAGGGTATGATAGTGGCAGGGAGGGTATGATGGTAGCAGGGAGGGTATGATGGTAGCAGGGAGGGTATGATGGTGGCAGGGAGGGTATGATTTTGGCAGGGAGGGTATGATGGTAGCAGGGAGAGTATGATGGTGGAAGGGAGGGTATGATGGTAGCAGGGAGGATGTGATGGTAGCAGGGAGGGTATGATGGTGGCAGGGAGGGTATGATGGTAGCAGGGAGGGTATGATGGTAGCAGGGAGGGTATGATGGTAGCAGAGAGGGTATGATGGTAGCAGGGAGGGTATGATGGTAGCAGGGAGGATATGATGATAGCAGAGAGGGTATGATGGTGGCAGGGAGGGTATGATGGTGGAAGGGAGGGTGTGATGGTAGCTGGGAGGGTATGATGGTAGCAGGGAAGGTATGACGATAGCATGGAGGGTATGACTGTAGCAGGGAGGGTATGACGGTAGCAGGGAGGGTATGATGGTAGCAGGGAGGGTATGTTGGTAGCAGAGAGGGCATGATGGTGGCAGGGAGGATATGATGGTAGCAGGGAAGGTATGATGGTAGCAGGGAGGGTATGATGGTGGCAGGGTGAGTATGATGGTGGCAGGGAGGGTATGATGGTAGCAGAAAGGGTATGATGGTGACAGGGAGGGTATGATGGTGGCAGGGAGGGTATGATGGCAGAAGGGAGGGTATGATGGTAGATGGGAGGGTATGATGGTAGCAGGGAGGGTATGATGGTAGCAGGGAGGGTATGACGATAGCATGGAGGGTATGACGGTAGCAGGGAGGGTATGACGGTAGCTGGGAGGGTATGATTGTAGCAGGGAGGGTATGATGGTAGCAGGGAGGGTATGATGGTGGCAGCGAGGGTATGATGGTATCAGGGAGGGTATGATGGTAGCTGGGAGGGTATGATGGTAACAGGGAGGGTATGATGGTAGCAGAGAGGGCATGATGGTAGCAGGGAGGGTATGATGGTGGCAGGGAGGGTATAATGGTAGCAGGGAGGGTATGATTGTAGCAGGGAGGGTATGATGGTAGCAGGGAGGATTTGATGGTTGCAGGGAGGGTATGATGGTAGCAGGCAGGGTATGACGGTAGCAGGGAGGGTATGATGGTAGCAGGGAGGGTATGATGGTAGCAGGGAGGGTATGATGGTAGCAGGGAGGATATGATGGTAGCAGGGAGGGTATGATGGTGGCAGGGAGGGTATGATGGTAGCAGGGAGTTTATGATTGTAGCAGGGAGGGTATGATGGTAGTAGGGAGGGTATGATGGTAGCAGGGAGGGTATGATGGTAGCAGGGAGGGTATGATGGTAGCAGGGAGGGTACCATGGTAGCAGGGAGGGTATGATGGTAGCAGGGAGGGTATGATGGTACCAGGGAGGGTATGATGGTAGCAGGGAGGGTATGATGGTGGCAGGGAGGGTATGATGGTAGCATGGAGGGTATGATGGTGGCAGGGAGGGTATGATTGTAGCAGGGAGGGTATGATGGTAGCAGGGAGGGTATGATGGTAGCAGGGAGGGTATGATGGTAGAAGGGAGGGTATGATGGTAGCAGGGAGGGTATGATGGTGGCAGGGAGGGTATGATGGTAGCAGGGAGGGTATGATGGTGGCAGGGAGGGTATGATGGTAGCAGGGAGGGTATGATGGTAGCAGGGAGGGTATGATGGTGGCAGGGAGTGTATGATGGTAGCAGGGAGGGTATGATGGTGGGAGGGAGGGTATGATGGTGGCAGGGAGGGTATGATGGTAGCAGGGAGGGTATGATGGTAGCAGGGAGGGTATGATGGTGGCAGGGAGGGTATGATGGTAGCAGGGAGGGTATGATGGTAGCAGGGAGGGTATGATGGTGGCAGGGAGGGTATGATGGTAGCAGGGAGGGTATGATGGTAGCAGGGAGGGTATGATGGTAGCAGGGAGGGTATGATGGTGGCAGGGAGGGTATGATGGTAGCAGGGAGGGTATGATGGTGGCAGGGAGGGTATGATGGTAGCAGGGAGGGTATGATGGTAGCAGGGAGGGTATGATGGTGGCAGGGATGGTATGATGGTAGCAGGGAGGGTATGATGGTGGCAGGGAGGGTATGATGGTGGCAGGGAGGGTATGATGGTGGCAGGGAGGGTATGATGGTAGCAGGGAGGGTATGATGGTAGCAGGGAGGGTATGATGGTGGCAGGGAGGGTATGATGGTAGCAGGGAGAGTATGATGGTAGCAGGGAGGGTATGATGGTAGCAAGGAGGGTATGATGGTAGCAGGGAGGGTATGGTGGTAGCAGGGAGGGTATGATGGTAGCAGGGAGGGTATGATTTTGGCAGGGAGGGTATCATGGTAGCAGGGAGGGTATGATGGTAGCAGGGAGGGTATGATGGTGGCAGGGAGGGTATGATGGTAGCATGGAGGGTATGATGGTAGCAGGGAGGGTATGATGGGAGCAGGGAGGGTATGATGGTAGCAGGGAGGGTATGATGATAGCAGGAAGGGTATGATGGTAGCAGGGAGGGTATGATGGTAGCAGGGAGGGTATGATGGTAGCAGGGAGGGTATGATGGTAGCAGGGAGGGTATGATGGTAGCAGGGAGGGTATGATGGTAGCAGGGAGGGTATGATGGTAGCAGGGAGGGTATGATGGTGGCAGGGAGGGTATGATGGTAGCAGGGAGGGTATGATGGTGGCAGGGAGGGTATGATGGTAGCAGGGAGGGTATGACGGTAGAAGGGAGGGTATGATGGTAGCAGGGAGGGTATGATGGTGGCAGGGAGGGTATGATGGTGGCAGGGAGGGTATGATGGTAGCAGGGAGGGTATGATGGTAGCAGGGAGGGTATGATGGTGGCAGAGAGGGTATGATGGTGGAAGGGAGGGTATGATGGTAGCAGGGAGGGTATGATGGTGGCAGGGAGGGTATGATGGTAGCAGGGACGGTATGATGGTAGCAGGGAGGGTATGATGGTGGCAGGAAGGGTATGATGGTAGCAGGGAGGGTATGATAGTGGCACGGAGGGTATGATGGTGGCAGGGAGGGTATGATGGTAGCAGGGAGAATATGATGGTAGCAGGGAGGGTATGATGGTGGCAGGGAGGGTATGATGGTAGCAGGGAGGGTATGATGGTAGCAGGGAAGGTATGATGGTGGCAGGGAGGGTATGATGGTGGCAGGGAGGGTATGATGGTGGCAGGGAGGGTATGATGGTAGCTGGGAGGGTATGATGGTAGCACGGAGGGTATGATGGTGGCAGGGAGGGTATGATGGTAGCAGGGAGGGTATGATGGTAGCAGGGAGGGTATGATGGTGGCAGGGAGGGTATGATGGTAGCAGGGAGGGTATGATGGTGGCAGGGAGGGTATGATGGTGGCAGGGAGGGTATGATGGTAGCAGGGAGGGTATGATGATAGCAGGGAGGGTATGATGGTAGCAGGGAGGGTATGATGGTGGCAGGGAGGGTATGGTGGTGGCAGGGAGGGTATAATGGTAGCAGGGAGGGTATGACGGTAGCAGGGAGGGTATGATGGTGGCAGGGAGGGTATGATGGTAAAATGAGGGTATCATGGTAGCAGGGAGGGTATGATGGTGGCAGGGAGGGTATGATGGTGGCAGATAGGGAATGATGGCAGCAGAGAGGGTATGATGGTAGAAGGGAGGGTATGATGGTAGCAGGGAGGGTATGATGGTAGCAGGGAGGGTATGATGGTGGCAGGGAGGGTATGATGGTAGCAGGGAGGGTATGGTGGTAGCAGGGAGGGTATGATGGTGGCAGGGAGGGTATGATGGTGGCAGATAGGAAATGATGGCAGCAGGGAGGGTATGATGGTAGAAGGGAGGGTATGATGGTAGCAGGGAGGGTATGATGGTAGCAGGGAGGGTATGATGGTAGCAGGGAGGGTATGATGGTAGCAGGAAGGGTATGATGGTGGCAGGGAGGGAATGATGGTAGCAAGAAGGGTATGATGGTAGCAGGGAGAGTATGATGGTAGCAGGGAGGGTATGATGGTAGCAGGGAGGGTATGATGGTGGCAGGGATGGTATGATGGTAGCAGGGAGGGTATGATGGTGGCAGGGAGGGTATGATGGTAGCAGGGAGGGTATGAAGGTAGCAGGGAGGGTATGATGGTGGCAGGGAGGGTATGATGGTAGCAGGGAGGGTATGATGGTAGCAGGGAGGGTATGATGGAAGCAGGGAGGGTATGATAGTGGCAGGGAGGGTATGATCGTAGCAGGGAGGGTATGATGGTAGCAGGGAGGGTATGATGGTGGCAGGGAGGGTATGATTTTGGCAGGGAGGGTATGATGGTAGCAGGGAGGGCATGATGGTGGAAGGGAGGGTATGATGGTAGCAGGGAGGATGTGATGGTAGCAGGGAGGGTATGATGGTGGCAGGGAGGGTATGATGGTAGCAGGGAGGGTATGATGGTAGCAGGGAGGGTATGATGGTAGCAGAGAGGGTATGATGGTAGCAGGGAGGGTATGATGGTAGCAGGGAGGATATGATGATAGCAGAGAGGGTATGATGGTGGCAGGGAGGGTATGATGGTGGAAGGGAGGGTGTGATGGTAGCTGGGAGGGTATGATGGTAGCAGGGAAGGTATGACGATAGCATGGAGGGTATGACTGTAGCAGGGAGGGTATGACGGTAGCAGGGAGGGTATGATGGTAGCAGGGAGGGTATGTTGGTAGCAGAGAGGGCATGATGGTGGCAGGGAGGATATGATGGTAGCAGGGAAGGTATGATGGTAGCAGGGAGGGTATGATGGTGGCAGGGTGAGTATGATGGTGGCAGGGAGGGTATGATGGTAGCAGAAAGGGTATGATGGTGACAGGGAGGGTATGATGGTGGCAGGGAGGGTATGATGGCAGCAGGGAAGGTATGATGGTAGATGGGAGGGTATGATGGTAGCAGGGAGGGTATGATGGTAGCAGGGAGGGTATGACGATAGCATGGAGGGTATGACGGTAGCAGGGAGGGTATGACGGTAGCAGGGAGGGTATGATTGTAGCAGGGAGGGTATGATGGTAGCAGGGAGGGTATGATGGTGGCAGCGAGGGTATGATGGTATCAGGGAGGGTATGATGGTAGCTGGGAGGGTATGATGGTAACAGGGAGGGTATGATGGTAGCAGGGAGGGCATGATGGTAGCAGGGAGGGTATGATGGTGGCAGGGAGGGTATAATGGTAGCAGGGAGGGTATGATGGTAGCAGGGAGGGTATGATGGTAGCAGGGAGGATTTGATGGTTGCAGGGAGGGTATGATGGTAGCAGGCAGGGTATGACGGTAGCAGGGAGGGTATGATGGTAGCAGGGAGGGTATGATGGTAGCAGGGAGGGTATGATGGTAGCAGGGAGGATATGATGGTAGCAGGGAGGGTATGATGGTGGCCGGGAGGGTATGATGGTAGCAGGGAGTTTATGATGGTAGCAGGGAGGGTATGATGGTAGTAGGGAGGGTATGATGGTAGCAGGGAGGGTATGATGGTAGCAGGGAGGGTATGATGGTAGCAGGGAGGGTACCATGGTAGCAGGGAGGGTATGATGGTAGCAGGGAGGGTATGATGGTACCAGGGAGGGTATGATGGTAGCAGGGAGGGTATGATGGTAGCAGGGAGGGTATGATGGTAGCAGGGAGGGTATGATGGTAGCAGGGAGGGTATGATGGTAGCAGGGAGGGTATGATGGTAGCAGGGAGGGTATGATGGTAGCAGGGAGGGTATGATGGTAGCAGGGAGGGTATGATGATACCAGGGAGGGTATGATGGTAGCAGGGAGGGTATGATGGTAGTAGGGAGCGTATGATGGTAGCAGGGAGGGTATGATGGTGGCAGGAGGGTATGATGGTAGGAGGGAGGGCATGATGGTAGCAGGGAGGATATGATGGTAGCAGGGAGGGTATGATGGTAGCAGGGAGGGTTTGATGGTAGCAGGGAGGGTATGATGGTGGCAGGGAGGGTATGATGGTAGCAGGGATGGTATAATGGTAGCAGGGATGGTATGATGGTAGCAGGGAGGGTATGATAGCAGCAGGGAGGGTAGGATGGTAGCAGGGAGCGTATGATGGTAGCAGGGAGGGAATGTTGGTAGCAGGGAGGGTATGGTGGTAGCAGGGAGGGTATGATGGTAGCAGGGAGGGTATGATGGTAGCAGGGAGGGTATGATGGTAGCAGGGAGGGTATGATGGTAGCAGGGAGAGTATGATGGTACCAGGGAGGGTACCATGGTAGCAGGGAGGGTATGTTGGTAGCAGGGAGGGTATGCTGGTAGCAGGGAGGGTATGATAGCAGCAGGGAGGGTAGGATGGTAGCAGGGAGCGTATGATGGTAGCAGGGAGGGAATGTTGGTAGCAGGGAGGGTATGGTGGTAGCAGGGAGGGTATGATGGTAGCAGGGAGGGTATGATGGTAGCAGGGAGGGTATGATGGTAGCAGGGAGGGTATGATGGTAGCAGGGAAGGTGTCGTGGTAGCAGATTATCATGGTAGCAGGGAACGTGTCATGGTAGCAGAGTATCATGGTAGCAGGGTATCATGGTAGCAGGGTATCATGGTAGCAGGGTTTCATGGTAGAAAGGTATCATGGTAGCAGGGTATCATGGTAGCAGGATATCAAAGTAGCAGGGTATGATGGTAGCAGGGAGGGTATGATGGTAGCATGGAGGGTATGATGGTGGCAGGGAGGGTATGATGGTAGCAGGGAGGGAATGTTGGTAGCAGGGAGGGTATGGTGGTAGCTGGGAGGATATGATGGTAGCAGGGAGGGTATGATGGTAGCAGGGAGGGTATGATGGTAGCAGGGAGGGTATGATGGTAACAGGGAAGGTGTCATGGTAGCAGATTATCATGGTAGCAGGGAACGTGTCATGGTAGCAGAGTATCATGGTAGCAGGGTATCATGGTAGCAGGGTATCATGGTAGCAGGGTTTCATGGTAGCAAGGTATCATGGTAGCAGGGTATCATGGTAGCAGGATATCAAAGTAGCAGGGTATGATGGTAGCAGGGAGGGTATGATGGTAGCATGGAGGGTATGATGGTGGCAGGGAGGGTATGATGGTAGCAGGGAGGGAATGTTGGTAGCAGGGAGGATATGGTGGTAGCAGGGAGGGTATGATGGTAGCAGGGAGGGTATGATGGTAGCAGGGAGGGTATGATGGTAGCAGGGAGGGTATGATGGTAGCAGGGAAGGTGTCATGGTAGCAGATTATCATGGTAGCAGGGAACGTGTCATGGTAGCAGAGTATCATGGTAGCAGGGTATCATGGTAGCAGGGTATCATGGTAGCAAGGTATCATGGTAGCAGGGTATCATGGTAGCAGGATATCAAAGTAGCAGGGTATGATGGTAGCAGGGAGGGTATGATGGTAGCAGGGAGGGTATGATTTTAGCAGGGAGGGTATGATGGTAGCAGGGAGGGTATGATGGTAGCAGGGAGGGTATGATGGTAGCAGGGAAGGTGTCATGGTAGCAGAGTATCATGGTAGCAGGGAAGGTGTCATGGTAGCAGGGAAGGTGTCATGGTAGCAGATTATCATGGTAGCAGGGTATCATGGTAGAAGGGAAGGTGTCATGGTAGCAGAGTATCATGGTAGCAGGGAAGGTGTCATGGTAGCAGATTATCATGGTAGCAGGGTATCATGGTAGCAGGGAAGATGTCATGGTATCATATTATCATGGTAGCAGGGTATCATGGTAGCAGGGAAGGTGTCATGGTAGCAGAGTATCATGGTAGCAGGGAAGGTGTCATGGTAGCAGAGTATCATGGTAGCAGGGAAGGTGTCATGGTAGCTGAGTATCATGGTAGCAGGGAAGGTGTCATGGTAGCAGATTATCATTGTGATGTAGTTCAGCTGGGCTTGTGAGGTCTCTGGGGAGACCTAATTTAACCAATTATATGGTCACACCTTGCCTTGGCAAACGTCTGTAGCCACGCCCACGTCTGAGGTCTTTTGTTCTTGACGGCGTCAGACCTAGGCGTCAGGTCGTACACGTGGTTGTGGAGGGTGCTTGGACCACCATAAAAGCCCAAGGGAGAGCATGATCAAGAGATTCGAGCGGAGCTGCTGCTGGGGTGCAGAGCTCCTGAGCAGAGACTTCGAGCGGAGCTGCTGCTGGGGTGCAGGGCTCCTGAGCAGAGACTTCGAGCAGAGGTGCTGCTGGGGTGCAGGGCTCCTGAGCAGAGACTTCGAGCGGAGCTGCTGCTGGGGTGCAGGGCTCCTGAGCAGAGACTTCGAGCGGAGCTGCTGCTGGGGTGCAGATCTCCTGAGCAGAGACTTCGAGCGGAGCTGCTGCTGGGGTGCAGATCTCCTGAGCAGAGACTTCGAGCGGAGCTGCTGCTGGGGTGCAGGGCTCGGGAGAAGGCTGCTGAAGTCTCTGGAGGAGACTGTTGGAGGCACTAGGCAGAGTACTGGCTTGGCGCAGTACTCGTGCTGTGTAGGTCTTGGGACCTGTGGCTTAGTTCCTGTGATGAACTGCCCTCTGAACTATATTGTAAGTTACATTCATTTTCATCAAGTTGATTGTGTTCCCTGTCTCACTGCTTATGTGTACCACCCCATTTATCTAAACCACAATAATGTTCTCCTGTTCCCAAATATATTATTGTACAAAGACTTAATAATAAACTGTGTTTGAGTAGAATAGTAATATTCACTGTCCCCGTTATTTATTCTTATTTCCATTTATGTTTAGTTAAAGTAGTGAGAGGGTGAGTGGTGAAGTGTGGTGGATAGAGTATGAGAGGTGAAGGTGTAGTCACCAGTGACCTCACATTACCTACCGACCTCCGCTAATCATCATCCCTCCTACTGCCTCGGCTGTCACCTACCTACTGATTCCCCCCTTTTACTCCCATATTCCCCCGTTCATTCATTACCCCCCCCAACATGACATGTCATGTCATAGTACTACAGGAACTATGCCACAGATCCCAAGACCTACACAGCACGAGTACTGCGCCAAGCCAGTACTCTGCCTAGTGCCTCCAACAGTCTCCTCCAGAGACTTCAGCAGCCTTCTCCTAAGCCCTGCACCCCAGCAGCAGCTCCGCTCGAAGTCTCTGCTCAGGAGCCCTGCACCCCAGCAGCAGCTCCGCTCGAAGTCTCTGCTCAGGAGCCCTGCACCCCAGCAGCAGCTCCGCTCGAAGTCTCTGCTCAGGAGCTCTGCACCCCAGCAGCAGCTCCGCTCGAATCTCTTGATCATGCTCTCCCTTGGGCTTTTATGGTGGTCCAACACCCTCCACAACCACGTGTACGACCTGACGCCTAGGTCTGACGCCATCAAGAACAAAAGACCTCAGACGTGGGCATGGCTACAGACGTTTGCCAAGGCAAGGTGTGACCATATAATTGGTTAAATTAGGTCTCCCCAGAGACCTCACAAGCCCAGCTGAACTACATCACATCATGGTAGCAGGGTATCATGGTAGCAGGGAAGGTGTCATGGTAGCAGTGTATCATGGTAGCAGGGAAGGTGTCATGGTAGCAGATTATCATGGTAGCAGGGTATCATGGTAGCAGGGAAGGTGTCATGGTAGCAGATTATCATGGTAGCAGGGTATCATGGTAGCAGGGAAGGTGTCATGGTAGCAGAGTATCATGGTAGCAGGGAAGGTGTCATGGTAGCAGAGTATCATGGTAGCAGGGTATCATGGTAGCAGAGTATCATGGTAGCAGGGTATCATGGTAGCAGGGTATCATGGTAGCATGGTATCATGGTAGCAGGGTATCCAAGACTGACCTCCCTGAACGTAATATCCATTGACGTTTCGCCCCTCAGTTCGAATCCCAGCCTTTCAATGTGAGAGGCAGGCGCATAGCAGGCGCATAGCAGGCGCATAGCAGGCGCATAGCAGGCCCATAGCAGGCCCATAGCAGGCGCATAGCAGGCCCATAGCAGGCCCATAGCAGGCCCATAGCAGGCCCATAGCAGGCGCATAGCAGGCGCATAGCAGACCCATAGCAGGCGCATAGCAGGCGCATAGCAGGCCCATAGCAGGCCCATAGCAGGCCCATAGCAGGCGCATAGCAGGTCCATAGCAGACCCATAGCAGGCCCATAGCAGGCGCATAGCAGGCGCATAGCAGGCGCATAGCAGACCCATAGCAGGCCCATAGCAGGCTCATAGCAGGCCCATAGCAGACCCATAGCAGGCGCATAGCAGGCGCATAGCAGGTCCATAGCAGACCCATAGCAGGCCCATAGCAGGCGCATAGCAGGCGCATAGCAGGCGCATAGCAGACCCATAGCAGACCCATAGCAGGCCCATAGCAGGCGCATAGCAGGCGCATAGCAGGCGCATAGCAGACCCATAGCAGGCCCATAGCAGGCTCATAGCAGGCCCATAGCAGGCGCATAGCAGTCGATATGTTAAACACTGACTTCTCAGGAACCTTCAATAACTGCGCCTATGGCTTAGGAGCGCATAAGATGCGCACTTAAGGTGTAAGTGGTAAAGGGTAAGGATGAATGTTGAACTTTCTGACGAACGGGGCGCAGAATCACGGTAAGTGGAGTGGAACCCGTGGCTGACACGGTGAGATGCGGTGTTTCACAAGGTACTGTGTTGGTGCCTATTCTGTTTATTATCTGCCACAATCACCACCATCATCTGCAACCATCAACCACAATCACCACCATCAAACACTACCATCAATCACAATCACAGCCATCAAACACTACCATCAACCACAACCACTGCCATCAACCACAACCACTACCATCAACTACAACCACCATTATCAATAACAACCACAACCACCACCATCAACCACAATCATCAACCACAACTACCGCCATCAAAAACAACCGTCAACCACAATCACAACCATCAACCACAACCATTAACCAAAATCACCACCATCAACCACAACCACCACCATCAAATACAACCATCAACCACAATCACCACCATCAATCACAACCACCACCATCAAACACTACCATCAGCCAAAACCACAACCAACCACAATCACCACCATCAACCACAACCACCACCATCAAACACTACCATCAGCCACAACCACTACCATAACTACAACCACCATCATCAATCACAACCACAACCACAAACCATCAACCACAATAATCAACCACAACCACCGCCATCAACCACAATCACCACCATCAACCACAGCCATCAACCAACAACCACAATCATCAACCACAACCACCAACTACAACCATCAACCACAACTATCAATAACCAACCGCAACCACCAACCACCACCATCAACCGCAACCACCAATCACCAACCACAACCACCAACCACCACCATCAACCACAACAATCAACCACCACCATCAACCACCACCATTAACCACCATCAACCACAACTATCAACCACCACCATCAACCACCACCATCAACCACAACCACCAATCACCAACCACAACCACCAACCACCACCATCAACCACAACAATCAACCACCACCATTAACCACCATCAACCACAACTATCAACCACCACCATCAACCACCACCATCAACCACCAACATCAACCACAACCATCAACCACCACCATCAATCACAACCATCAATCACCAACCACAACCACCAACCACAACCATCAACCACAATCACCACCATCAATCACAACCACCACCATCAAACACTACCATCAGCCACAACCACAACCAACCACAATCACCATCATCAATCACAACCACCACCATCAAACACTACCATCAGCCAAAACCACAACCAACCACAATCACCACCATCAACCACAACCACCACCATCAAACACTACCATCAGCCACAACCACTACCATAACTACAACCACCATCATCAATCACAACCACAACCACAAACCATCAACCACAATAATCAACCACAACCACCGCCATCAACCACAATCACCACCATCAACCACAGCCATCAACCAACAACCACAATCATCAACCACAACCACCAACTACAACCATCAACCACAACCATCAATCACCAACCACAACCACCAACCACCACCATCAACCACAACCACCAATCACCAACCACAACCACCACCATCAACCACAACAATCAACCACCACCATCAACCACCACCATTAACCACCATCAACCACAACTATCAACCACCACCATCAACCACCACCATCAACCACCAACATCAACCACAACCATCAACCACCACCATCAATCACAACCATCAATCACCAACCACAACCACCAACCACAACCATCAACCACCACCATCAATCACCACCCACAATCACCAAACACCACCATCAACCACAACCATCAACCACAACCACCAATCACCACCCACAACCATCAACCACCACCATCAGTCACCAACCACAACCACCAACCACCACAATCAACCACAACCACCAATCACCAACCACATCCACCAACCACAACCATCAACCACAACCATCAATCACCACTCACAACCACCACTCACAACCATCAATCACAACCAACAACCACCATCATCAACCACAACCATCAATCACAACCACAACCACCAACCACAACCACCAACTACAACCATCAACCACCACAATCAACCACAATCGTCAATCACAACCACAACCGCCAACCACAACCACCACCCACAACCATCAATAACCACCATCAACCACTACAATCAACCACAACCATCAATCACCACCCACAACCACCACCCACAACCATCAATCACAACCATCAGCCACCACCATCAACAACAACCATCGATCACAACCACAACCACCAACCACAAACATCAACCACCACCATCAACCACCACCATCAACCACCACCATCAACCACCACCATCAACCACAATCATCAATCACAACCACAACCGCTAACCACAACCACCAACCACAACCACCAACCACAACCATCAACCACCACCATCAACCACCACAATCAACCTCAACCATCAATCACCACCCACAACCACCACCCACAACCATCAATCACAACCACAAACCACAACCATCAACCACCACCATCAACTACCACCATCAACGACAACCATCAATCAACCACATATATCAACTACCAACCACCAACAACCACCAACCACAACTACCTCTATCAACCATCAACCAGCAACACCCTGACTCCCCAGGGGGTCCCTAAGGGGAAGATATATCCCCTTAATGCCACTCTCCAGCTCCTGGTCCCTCAGGGAAGACACAAGTGCATTTTATAATGAGAGAATAAGCGACCAGATTGAGGAGGAGAAACCCATATGTGCACTCTGGGAGACGCACATGTGCACCCTGGGAGACGCACATGTGCACCCTGGGAGACGCACATGTGCACCCTGGGACACGCACATGTGCACCCTGGGAGACGCACATGTGCACCCTGGGACACGCACATGGGTCCCCCAGACTTGTACGTATACGTGTGGATGTGTACAGGGAGGTGTGTGTGTCGGAGGCGGTGTGTGTGTCGGAGGGGATGTGTGTGTCGGAGGCGGCGTGTGTGTCGGAGGGGATGTGTGTGTCGGAGGCGGTGTGTGTGTCGGAGGCGGTGTGTGTGTCGGAGGGGATGTGTGTGTCGGAGGCGGCGTGTGTGTCGGAGGGGATGTGTGTGTCGGAGGCGGTGTGTGTGTCGGAGGCGATGTGTGTGTCGGAGGGGATGTGTGTGTCGGAGGCGGTGTGTGTGTCGGAGGCGATGTGTGTGTCGGAGGCGGTGTGTGTGTCGGAGGGGATGTGTGTGTCGGAGGCGGTGTGTGTGTCGGAGGCGATGTGTGTGTCGGAGGCGGTGTGTGTGTCGGAGGGGATGTGTGTGTCGGAGGCGGTGTGTGTGTCGGAGGCGATGTGTGTGTCGGAGGGGATGTGTGTGTCGGAGGCGGTGTGTGTGTCGGAGGCGATGTGTGTGTCGGAGGCGGTGTGTGTGTCGGAGGGGATGTGTGTGTCGGAGGCGGTGTGTGTGTCGGAGGCGATGTGTGTGTCGGAGGCGGTGTGTGTGTCGGAGGCGGCGTGTGTGTCGGAGGCGGTGTGTGTGTCGGAGGCGGTGTGTGTGTCGGAGGCGATGTGTGTGTCGGAGGCGGTGTGTGTGTCGGAGGCGGTGTGTGTGTCGGAGGGGATGTGTGTGTCGGAGGCGGTGTGTGTGTCGGAGGCGATGTGTGTGTCGGAGGCGGTGTGTGTGTCGGAGGCGGCGTGTGTGTCGGAGGCGGTGTGTGTGTCGGAGGCGATGTGTGTGTCGGAGGCGGTGTGTGTGTCGGAGGCGGCGTGTGTGTCGGAGGCGGTGTGTGTGTCGGAGGCGGTGTGTGTGTCGGAGGCGATGTGTGTGTCGGAGGCGGTGTGTGTGTCGGAGGCGGTGTGTGTGTCGGAGGGGATGTGTGTGTCGGAGGCGGTGTGTGTGTCGGAGGCGATGTGTGTGTCGGAGGCGGTGTGTGTGTCGGAGGCGGCGTGTGTGTCGGAGGCGGTGTGTGTGTCGGAGGCGGTGTGTGTGTCGGAGGCGATGTGTGTGTCGGAGGCGGTGTGTGTGTCGGAGGCGATGTGTGTGTCGGAGGCGGTGTGTGTGTCGGAGGCGGCGTGTGTGTCGGAGGCGGTGTGTGTGTCGGAGGCGGTGTGTGTGTCGGAGG